>NC_091950.1:240739504-241068254 GCF_031021105.1 Erythrolamprus reginae
CTCCTGTCTACTTTCCTATCAATGATTGAGAGGCTAGCCAATGGAAGAGGAAACTATTTTGGCAGATGAGATTGAGGCAAATGGCTTTGGGAAATGGAAATTCTTCTCCAGCCTAGAGGTTGGTTCTAAAGGGAGGATCTTTCAGAGGTGTTAAAAATTAGCCCTTCATTTCAACCAAGCATGTACATCTTTCCCCTTCTCCCCCTCTCAAGTTCATATTGAAGACTGCATTGTAAAATCTTTGTCAGTAAATTGACAGTTTCCATGACAAGGATAATTTCTTCTACAGTTACTGAATAAGGATATGGTAAACCCATCTCCATCAGAACAGTATCTGTTTTTTTTAAGTACCTCTGTAACCTGAAACATTTACAAAATCTGTTTCTTGCTTGTAAAGGTTTTAGAAATATTCTTAACACTCCTTTGCTATCTGATCAAATTGGGATTGTCAGGAGATAGAAAACAGTTGGAAACAAAGCTGTAAAAATGAAAACACAGAAAACTACTATTGCTAGCTGTGTGATTATTTGGCTCAGTGTGAAGCACATTTATTGGTGTATTAGCTACTAGAAGAAACAAGAGTGCATGTGTAAAAACAATACTTTTGACACTGCAAAAAATATGAGTGGATCATACAGTTGTGAAAATAGGACACCCTGTGATAATATTCTTACATGCTCTCCACTTCCGAATGGCGAGTCATTCCTGGAAAAAACATTTCCGAATTTAGACATTTGCTAGGGATTTAAGTACACTTCAGAGTGATAAATTAAATCTTTTTAAATGGAGTGTTATACAAACAACCATAAGCTGAATCAGGTGCAGAATTGACCAGGGATTTGCAAACTGAATTTTGGAGATGCTAGTGTCCACCTGTAAAAACTCAACATTTTTTTAAAATCACATTTGATCCTCTCCCCACTCCTGCTTCTTGATTAATGGAACTAAAAGTATAGATTTACAATCAGAAACAGAAAGTTCTCTTAGAAGAGGGGGAAGATTCCATCACTATAACTAGCCATGCTTTGTAGATAACCTTTGTGCCAACTTAAATCTTCTTTCTGCTGAGTCCATGAAAATACTCATTCATTCAGATTCTTCCAAGCTGAACCAAGGCTCACTTCTAACCCCAAACTTGCAAGCACTGTTGATGTCAACACTTATTTAGAACATACATGGAGTGATTTTCCACAGCAGGAACCGTGGTTTATGGAACAGAATGTTAGGAAGCCAAGATGAGAAACTGGTTCAGCACAGGACTTATCAGAAGCAAGAATCTGATGTTTATATAAACATCTAACCACACATGAAGAAGAAAAAAAGCAGCAAAATAAAAAATAATAATTTTCAAACTAGCAAGCAAAATAGAAAAATAATGCAAATCATCTTAATATTTCCAGCTCCACTGGCAATTTGAGATTTCTTCTGCCTTCCAAAGGCCAGTGAGACAGCAGAGTAACATAAATATAAACAGGAATCAATAGGTGGAAGAGTTGTATTACTCTGTTCCAGTGCTGACAGATTAACAAGTTTTTGTTATTTAATTTTTTTATGTATTTGTATTATTTTATGTGCAATGATATCCTTGGGCCACAACAGTTCTTTTGGGATGGTAAGAAACATCCTGAAATGGTTGTTGTTGTTGTTGTGGTTGTGGTTGTAAGCAAATCTTTGATGACAATTTTATGAAGACACCCATTCCTTGTTCTCAAAGTTCCGGGTATACCTCTGTGCATTTGTTAATAGAATATGTTTTGGTTCTGCATTAGTTTTTCACAAATATTAATACTGCCTCAGCTAATGAACCTCTTATTCAGGAAATGTCCATAATCACTGAGAATGTTTTTATCCAAGTCCGATCTATCATTCACAGACAGTAATCCAGCCAGGCTCACAACCATATTACGTCTTCTGGGTAGTTCCTTAAGTACCACAAACACAGCTTCCGGAAACAACAGACTGCTTGGCTGTGCCCACACCTGCTCATGTGACTTGATGATCTTCCAGTTGGTTCTGTCTGCACTAAATTATAGGTCACAATAGCTTTGGTTTCACATCACTGCAAAACCAAGCCAAGATTTCATGCAGTTGGACAGAACTCAAAAGCCTGGCGGTGCTTTTCTGCAGCTATCTTGCAGCAAGGGAAATCTTTCCTTTGTTTTGTGCAGTTCAACACATGGTGTCCAAGTGAACTACTACCAGATGGAACTTCCCTGAAAAGCATGTGGCAATGCCAAATCTGACCTTCAAAGGTGGCATCAGATTCTCTCTATTGCACTTGATTATCATGGTTGAGTAAGAGTTATTGGTGGGTGAATGGATGGGTAGGTAGGTGGATAGATAGGTAGATAGGAAGATGCTCATAGAGCTACTTAAAAGGGCCACAAAATAGTTAAGCTAACAGATGTTTCAGATGATTGCATGACACCATGCTACTTCCTTCCCTATTTAACTGGGAATGGACTTTTTTTCTGGGTCACGTTCAATTAGGAAATCAGGGTTGCTTTAGCTTTTAGTTTATAAAGCACAGGAGGAGGTCTCAAGAGACATAACTTATACAGAGGGTGTTTTACTGAAAACTCCCATGGACTTTACACATACTTAAGAGGTCCCTAAAGGGACGTGCATAAGCACACCAGCATGCCTACTATCACTGTCCTACTGTACCCACTTACTCAATTATGTGTTTCTGGCTATGTTTTGCTTCTTTATATCCATTTATTTGTGCCATTTTTTTCATGTGGCCTATTTCCTTGCACTTGTTGACCAATAAATAAATAAATTATGAAGAGCCACCAAACCAGTAATAGGTTGCATCTGGTATGGTTGGGATCGGGGTTCCGGTAGTGGAAATTGATATGCACACACATTTCCGTGTCCCCAACGCATGAAATTGCATGTACCCAGGAGATTTGGCTTCTGCAGAATCTCACACGAGATTTCACCGATTTTTGGTAGTTTTTTGCTTCTATGCAAGCGCAAAAGCAAAGAAATGGCCAAAAATTGGTTAAATTTCGCATGCATGAGCATCCTCACATGAGATTTTGCTTGCTATGCATGCGCAGAAGCCAAATCTCATGCCGACCAGCATACCGGTAGCAGCCGGTGAGTGGAATCCCTGCCTGCTCCAAACCATCTCATGTCTTCAGCCCATCAAAATGAGTGCTTATGATATTGTTCTTGAAGTTTATTTTTTTAAATTGAATTTTTTGAAACAAAAAACAAACACATACAAAAAATAGACACATCATACAATACATACAAGCAGTTTATGGGAACATGTGCCTTTTGAATTAATGTTTTTAAATTGCTTTTTCTGCATTGTCCTCTTTTATTTTGTTCGGTATTTTTCTTTTCTGTTTTTTTCTCCATCCAACCGTATAATTTTCCCCATACAGTATAATAGTCATTTCCCTGTTTATTTTGCAATTCCATTGTCGTTTTTCTCATTTTTGCACATTCTAATGTCTTTCTGATTACCATTTGTTCTGTTGGTATATTTTCTTTTTTCCAATTTTGTGCAAAGCTCAATCTTGCCACTGTAAGTATATGAATTATAAGATATAAATTTGCCTTTTTATAATGCCCACTAATAATACCTAGTAAGTATAGATAGATAGATTTTTATTGGCCAAGTGTGATTGGACACACAAGGAATTTGTCTTGGTGCATATGCTCTCTATATTTCCAGTTTCAATTCTAGTTCATAATTTAGAATTTATTTCAACCAATTTCTAATTAAGGTCCAAAATTTGAATGCTTCTGGGTACATCTACCACATATGGTAGTACATGCCATGTGGTGTTTTACACTTCCAACATTCGTGGACTTAAAGTTTATATACAAGTTACAAAATGACAAAAGCCATAGCAAACAAAGAACTGCCAGAATTGCCAGAATATATCCCAATGGATACCCAGAATGCTGGAAGTGTAAACTTAACATAGGAACCTATTATCACATGTGGTGGTCTTGCTCCAAAGCAAAACAATATTGGCAGAGGATCAGGAGGTAGATTGAGGAAATCCCAAACAAAATATAGAAATGAAATCGGAATTATTCTTATTAGGAATATTTACAGGAAATCAAGATAAGAAAATGCAATATCTAATCCTACACATCATCACAGCTGCCAAACCACAATGTTCCAACAGAAGAATGTGTGATTAATACAATCCTAGAATGTGTAGAGATTGTTAGCCTCACCAAAGCAATTAATGAAGAAGAGAAAATAGACTATTACACGATTTGGGACGAGTTAGATAACAAATAAAAGAAGTATAGATTAAGAAAAATCAATTTTAAGTAAGGCATAGAAGTAAGGAGTTTGCAAGAAAAAGTACCACAAAGCAATAGAAGCAGGACATCAGCAGGACATCAATTTTAAAAGTTTAGCATTGTATGTTAGGTATATTACAAAAAAGGTAATATGGAAATATTTTATTTGGTTGAATTTCTATGCCGTCCTTCTCCACAAAAATGTGTATAGTATAGATAAAGATTATATGTTCATTTGATACAAATACTAAAGAGAGACAAACAATCTAGAAATGTATTTAAAAGAAAATGGAATAAATGTCCATAAACCAGAATGTAAATATTTTTAACGTAAAAACTTCAATAAAAGCCGTTAAAAAACATTTACATGCTTTATCTGGGTTGAAAATTAATCCTTGATAGTTTAATTCCATATTTTTATTATCATTGTGATAGATTCTAAAAGAGATTATTTTCTCTTAGTATATTTTATGTAAGGATTCAGCTGTGGGATAGAACAGAAGGAAAGAAAATGTGCTGAATGTAAGCAGAAAATGTACAACAGAATGAGAGAGGGGGAAGAGGGTGGGAGGATGGGAGAGTGGGATCCAAATAATCTCTGTGTGAGGGAACAAGAGAGAGAGAACAAGATTAGGCAAGAAAAGCATATTAAGGTACACTGTACTTTTCATGCGTAAACTGAAAAACAAAATGGTGGCTTATCCTGCCTCTGCTCCATCATCGGAGCCCAAAAGGATCATCCCTGGGTTCATCAGTGACAAGAGACCTGAAGTCTCCATTTGTTACTCCAATATTAGTATGCCATCTCATCTATATGACTCAGAGTAGTTTACGAACAGCTTACCTTTATTTATTTATTTATTTATTTATTTATTTATTTATTTATTTAATTGGATTTGTATGCCGCCCCTCTTCGTGGACTCGGGGCGGCTAACAACAGTGATAAAAAACAGCATGTAACAATCCAATACTAAACAACTAAAAACCCTTATTATAAAACCTTTAGACATGAGATTACCTCAAGACAGGCCACATGGCCCCCACACCATCATCTTTCAACTCCTTCCCACATTTTCCTGCCCCACCCCATGCAGTGCCTGAGATAACCACCTGACACTGTCGAATGGTTGAACTGACCTAAGAGATAGAAAGGCGTCAAAAATGAATCATGGCATTGTTCGTCAATCTGCATTTTCTAGGTGCTTTCCTGATCCAAGTGTATCAGGAAACCATGTTTTTTTTATTATTTTATTTTTAAAAGTGAATCATCTGTGGGTAGAAAAAATTATGGGTTTAAATTATAAGAGTGGTGGGAAAGTCTGTGAATTCGAAATAACTTCACATACTTAATTAGCAGTTTGGGACATGTTGAAAAACCTTGAAACCCACCAAGTACACTCGTCCCATACAGTGAACCTGGCCCCACTTAATACATTTAAGACCAGATAGGATGTTGATTGAGGAGACTTTCAGAGGCAAAGCAATAACAATGTCTTTATTCCCATCTTTTCCCAGTCCAAACCCTTGGTTACTATCAGAAAATAGCAGCCATGGAGGGAATGCAACGGCATGAGTCACAGTCACCATTCCTTTTCCCACTGCTTAGCATTGAGTGGAAGACAACTTTGGAGGAGCTGTAGACAGCAGGACTTTGGGCCTGGCCTGGGAATGTAGAAGAAATGATACCTTCTTCTAGGCAAGTTCTTTAATAGTTTATCTCTACTTGGCGAGCTTCTCAACATCGAGTGTTTCTAATCAGCCTCCTCCTTCCCCTGTCCTGCACACACAATTCCCCTATAAACCTCCTAAGTTGGATCTGGAATTTGTCACTTCTTGTTTTTCCTCTCTGAAGGAACTGCAAATGTATGTGAAAGGCCCATCTTGCTTTGCATTTTGGAAAATTAAAACCGATTCCCTCTGCGTTTCACACAAATGGATGTGAAAAACTAAGGAGGGTTTGGAAAGCGGGGAAAAACAACCCTAGAAGATAAGATTGAATTTGGTTCACAGGAGGTAATATCAAAGGCTCCAGCACAACAAGGAGGTGAAGCCTTGAAAAATAATGAAAAAAGGTGTTTAAAATTATATGGAAGTGTAAACTGCACTTTAATGCCTTATTTCTCCAAATTTTGTAGCCTCAGCAAACTTTTCCCTGTTCTTTGCTCTTATTAACATGGGTCACAGGCAGCTTCAGCAAGGAACATTTTACAAAATACATCTGTACACTTTCTACAAGTATTGATTTGCTATTAAACTGCACTTTTAAAAAGGGCTGTAATCAAACCTGTCTTCAAGTATTATAATGCCAGAAGCCCTATTCCTCTCAGCACTGCAGAGCTGGCTGAAGGCCACAACTATGTGTGTTGGGTATTGGGAAACATTTATGACTAGTCAAAACTCCTGAGGCATAATAGCTGCAGGCTGGTTAATACTGGGACTGAAATTAATTATTTGAATTTTATGTATAAAATGTGAACATACACCCCTTCAAAATAAACCATTGCTCATTTTGAGTGGCTTACCAACATATTTTATTGAAAGTCTCTCTTGACACATGAATAGGTGGTTGAGAAACACAGACAAAAAAATGTAAAATAAACATCTTAAAACATAAATGAAAATTGGCAGAAAAAATAAATCAGAAATTTATTTCATTAAATGAAAGGTCTTAGTGCTGCATAACATTTGTTAAGGTGGAATTCTGAAGCCCTCTTTCCACAATTGATGTTCTAGACAGTAAAACAAAACAAATGCCTTCCTATTATGAGTCTTTCCACCACAGCTGTAACTATGAATTTTCCATCTGTACTTATTTTGTCTGGATCAATGTTCACTGGGCTTTGTCTCTGTTGAACAACACAGAGATCATACCCAAAGGTAAAGAAACTCATCACCATAAAATGCTAATGCAAAGAAAGCTTAAGAAATCCTTTAGGTGTGTGTTAAGCCTCGTCTGAGTCAGCTTTTACTCCTGGTGACTTCATCGATACATCTGTGTAGGTTTCTTGGCAAACACTATGGAAGTAATTTGCCATTGCCACCTTCTGCAATGTTTTGCAACTTTCTATAACCCTGGGATTTCCTCATAATTTCCCAGTATTAATTGGCTATAATCCTGTTTAGGGAGAATCATCTTGGTATAGGCACTGGGTTAGAAACCAACTGTGGATTCTCCTTAGAAATAGGAAGATGGCAGTGGCAAACTATGTATGAAAATGTTGCCCAGAAAATTGCCAGAACTTGTCCAGATAGTTGGTAGAAGTCAAGACTGACTTAAAGTCATGTGTATCAGTAATGGGTTGCAAATCTCATCACTACAGGTCTGTGTGTACACACACGCATGTACTCAACACTTCTGCACAAAAATGGAAGCATCCGGGGGGGGGGGGCGTGAAACCTCCCACCACCGCTACTGGTTCTTAGATCCAGGCCATAGTGGTAGCAACCAATCACTGATGTATATGTCTATGTGTGTATATGTGCATGTGTGCATGTGTAGATATATACTGCATATGTCTAGCTTAGATCTTTGAGATAAATCAAGGAATGAACAATTGCAGGCTATATATATGCTATTTATGGTTTTTTAAAAAGTAAGCCAGAGGAACTAGGTAAGTTTGTATTCTTTGGTAAAGTCTACGGAGAGGGGCAGCATACAAATCTAATAAATAGCTAGCTAGCTAGCTAGCTAGCTAGCTAGCTAGATAGATAGATAGATAGATAGATAGATAGATAGATAGATAGATAGATAGATAGATAGATAGACAGACAGACAGACAGACAAACAAACAAACAAACAAAGAAGATGGATGGATGGATGGATGGATGGATGGATGGATGGATGGATAGATAGATAGATAGATAGATAGATAGATAGATAGATAGATAGATAGATAGATAGATGATATTTACTAAAGTTGGGAAAATGTGGGAAGACATTCTAAGATATGCAAATGCTAGTAAAAAGGTAGCGAATAAGTGCGGTGAGGAATGAAAATGAAGAGACAAAAGCAAATGTTGTAAGCCACTTTATACAAAATAGGAAGTTGGCTATGAGAGGACAAATATATAAGGGAGTTGCATGGAGAATGAGTTAAACAAGGTCAATAATGAAGAATAGGTCAACGAAGTTGGATCCCACCCCCCAAAATAAGTGAATGATCAAAGCAAAACAGATATTATTATTATTATTATTATTATTATTATTATTATTATTATTATTATTATTTATTAGATTTGTATGCCGCCCCTCTCCGTAGACTCTGTAGATATATTGAGATGATCTTGTCATATAGAAAGTATTAATTAGGATCTAAATGCAAAAGTTAGTATTGAAAGGAGGAGAAAATGGGCTGAGAAGAAGGAGATAATGAAGAAAATCACAGCTGACTGAAGTTGATCAGGTTCTGGGGGGAAAAGAGGTTTAAAGAACAAAAGTCAATCCCTTTAATAACTCTGTAAAACGGATGTCAAAATGATGGCCTATGGACCAGACACATCACAATGCAGGCCATGCCCACCTTAGCTCTGCAAAGGGAAAAAAGTCACAAAATATCATATAACAGCAATGTGACAACGTGTTTGTCATCCTTGTTCTAAAAGAATGCAAATGTCTAGCTGCCTGCAGGGAATATAAATCCTTCCATTCCTCACCATCCAATCAGAGCTGAAGAAGCTTCTTCAATGAGAAGCAAAATGTCTTCAAAGAAAAAATAGAAAGTCCAGTTGCCTCCTGAAAAAGCAACTTTGGGACAATCATGACCCGGATGATTGAGAGTCTCCATACACTTTTAGCAAAAGTCAATGCATGTGATAGGGTATGAACATGGTAGAAGTGGGCTGGTTTTAAGGGATAGGAAAATATCACAAAATTTACTGAGTGGTTGATGCAAACTAGATTTAGTTGGATTTTATTTTCTTCTGCCTGTAGTTTAATTTTATTAAATTTTATTTTGCTCATATTTCTTCCTCTTTCTTAGTCTTTATATTGAATAATTTCCCCTGGTGCATTCATTCAGTTTCCCCGATGCACTTTATTTCATAGATTTAAATAATGATTGACTCCAACAAATTTTGTATGAAAATTGTGTCTCTCATATATGAAAATTATATTGAGGCATTAGGAGGTGGCATCCACTTAATATTAAAACTCATATTATGCATTCGATAATGTCTTTAATCTTTCTTAAAGGCAGGGACAGAAAACTCTTCATCAAATCTCCTGGAGGTAACCAGCCTGACTGCAGCTTTAAAAGATTCTGTTGGGCTGGAAATGGAAAAATCCCAAATCACACCCACCAAGGAAAGATTGTGTTCATTCATCCCATCCCATCCAACAAATGTTTGGCTTTCCACCAGCATCTACAACCTTACTGATTATCTTGACTACTATAATCCTCATGTCTTAAACATTTATTTCTCCATTAGAAAACTTTACTCAGTTCTTTTTCACTTGGCTGATAGATATACCAATAGGTGGGCAATACATAAAAAAGGGTAGAATTTGCCAGAACTGGCTTGAAAGTGGTTGAGAGCTACATACTGTTAATGAATCAATATGTGTCAATGAAAAAAAAAAGCACAGACTAAAGTGTGTGAGCCAGAATGGAGCATTTTCCTAATAATATTTGCCCTTCAGGAAAACCATTCTTTCCCTCAGTTTCCATTTTGTACATAATTTTACAGGAGATGGAACAGAATTGTTTGCAGAATCCTCCATCATTCAACCATCTGATTAGTGTTTTTATTTTATTCTATACTCCTGAAAAATGTGTATCAGTTTTTGAACACCTATAAAATCAAACGTTTTTATGATTGTGGAGGAAAAACAGAGTCAGATTTGCTTTTAAATACATGGAAATGGCTTGGTTGAATATTCAATATGCTTTCAATGTACAGCATAATGGTGTAGAAGCTACAAGAAGATCCTTATGACATCAATGCAACACTATGATGAAAGCATATGGCCTGGACAATGCTGCAGCTAGGGCTGGGCTTTTTGATAGGACCTGCAATGGGTTAATCTGGATTTACAAACTAACTACCAGGTATATAGGGACAGCTGTAAATGTGGGATGGCAATAAGGTGAGGTAAAGAGCAAGCAAATTCTGGAGTTTGCAACTGTAATAATATACAAAACAATGAAAGAGGGTGTAATCCTTAGTGAAGGAAGAGTGTAAAGGCCTGACAGACCCAGTCACCCACTCATAGTTCTCCTGAACTTTTCTACCCACTTCTTCAACAGTCTTTTTGCACAAAAGCACTTTTTTCTCCATTCCGTGCCTCTCCCTCTTTCCATAGTTCATATTCCCAGGCCCTTAGAAAAGGCTATTATACAGTTCTCCCTCCCACTAATGATACAAGTCTTCATGTAGTTTGCATAGCTGAGGACCACACATTACTAAATCCCCAGATGAAACACAGATCTCATTCTCATGAACAATCTCTCCCCACCCCACCCTAATATACTCCTAGTTCAATTCTATGGGCAAGAACACCTTTGCCAGACCTCTCAGAATAGAGAAGACAACAAAACCCTAAGAGTTGTTAACTGCAAAACAGAATTATTGTTGTCTTCACTTGAATAGCTCCTTTTATCTGTTATTATTGGATTCAATGATACAAGGGATATTCAGTCACTGGCTTGGGGCTGACTACTTATATGTCACTTCTTCGCTTTTCCTGTCCAGTGCTTTCTCCACAATACATCATGAAAACTAGGGCTGTTCAGCATCTTTCTGCAATTTCTCAAGGCAGCCACAATTTTTCTCATACACTTAATTGCACAAGAGGATTTTCCACAGTGTCACTGATCATTTCTAATAATGATACTATTACCAGCAATTCATAACAATTAATAAAATAAAATGCTACATATAAGATGTTCATCCATCGTTTTCGAAGATGACCGTGACACCTTGGAAGGGATATTAAGACTTGTGATATACGATGATGAACAAAGGCCAAAATAACTTCTGAATCTAATTTGGGGAACATTCAGAATTTCTTATCTGATGAAACATTAAAAAATTAAATAGGAAATGGACTGGATTCAAGGGGCAGTTGTCTTACCCTAACCAGGTGTCAATGGCATTATGTGTCAGCTCCTACGATCATAGAATTGTAAGTCTTCTCTCTCCCCCCCCCTCTCTCTCTCACACACACACACATATACACACAAACCCAACATAACTAATCAGGCCAGAGAGCTGTCAGATTATCATTTAATTCCTAAGATTTTAGAATCCAGGAAAACAGAGTTTCTTTTGTTCCACACATTTACAGATTTTAGTCCTACAATAACTGAATTGAGAGATATTCATCTAATCTTCTAGTCAAAAGATAAAGTTTCCTTACAGCCAAGATCAATGATAATGACTTCATGGGCAAGGCCATGTAGGTTTTCTTCAAAAACATACAGAGGTATGTCATCTTCTGGAAAATGTTTTGACATCTCCTTGACATTTGTTCTACAGCCCTGGTATTCCCAGGAGATCTCTTATCTAAGTACTAATCAAGCCCAACCTTGCTTAGCTTCTCAGAACAGATGGTATCAGTCAGATGTCAATGCCTGCTGGGGATCCTTGGTATGCGTTGGTTTCTTTGTCATGGACACTGCTTGTAAAACCTAACCATGACCACAAATCCATATAACATACTGGTTTTATAAAATGTACAGGTCCACTTCGAGTTAGTTCAGAATATGTTCTTTTCCCTATGATAAAGAAGGATAAATAAAAACTGATAAATAAGGCTGAGTGGAGGGAACGTCCCTGGGCATCCATTCTACATTTTTCAAGAGTCTATAGTTCATGGGGAAAAGCACTCTTTATCAAGGATAGATTACTTTAAAACATTCTTAAATTACCCCAGAGAAAGCTGAACAGGCAAAGAGTTTCATGGTTAAAGTCCCCTCCCCCCCTAATTCCTGAAAATAGCACTTCTCATTTTATGGGAAATACAACGAAATAAGAAACAAGAAAATTTTACTTGGGTGAACTCTGGTTTTAGATAATATCCTATTGAAATCTATGGATTTCATAAACAAGACAGAAATGGAGATTTAAAAATAAATAAATAAATGTGGGTAAAGATTAATCTGGTCCATCCATCCTTATACAACCTCCTGTCTAACACATCCAGGGGTGGGTTCCTCTTACCTCCATACTGATGCACTGCATGGGCATCTCAATGTTTTGCGTGCATGCTTGCTATGCTCAAGTATGCATGTTCCCTCACATGATTTTGCTTCCACACATGTGCAGAAGCAAAAAAAAGCCAAAAATTAGTTTAAAAAATGGTGCCACACATGGTCTGGCAAAGACAGCACCGGAACTGTCATGTGTAAATTGCACAATCAGCGGGCCACTACTAGACTACCATCCCATTTATTTTATTATTTAATTGGATTTGTATGCCGCCCCTCTCCGAGGACTCGGGGTGGCTCAAAACATATATAAAGAGACAATAGTAAAATCAATCCAATTAATACATAAAAACAATCCTTCAAAATCTACTTTAAAAACTTCCATTACCATTCATTCAACAATCATACTAAAAACATTCGTTGGTCAGGGGGAAGATCTAATAACCCCAGGCATGGCGACTGTTGTGGTTAGCTCTGGCCCTGCTCCTGCCCCACAGACTGTGGATGTGGGGGAGACATCCACATGCTGCAGGCCTGTTTTGCCCCCGGTAAAATCTGCTACTGAAGGCTCCTCTGACCAAGAAGACATGAGTGACAAGGAGGAGGAGAGTGTGGCAGACAGCTCAGAAGGAGATCATTTATCTAGCTCCTCCTTGGATTCAGAACAAGGGTTAATGATACAGCCAGGCATGCGGAGAGCGATGCATAGGCAACAACAACTGAGAGATTATTATCAAAGAAAATGAGGCCACCTGTGGTTGGGTGGGGCTGTGGTAATTAGTGAGGTTGCTATAAATAGCAGCCTGTGGGTTTGGCCATTGTGGAGGTTTATCTGATCGTCGTGTTTCGTGACTGCTTTACTGACTTTGACTTTTTTTGTGCTGATTTTTCCCCGCTTTGAGCAAACCAGAGCAAAGTGTGTTTCACTTTGTGAAAGAAGAAAGACTGTGAATTACCTCACAGCTGCAAGCTAAGTATCACAGAACTAATAAGGGACTTGTACAAATTACCAGTTTGTTTGGAGATGAGTGCTTTTTGCTATACTAAAAGAGGGCTTGGTTTAAGTGAATTTTCATTATAAAGAACATTGTTTTGAATTTTCAAACGTGTGTGTGTCTGAAATTTGTACCTGTGAATTTTTGGGAGGATTCTACCAGAGAGCCCGACAGAACAGCGACAAAGATGAGTTTTTAGGCTCTTTTGGAAGGCAAGGAGGATGGGGAGGAGTGTGAATCTCTGGGGAGAGCTGATTCCAGAGGGCTGGGGAACCCAGAGAGAAGGCTCTTCCCCTAGGTCCTGCCAGCTGACATTGTTTGGTTGACAGGACCCTGAGGGGACCCACTCTGTGGGACCTCACCGGTCACTGGGATTCATGCGGCAGAAGGCGGTCTCGGAGATAGTCTGGTCCTATGCCATGTAGAGCTTTATAGGTCATAACCAACACTTTGAATTGTGTCCAGAAACAGATCGGCAGCAAATGCAGTCCGCGGAGTGATGACAAGATATGGGCATGTCTTGGAAGGCCCAAAACCACTCACGTGGCTACATTTTGGATGATTTTAGTAAAACAAAACAAGAAAGACATTCTGGCACCGAGTAAGAAGATTGTCCAGATTTAGGGTTGGGATCTGCACTCTTGCAGTGTACACACTCTTCAAGAACCCCCTGATTCCCCTGGCTTCTCCTCCTTATCTTGGAACCTGGTTGCTTGGCCCCATCTCCCTTGGTAGGCAGGCAAAAGCATTTTCTCTTTATACATACAGCAGCTCTCCTGACTGCTACCTCATCTGTGGCAGTAATAAAGCAGAAAAGGCAAAGCAATTAGTGAGAACAATGGGATAGGTGCACATTAAGCAGAGAAACCTCGAAGAGGTTTCCTTGCTTCCTGGAGCCCCAAACATACAGCTGTCACGACTTCTCTGAAAAACAAACCTTGTTCACACTGCAGTAAGGCACAAAGTCTCATAAATGAGTCCTTCACATAGGCAAAGGCAGACCACACAATTAAACAGGCATGCAAGCACGGGTGTCAGTGGGATGATTATGCGATTTGCATCAGTTTTGTTGCGACATCCTGATCTGAATTATGTACATTATGTCGTTTGCCTAATGACTTGGGATGCGCAAATGTTCCCCTTTCTCCTTTGCCGCAAAAGTAAGATGTAGAAATAATGATAAATAATGGAACGGATCATTTCACTGCTCTAAAATAATATACCATTAGGATAAAACACTCTTTCTGTCTTAGGAATTATTTAGTTGGAACACAACTTCTGTTCTCTCCCATATGTCCAATTAATTCTGATAAAAGATGGGCTTAGCATTAATGGTTTTATAGTACCTAATAATTTAGACAAGGGGAACCCTTTACAACCTACGACACCATTTCTATGCAGCTGTGCAAAGTGCAGTCTTCCTCTAGACTGTGTTCTGCCGGGCTCTCTGGTAGGAGCCTCTCAAAAATTCAAGGGTACAAATTTCAGACACACACACGTTTGAAAATTCAAAACAATGTTCTTTATCCCAAAATTCAAAATAAACTAAGCACTTTTTTTGTATTGCAAAGAGCACTCATCCCAAAACAACCGGGTAGTCTGTACAATTAATCTTAAGCAGTCATAAATACTTAGCTAGCAGCTGTGAAGAAACTTCACACCCCTTCTTCTTCCAATGAAGTGAGACACACACACACACACACGTTGCTCTGCTTTGTTTTGAAAGGTATGAAAAATCAACAAAGTCCAGAAACCAGTAACACGGGATTCCTGATGAACTGCGATCAGATACTCTTCCACAATGGCCAAACTCACATGCTGCTATTTATAGCAGCAGCCCTAATTACTGGAGCCCCACCCAAACACAGGTGGCTGCTCTTATCTCCTGTAATATGTCCTTACTTGGTCTCTTCTACGCATAATTCTGCGCTTGCGTGGATCCAAAACGTCTTCATCCGAATCAATGGAAGATAAGGGAGAGTGACTGTCTGGATTGTGTGCCAAGCCCCCCTCTGCCAAGTCACTCCCACCTTCTTCTTCGTCCGAGGAAACTAAACTCTGAACTGACTCTGTCGGCAATAACACAGGCCTGTGACATGTTGAAGTTTCCCCTGCATCCACCTCCACATTCCCTGGGGCAGGAGCTGGGCCAGAGCCAACCACAACAGACTGTAAACAGAAAAACTGGATAAATATACATGGATTTTCTATATTGCCTTGTTGAGAGAAGTATATCCCTCTCAGAAGATCTCCCTCTCCTTGTCTCTCTTAAATTATAACTTTTCATCCTTTTTAAGGGTATGCTTCCCATAATCATAAAAAGAGAAAAGGAGCTATGTTAGATTGGGCCAAAGGTTATCTAACTAGTCAGACATTAGGCTCTTAGCATTCAGGGTGATGCCAGTGGGGAGGGGGCCATTAGTAGAACAGTGTAGTATCTTCTCTGGCCCACATTCCTCAGCAGTTGGTATTCGGAAGCATATTGCCTCTGTCCCCAACCAAGGTAATAAATGTCATCATGACTAAACACCATTGATAACCTGACCTTCCAGAGAATAACTAACAGGGCTTTGCACATGTCAGAAATGATTGAGGAGATTGGGTTCAGGCCTTGCACAAGCATGACATTTTTATGCCAAATTTTATAGCAAGTGGCCTTGCAACCAGTCAAAAAACAAACAAACAAAACATGATGACTTTATTAAGCACTGCATTGCTTAAGAGAGAGAGAAAGAGGTGAGGAGGGAGGGAGGGAAGGAGGAAGAGAGAGAGGGAGAGAGAGAGATTTGGAGATAGAATATAAGAATCTACAACTACAGAAACAGTCTTCCAATTACATGCTGCACAGAATTTACACAAGCTGCTATAAATCCTGGAAGCAAAATATGTATTTTATCTACTGGAATAAATGCCTTTGAAAATACAGTTTATTTTTATTTCTATTTGACATTCTTCATGGAGACGTCTGTACAACAGTAGGGGTTGTAGCACGTGCCAGTACAAGACTGAAGTAAGCATCTAAAAGTATTAACCTACCCAAAAGATTGTCAGGGTTGTACAGTTTACAAGGTCTTTTAGCTTTTGTTTTACTTTGCAAATTAGTCAATACTTTAGTCTTTAGATGAACTGAAACTTTATGAAGCCTAATAGAATCTACTTTAATCTTCTTTAATTTGATGTTCTCCAAATTTACAAAATATGACATTTTCTAGCTAGCAGGTCAATTTCATGCTGGCTGGGGGTGTAATCATCACTGTAGACCATGTTACTTAGAAGGATTAAGTATGAACATAATCCATTTAAGCTTGAGTGTCTTGTTCTGTTGCACCTCAAAACTCTGATCGTGCTGACTTTATTACTTCAAACTTAAGTCTTTCTTTCTTCATCTCCCTCTTCTTCCACACAATTCATTTTTTGGAACACTTTGCCCAATGATGAGATATGAAAACTTCCCCACAATTTTGTCCATGACCAGGTTGTTAAGCAGAAAAGTTTGTAAGTAGAAGCAATTTTTCCCATAGGAATCAATGTAAAAGCAAATAATCCGAGCAAACCCATTAGGAAAGAAATAAAAGCTTGGAATTTGGTGGGAGGAAGAGGAGGAGGAGGACAGTTGCTGCCGAAGGAAGAAGTTGAAGTCAGGGGAATAAAAATAATCCAAAACTTTAAGGCTCTAAGGGACTTTGAGGGACTCTGAGGCGGCAAGTAGGAGCACGCGCCTCCCATATACCCCGCACAAGGCTGCCTCCCATACACTGCACCAAAGAGAGAAACCCAGGGGGAATGGCAGGAAACTGGCTGGGCCTTCGTGCCGCTCTCAAATTTCCTGGGAAATTTTTCCGGGCTCAGTTTCTTAAGTAGAAAATGGTTCTTAAGAAGAGGCAAAAAAAAATCTAAGGATTCAGAGATTTATGGTGACGTTTCGACGAGGTCCCATTCGTCATCTTCAGACTGGTGCTTCTGTCCTTGTTCTAGGGCGAACACAGCGAGACCTGAGCTGCCTTCCCTTATGGACTATCAGCCCTGCTTTTTCCTATTTCTATTTTCATCAATATCATCTTTACTATTGAAATGTCAACAGACAGGTATGTTACAACAGTTTCTTGTTAGTATAGGTCAGTGTCTTTATACAACTCTCTTGAAGAAGAAAGAAAATATCAAACTACCCAGGGGAGAAATACTCCCAGTTCACTTGTATCTGTCAGTCATTGGAGAGCCAGTCGTGAAGGGCATATAAGCCTCCGCCCACCACCATTTCGGTTCTTTTACCCTCTGGGCATGTGCAAAGTGTTCTATGCATGTGCAGAGGGTAAAAGAACCCAAATGGCGGTGTCTGGGTGGGCGGGCGGAGCCTCATGCTGCCTTCACG
Source organism: Erythrolamprus reginae (assembly GCF_031021105.1). Classification (NCBI taxonomy): domain Eukaryota; kingdom Metazoa; phylum Chordata; class Lepidosauria; order Squamata; family Dipsadidae; genus Erythrolamprus; species Erythrolamprus reginae. Next base: position 240,757,294 of record NC_091950.1, read on the forward strand.
ACCAGCTCTCTAATGACTGACAGGCACAAGTGAACTGGGAGCATTTCATCCCTACAACCACCATAGTATTAGTCTATTCTATTTTTAAGAGATAATAGTTTGCTGCACCAAATTTAGGATGGGAAGAAAACAAAAAACAACCAGCTTCTTCCCTGTTCTGATTCCACCAGATATTGTGATGGTCCGAGATATTTTGATAAGTGAAGTGCTACTTTTCTTTATATCCTATGGACAAAACATGGCTGGAATAGCAGCAGAATCTTCCTTCAATGCTGCCAATGGGATGCCACCCTTCAATGCATCTGAAGGCAGGGAACCCATTTAGAGGTACACCACAGGCTGTATGGTACACAACCCTTTTTCTTCAACCCTTGGAAGCTGGGTCAAGGGAATTACCTCCGTTTGCCAAATTGCCCTATAGTCCATTATTCCACACAGTGTAGCAGCACTTAGAGTGCAGCACTTACAGGTTACTTCAGCTAACTGCTTGCTGTAGTTCAGCAGTTCAAATCTCACCACCAGCTCAAGGTTGACTCCATCCTTCCAAGGTGGGTAAAATGAGAATCCAGATTGCTGGGGGCAGTATGCTGATTCTGTAAACCAGTTAGAGAGGGCTGTAAAAGCACTATGAAGTGGTATATAAGTCTAAATGCTATTGTTTTTGCAATTTTGGTATATTGAAGGAACAGTACAGCTTTCCAGAGCTGATAGGAATTGAGAAGTTTCTCGGAGTCCTGATCCTAATAGAAGCCTAGTCAGGTGGCAGTCTGTAGAGATTCTCAGTCATCCAGGTCATGGTTTGTCCCAAAGGTGCTTTTTCAAGAGGCAACTGGACTTTCTTGTTTTTCCTTTGACAACTTTTTGCTTCGCATCCAAGAAGCTTCTTCAGCTCTGACAGGACAGTGGAGAATGGGAGGATTTATATTCCTTGCAGACAGCTAGTCATTTCCATCCTTTTAGTGGGTTGTTGAAGCACTTGGAGGTTTATCTGCATCCTCAGGGTCACCTGAATGGTGCTCCTGGTTCCTGTAGTCTGAATGTTTTCCTCTGGAAGTCCATTCCTACTCCATTCAACGAGTGTTTATCCCAAATTGTATACCTAAAAGTCTGTACAGCTTCTCAGTCATCCAGGTCATGGTTGTCCCAAAGGTGCTGTTTCAAGAGGCAACTGGACTTTCTTGTTTTTTTCTTTGAAGACATCCAGTTGCCTCCTGAAAAATCACCTTTGGAACAGTCATAGGGCCATTATTGGCTACAGCTGGTGGCCTTACTCTAAAAAATGAAGTAGAAGCTATTATGAAAGAAAGTACCATGGAAAAAAAGTGGGAAGGAGATGAGTCAGGAAAGTGTGGGCAAACTGACCTATAAATCACCCCATAGCTAATTTTATGGTGATGGGGATGTATTCACCTGTTGTGGTAATCTTCCATGTCATACATTGTATCATATGAGTGCATGCCCAAGGGACCTTGCGGGGGAAAGCACATTCGTTTTTTGCTGTAAAAAAACAAAAATCCTATGGTTGAGAGCATATTTTACCCAGACCTCTAGAGCTTGTCAAACACTTTTTATTAGAAGTAGGTTACATTGTGTTTACTGGAGTTTATTCCCAAATGGATAGTCATAGCGTTATGAGGCTTGTGTTGATTCTACAGTGCCCACATTGCTCAGAACAATGATTCCTTCCAATATTTTGCTTTGGATAAATGGAAAGCATTTCAATTTTAAATATGTATTCAGTAAATCAAATCCAAAATTAATTTCAATTGTTAACTGGCCCAAATCCTTTCAAGTGTTTTCAAATTCATCTTCATTAAAAATTTAAATATATTAAAATAGAAACACTATTTATTTTATATAATAAAAAAAATAAGAGCAAGTTTCATAAGTATTCAGAAATATGCCGCTTTATTTTATCCACATTTAGAAAGCAATACTGAATCAATGCTCTAAAGAATATGTTAAATGTGTATTAAAAACATAACATAAGCAAGTTAAATTCAAGGGTTTTTTTACTTCTGTAACTGAGATCAGAGATAACATCATTATATAAGGTACCATATTTATCTCCTTGTTCTAAACCAGAATATTATTACTTAAGAAACACTAATTATAGAAAACTACTCCTTATCTTTCTTTCTTTCTTTTCTCTTGCCAAATCAAATTATACTGTATTTTATTGGAATAATGAAGTGTAATTATGACAATAATATTGACAGTATTGAATGCACTGACTTTAACTCTGCTTATATTTGACAGGAACAGCCAACATCCCAGAAGACAAGCTCAAGATCCAAAAAGATCTTGACAGACCTGAACAATGGGCCCTACCCAACAGCATGAAATTTAATCTGGAGAAAAGCAACGTTTTACACCTCAGCAAGAAAAACCAAAAACACCAATATAGATTAAGTGAAAACTGGCTCCAAAACAGAAACTGTGAGAGGGACCTTGGCGTCCTAGTGGACAATCACTTAAGCACGAGTCAGCACTGTGTGGCAGCAGCCAAAGAAGCTAATACAATCCTTGGTTGTATAAGCAGAAGCATAGAATCAAAAGCACATGAAGAATTACTAGTGCTTTATAAAGCCTTGGTAAGACAACACCTGGAATGCTGCATCCAGTTTTGATCATCACATTATAAAACAATGTTGAGACTTTGAACAAAGTGCAAAGAAGAGCAATTAAAATGATTAAAGCCCTGGAGACTAAAACAGATGAAGAATGATTGGAGGATGTGGGTTTGCTAGTCTAGGGGAAAGAAGTACTAAGGTGGGGACATGATAGCAATATTCCAGTATTTGAGAGGCTACCACAAAGAAGCATGATCTGTTTCATTTATTTTCCAAAGCAGCAGAGGGCAGGACAAAAAGCAATGGGTGGAAACTAATCAAAAAGAGAAGCGACCTGGAATTGAGGAGAAAATTCCTAACACTGAGGACAATTAACTAGTGGAACAGCTTGCCTTCAGAAGTTGCGGGTGTTTCAGCACTGGAGGTTTTTAAGAAGAGACTGGGCAGTCACTTGTCTGAAATGGTAAAGGGCAAAGGTAGGCAAAGTTGGCTCTTCTATGACTTGTAGACTTCAACTCCCAGAATTCTTGAGCCAATCATGCTAGCTGAGGAATTCTGGGAGTTGAAGTCCACATGTCATAGAAGAGCCAACTTTGCCTACCCAGTGATAGTGAACCTTTTTTCCTTGGGTGCTGAAAGAGCGTGTGTGCATGCTATCGTCCATGCATGAGTGCCCACACCATAATTCAATGCCTGGGGAAGGCAAAAACAACTTCACTTACTCCTCCCGGAGGTCCTCTGGAGGCCAGAAATAGCCTGTTTCCCAATGTCTGGTGGGCTCAGTAGCTTGTGTTTTACCCTGCCCAGGCTCCAAAGGCTTCCTTGGAGCCAGGGGAGGGTAAAGGCGCCCTCCCCCACCCCCACCCCCAGAGGCTCTCTGGAAGCCAAAAGTGCCCTCCCAGAGCTTCTGTGTGAGCCAAAAAATCAGCTGACCAGCACACGCATGCATATTGGAGCTGAGCTAGGGCAATGGCTTGCGTGCCAGCAGATATGGCTCCACATGCCACTTGTGGCACCTGTGCCATAGGTTCGCCATCACTGGTATAAGGTCTCCTGCTTCTGCAGGGGGTTGGACTAGAAGACCTCCAAGGGCCACATACAGTTCTTAATTTCTGAATCTGAATGTGGTGGTTCTTGTAAACTTCTATGTAAACTTCTATAATCCATTGCAGAATTTCAATAAAAAGCTAGTTTGTTGTCATATTATTTTGCTTTTAAAAATCAATTCTAATGTTACTAAACATTAAAGCAATCTAACTCATTTTTTTTTTTGTGGAGGAGAAACTTTGATAAGTCCCAAATGCAATGTAATATATAAAACCACCATTTTAGTCCATTGTTGGTTTGTAGAGGTTGCTTGGAAACTATTCTGTGTATATCTACATCTTACTGGAGAAACTCAATAGAGAATGGAACAACATTTATATGTGTGGTCCTTTGGCCTGGAAACGTGCTGATTTCATGCTATTGTATCAGATCCCGTTATGTGAAGTTGTTTTTATTGCTCATCTGGTAACTCTGATTCACATCTGATGCTTTATGTGAAACAACCTGGTGGCCAGGCCCCTTCGGGGAAAGAATTCATGTCAGAAACTCCACTCTTGCAAATTCTGCAACCTGTTTCCTTCCTTTCCCTAGTTTCCTACAGAAAGAAACAAAGTCACCGCAGCATCAGTCATCCTCAAGATATTGACCAGTTCTTTCCAAAGAGAGCACTTATCCTTCTGCACCAGCTGTGCATTCTCGAAATCAGCACCATTTTTTTTCCTCTTGACACATCTAATTGCTATCTTCATGGAACCATGAGCATAACTAAACTCTTTGCAGAGTTTTGCTGATCAACCTGCTGTTTCGGCCATCCTAGCATGATTTTAATATGTGCAGAGGGGCTACTTTCCTTCTGCCTCAGATGTCTCTAAGCTATACAGAGCCAATCAAAATATTCAAATTCCAACCCCGCCCCTTTCATTGCCTCTGCATTATAAGCTTGTTTCATTCTCCCTCCCCTTTTTTTTGGAATCCATCCTCTAATTTCTCTGACCAGCTGAATTATGTGGTGGATGGCAACAGATGCTGTAATATGTCAGCAATATTGATGAATTATTGTTTGATTTATGTTTTGACCAGTAAATAAACAGATGCTAAAACAAGTGCTCATAAAGTAGGCAAAATTCATTTATCTTGACCACTTGGTGTTGATAGTTCCCTAATAAATTTGGGGGGGGGGATAAAGGAAAAATATAAATGTTTTAATAAATTATGTAAACTAAGCATAATAATAATGGATAGTGGGTGTGATAGTACCTGGAGACAGCAGAAGAGAAGAGAAAGAACTAGAGAAAATGATGAAATACACAGACCTGCAAATAGAAATAGAATGACTATGACAAAAGAAAAGTATAAGTAAAGTATAAGTAAAAATATCTTGGCTGCAATCCCAAAACCACAGACGCACCTATGGACAAAACATGGCTGGAATAGCAGCAGAATCTTCCTTCAATGCTGCCAATGAGATGCCACCCTTCAATGCATCTGAAGGCAGGGAACCCATTTAGAGGTACACCACAGGCTGTATGGTATACAACCCTTTTTTTTTCAACCCTTGGAAGCTGGTTCAGGGGAATTACCTCCGTTTGCCAAATTGCCCTATGATCCATCATTCGACACAGTGGTTAGAGTGCAGCACTTACAGGCTACTTCAGCTAACTACTAGCTGTAGTTCAGCAGTTCAAATCTCACCACCAGCTCAAGGTTGACTCAGCCTCCCATCCTTCCAAGGTGGGTAAAATGAGGACCCAGATTGCAAATAGAAATAGAATGACTATGACAAAAGAAAAGATAGCGCCTACAAGTAAAAATATCTTGGCTGCAATCCCGAAACCACAGAAGCACCACTTGAATACCATTGGCATTGACAAATTCACCATTGGTTACCGTAATTGAAAAAGACAGCTTTACTTGAAACAGCTTACATCCTGCCATGATGCCTTTTAACATAATCAAATGTCAATATCTGGAGCTGTGGTGGTGCAATGATTAGAATGAAGTATTGCAGGCTAATTCTGCTGACTGCCAGGGGTGTGATCTTCACCAGCTCAAGGTTGACTCAGCCTTCCATCCTTTCAAGCTTGTTAAAATGAGGACCCAGATTGTTGGGGGCAACATGCTAATACTGTAAACCTCTTAGAGAGGGCTATAAAGCATTATGAAGCAATGTATAAGTGCTATTCTTATCTAACTATCCTGGGTCCTTAGAAATGAGTCAATAGAGCAGGGGTCTGCAACCTTAAACAGTCAAAGAGGCATTTGGACCCATTTTCCACAGGAAAAAAAAATACACCTGGAGTCAGAAAACCTGAGTGGGCGTGGCCAACTCAATGTCACTCCCACCCAGTCACATTACCTTCTAGCCACGCCTACCCAGCCACAAAACCATTCTCTCTGCGTGTCTCTCACTCTCCCCTCTCTCTCCCCCATCTCTCCACCCCTTTCAATATCTCTCTGTGTCTCTCTCTGTGTGTCTCTCCCTGTCTTCTCTTCTCTCCCCCCCTTTCTATCTCTCCCCCCTTCTCCTCAGCACAGGAAAGGCACACACAGGGTGGACGCAACAGGACATGGCTTCTCTCCTGTACTAAGGCTCTGGCCATCACCTTTCCATGTTGTCCCTCAACCCCAACAGCTCTATGGATAAGTGTGACAGGCACGAACTTCAGCCTGAAGCTGCAGGAAGCAAAGTCTGCCTTACACACAAATGTGCCGCGAAGATAGGTATAAGGTGGTTTCACTCCTGCACTGTTTGACAACCCTCCTCACCCTCCTCCTTCCATAACTCCGCACTGGCTGTGGCTGAGCCAGGAGCATGCATAGGCATAGGGAGACCCTCCTTAAGCAAGTGGCCGTCCACCTTGCCCATGCCTTTCCTGCACTTTGGCGCTCGCTTGAGGCATCCATATGTATGTGCATGCTCCTAGATTTCCAAAAATATCCAAAAAATAAATAAAAGGGTCGATGGGCGGGGCCAACCAGTGATGAGACAGGGAGCCACAGCAGGGTGCTCAAAGAGCTGCATGCGGCTCCAGAACCGCAGGTTGCCGATCCCGCAATCGAGAGACAAAAATGCCAAATCCAGGCTGAACATTTGGCTGACTGTGCAAACAGGCAGGGAGAGAAAGAAATGAATTACTGCATACTTTACATCGCTCAAAAATCCTATTTGTATTTGCATGTGTGGGTCCATGTGTGTTTGTGTATGATGCTAAATTATTTGGATCAGGGTTGTCTAATTGTTTATGATCCATGGTGCTAGACAGGGTCATAGACATAGTCAGAAGTGGCTTCAAAACAACAGCTCTTTATTTGGTGACTATATTCAACCCAGCAAAGGCTCCATTTGACAGCCAGCCCTTTTATAGGGAGCTGCCAGGCAGTCTAGCCCAGTGATGGAGAACCTATGTGGGTGCCACAGGTGGCACACGGAGCCATATCTGCTGGCACATGAGCCTTTGCCCTAATTCAGCTCCAATATGCATGTGTGTGCCGGCCAACTGATTTTTGGCTCGCATCGAAGCTCTGGAAGGGTGTTTTTGGCTTCCAGAGAGCCTCTGGGGGAATGGGCGGCGTTTTTACCCTCCCCCAGCTCCAGAGAAGCCTTTAGAGCCTGAGGAGGGCAAAACATGAGCCTACTGGGCCCAACAGAAGTTGGGAAACAGGCAATTTCTGACCTTCAGAGGGCCTCCAGGGGGCAGGGAAGCTGTTTTCTCCCTCCCAAGGCATTGAATTATGGGTGTGGACACTCGTCCATGCTCATGCATGGGTGTGGACACTCGTGCATGCTGTTCAGATGAGAATACATTTTATAGAACATATTGGGGTGGCATGCAAAGGAGATGAACTCACTTAAGAATATTTTATATCAGTATCTTAGATTTGTTTAATATAATCCTTTGCACGAGTTATATTCTCATGTTTTACTACTCAATTTTAGCATATTATACTGCATTTTAACTTATTATTTATTCAAATTCCCTCTATTTTAGCTAATTTTATTGTATTTTAACCAATCACAGTTTTATGACGACCGATGTGGTCCTTTTCCTCATTTTGATATGGTCGATTGACTAATCAAATAAAGTTGATATTGATTGATTGATTGATTGATTGATTGCATGCTCTATAGCGTGCACACACACTCTTTTGGCACCCAAGGAAAAAAAGGTTCGCCATCACTGGTCTAGCCAATCCACAGTCAGTATTTTCCCTCCAGAATGGAGGACCTGACTGAAGACTATGTGCTTCAGTCTGAGAATGTGAGACATGGAAACTGAAAGAAAATGTACAGCTCTTTCTCTCACTTCGGCAAACCTCAGAATTTCCTAAGCCTGCTGCTATCTCTCTCGTGTGCGAGAATGCTTTTGTTTTATAGACCAGCCAACAGAGAACTGAGTTCACAGCCCAAATAGAGGGAATAATGGTTTCACTCAAAAGCTCACTCAATAAAGGAAGCGCTTGTCAGGAAGTTTGATTTTCCTTCTCTGACAGAAGGGAACGTTGTCTTCTGTTATATAAAACACCATTGCATCGGATTGCTCCGATTAGTTAGTCAGGGCAATTAAATCAATGATTCACTGCTACCAGTGGAGTTAGGTTTGTGTTATAGAAAAAGCAATTGATTTTTCCCTTCCTCCCCTGCTGTACCTGTCTCCATTTAGTTGTTGAATAATGTAAGATGGGAAGGAGATGTGGGTGAGATGATGTGGCCACTGCTTCTTCTGCAGCATTTCATCTTTCAATTTATATTGTTTTATTTGTCCCTAGTACGATTTGATAGCTCATTAGTAACCTTGACTATTATTATTATATCTTTTTATTCTTGGTGAATGTATGGTTTGATTACTGCAATGCTCTCTACATGGGGCTACCTTTGAAAAGTGTTCGGAAACTTCAGATCGTGCAGAACGCAGCCGCGAGAACCATCGTGGGGCTTCCCAGATTCACCCACGTTTCTACAACACTCCATGGTCTGCATTGGCTGCCGATCAGTTTCCGGTCACAATTCAAAGTGTTGGTCATGACCTTTAAAGCCCTACATGGCATTGGACCAGGGAACCTTCGGAACTGCCTATTACCACACGAATCCCAGTGGCCAGTAAGGTCCCACAGAGTTGGCCTTCTCCAGGTCCCGTCGACTAAACAATGTTGTTTGGCGGGCCCCAGGGGAAGAGCCTTCTCTGTGGTGGCCCCGGCCCTCTGGAATCAACTTCCCCCGGAGATTAGAACTGCCCCCACCCTCCTTGTCTTTCGTAAATTACTCAAGACTCACTTATACCACCAGACATGGGGGAGTTGAGACACCTTTCCCCCAGGCTTCTTTATATTTTGTTTCATGTTTGGTATGAATGTGCCGTTTGGTTTGCTGCGGAGAGGGGCGGCATACAAATCCAATAAATAATAATAATAATAATAATAATAATAATAATAATAATAATAATAATGATAGGGTTTTATATGCTTCTTTTAATATTAGATTTGTTTTGCTATAATATTGTTTTTATTGTTGTGAGCCCCCCCCCGAGTCTTTGGAGAGGGGCAGCATACAAATCTAATAAATAATAATAATAATAATAATAATAATAATAATAATAATAATAATTTTATTCTCCTTATGTACACTGAGAGCATCTACACCTAAGTCGAATTCCTTGTGTGTCCAATCATACTTGGCCAATAAATAATTCTATTCTATTGTATTCTATTCATCCAAGGAAGACAGTAAAGATGACTCTTCCAATACCAGCATTCAACATCATAATTCAATGTATGGTCCCTCTGAAATATTTCACTTGGACATCAACTGAAGCAGTCTGACTTGTGCTCTCGCAGCCATATGGTGCTGATTATCGAGAATAATTAAGTGAGACAGCGGTCTAAATCTCAACAGCTCCGACGCTGACTTTCATAAATGTGAACATTTCAATTTCTGTTTTCCTTGGGCACGATGCTTGAATGTGAAATCAAATTGATACTTTTTTGGAGCTGTCTTTCTGTATCTTTATTTGCTTCATTACTTCATAGTTTTCTTTCTTCTAATCTTCTACATCAGGGGAATGATGTAAATATTGTTGCAGCAGGCAGGCCTCGAGAATAATGATGTTTTCGCCATTACCCTAATATATTTCAAAGGCTGTTTTATTCTACTTTGAATTCAACAGCCATGCATGTGTTTAAAAATATATTGTATTATCAATAAAGGGGGATATTTGTAGCTCAGGATTGATACCTCAACCAAGAAACTGCCAAAGAGCCATCAGTAAACAGCCCAACCAAAGAATCCCTAAGACTGCTTCCACCCACACAGACAGGCAAGTCACCACAATATAGACTGACAGCAAACAGCACTTCTTACTAACACTGATGAAGTTACCTAGTTTGGGCAATGAAACATCTGCAAGAAAACAAGCAAGCTTAGAGAACACCAAGGATCCCTCATATATTGTAATGTTTTCTAAAAAGCTATTGCACACATTGTCCTGAAGGTTCAAATTTGAGGGAAATGTATGAGAAATACAGCATAATTTATTAAGTTTTCTTAATAAAATAAGACTGTGTACATGACAAGATTGGGTCTGAATTGGGCGTGTATAAGTGCACTAATTGTCCTATTGTCTCTACTATATCTCCTCGTCTATACCTATATCTTTTCTTCTATTCTTCAATATATATATATGTATATGTATCACATGTTTTTGCTGAATTTTTAAAATTAGGGGAGGCTAGGATAGCTCTCTCTCTCTCTCTCTCTCTCTCTCTCTCTCTCTCTCTCTCTCTTTCTCTCTCTCTCTTTCTCTCTCTCTCTGAATTTGAAAATTAAGGGAGACTATGATAGATCTATTTCGGCCTTTTGTGTCGAATCACCCTGGTGTATTGAAGGAACATCACAGCTCCTTTTTTTTGCCTCTCGGCCCAACCCAGGGCCGTTTCCAAGGCAGTTAATTTTATTGATAGCCGACAATTCTATCTGTATGTGTCACATAGTTTTTTTTGCTGAATTTGAAAATTAAGGGAGACTAGGATAGATCTATTTTGGCCTTATTTTGGACTCACCAGCTAGCCATACCCTATATATATATAACTTGAAGGTATTCTCTATTACCTATATTGTGTATCATTCTGTATTGGACTAACTAACTAACCAACCAACCAAACAAACAAACAAACAAACAAACAAACAAACAAACAAACAAACAAACAAATAAAATGAATTCAAGCAGGAAAGACTCATGCTAACATGTTAAATGTGAGGGTTCCTGAAGCTGAAATGCCACCAGCCTCTCTACCATATGAACAGTTTTAATAAATATGAACGCTAGAATTGATTGGGTCCCAAAACAGCTTCCTAAGTGAGCAAGGGCCTTATCACTGTGGCAAGGAATTCTGCCTGCAAAAGAGCACAGTGATAATTGGCAGGACATCATCCTTAGACATTCCCTTACACATAGAAACATAGAAACATAGATAATTGACAGCAGAAAAAGACCTCATGGTCCATCTAGTCTGCCCTTATACTATTTTTTGTATTTTATCTTAGGATGGATATATGTTTATCCCAGGCATGTTTAAATTCAATTACTGTGGATTTACCAACCACGTCTGCTGGAAGTTTGTTCCAAGGATCTACTATGCTTTCAGTAAAATAATATTTTCTTTCCCCCAACTAACCTCAGATTGTGCCCCCTTGTTCTTGCGTTCACTTTCCTATTAAAAACACTTCTCCCCTGAACCTTATTTATCCCTTTAACATATTTAAATATTTCGATCATGTCCCTCTTTCCCTTCTATTCTACAGACTATACAGATTGAGTTCATTAAGTCTTTCCTAATACGTTTCTGCCAGATAGGAATCTTAACACACAGTAATAGAGGAAACAGGTCCAAGAACTTCTTCAGAAACAAGCCGCAAAACCTGATGTGGTAATATGCAGTGTGACATCAGGTCCAGCACAGATCCAGATGGTCAGACCCAAAATGGAGATCAGATAATATCAAGGTATTGGCTAGAATCCATAGGAATGGGATCCTATTCCTAATCTCCTGAAGGACTCCATTGGAATGGACTTTGTGGCATATGAGAAAACCCATCACTTCCCTTCTTTAATTTCTGGGGCATGACGATGCCTCCATCACATCCAGTCAATAGGTATATGAGTACATTCAGCAGTTCTTTAAATTTCCCTCATAAAATCAATTGGTCCTGAAGTGCTTCAATTTTGCTGGAGGATACAAAGTGCACTGAAGTTTGTTAAGAGTTTTATTTGCAACCACTAGGATAATAGCAATGACACCAGCAATTATTTTTCATACGCATACACACACATGCCCCTACTGTATGTTTGACTATTTACAACATGAATATTTAGAGTAAAAAACAACAACCAACTCTTCCCCTTCACAGTATTTTAAAAATCAATATTTTAAATAGTAATGGTTTAGATAAAATACAGCCATAAAAGTAAGTGGAAAATGCAATGAAACCAATTTTGGATGTGAAATTGCATCATCAGAAATAACTGATTCTGCCTAGCAGACACAATAAAAAGTCTTAGGCTTATCCATTTAGATGGTTCCATCAGCTGTACAATGAAGCAGGGCAAGAGATCATAGTCTGCGCTTGTCTATGGAGAAGCATTTCTAAAATTACTCCTCCTTTGCTCATTTGGAGGACAGTAATTTCTTGTTGAAGAAATCCAGCGAACCCGGACAGATCCCAGGACTTCCTTGTCTGTCTCAACTTACATGTCCAGACGGGTGGGGATTAGCAATGGCGAGGGGTGCCAAGGAGTTTCAGGACAGAGAGAAGCATCCATATAATTTCACATCTCCTTATCCCTTCCAAATCCAAAGCTTTGACCTCTTTTCGCTGAGACATTTTTAGGGTCAGACCACAGACAAAAGGGCTGGTGTCGTGGCTGCCAATTTCTGACTCAATAGGAGGCTACAGCTCACTGTGGAGAGTCTTTCCCACGAGCAAAATGCATTTTGCCCTACGAAACCACCGGGGCAGAAATGAGCATTCTCACTGAGTAAAAGAACTGTTTTAATAGTATTGGCATTTTCTGGATTTTTGTACTATCTTCGCAAACATTTTTTTATTAGATTTTTTTTTTAAAGTTGCTTTTATTGCTTTATCAGTACTGTAACTCAAAGTCACAAATATGCTTACTACTTCTTCCTCCCCCTGTTTCCCTTACATCAGTAATCCTGGGAGATGAATGGGGCTAAGAGAGAGCAACTGGTCCAAAGGCACCCACTCGGTTTCCATGCTTAGGACAGCGCTAGAACTCATGGTCTCCCAGTTTCTAGGCCAGCACCTTAGGCTCTCCATCACCTGTTCCACTCATCTGTCCATTTTTTTTAAAAAAAAGCACTGTTCTTATTCATTAAAGTTTTACAGCGCATATGTGTCTTGGCCAAATATTTGCAGCTTTAATTCAGCAGAAGTTCTCAGCTATGACGTTTGCAGGCCAACATTTATCACTGAAATCCTCCCCATGGCTACCTGTAGAATGTATTCATCCAGCAGAGCAGAGAAAAGCAAAACATAATTTGTTAGCTAAATATTACAGATGTTGCCATGAAATCCGAAAAAAGAAGGAAGGGCCAGTTCACATATGTGCCGCTCCATAAATATGTACTGTGAACTAGGATATCCTTTAGACTAGTCATGACATCATGGCGGTATAGTTCCCAGCTGTGCTAATAATGGGACTCATCTTTCAGAATGGCATATCCATGGACAATGCAAGCTAATGGGAGACACTCTGCAAAATTCAACTTGGCAAGCTTTGTCCAGAAATCATGATTGACTATGGTCTCTGCCATGTGTTTTGATCACACAAAAGAGGAGTGTGACCCCACCAATTGCTTTGCTTCCATCATTGTCAACTTAACAGGTTCATCTGATACATCCATATGTTTTATTTCTTTCTAAATGTTTAGGTTATAACGTTCACAGCCCTTTACTATTGGCCATCTGGTGAGGTTGATGGGATTTGGGGTCTAAATAGTTGGCATGTACTAGCTTGCCTGTCTCTAGTCTGTGTAAATGTGAAGGGTTGTGCCAGCACACAAATGGATTAAACGGCTAGGAAAGAGCCATTTCCGTAGCCCTGATAATGAAATAGTCAAAGCAAGCTGTGCAATTATTTATTTATCCATTATGTGACCAATGGTGAAAGATGAAAATTTTATGAATTTAAAACATGAAAAGGCACAAACAGTGTACAGTGGAAGAGGCTACCTATGAATTTCCAGGACACTTTAAAAAAAACAAAAAACAAATTTTTATTTTTAACATTTATGTCATAGGTTTTTTTACCTCTCTTTACCCCTCTAGCTATCTTGCCCTCTTATCTCCAAAAAGACATTTCAGGTAGAATAAAATGTGTTTGTTTGTTTGTTTGTTTGTTTGTTTGTTTGTTTGTTCGTTTGTTCGTTCGTTCATTCATTCATTCATTCAATTTTTATGCCACCCAACTCCGTAAGGACTCTAGGCAGCTCACAACCAAAAATATAAAACATCCAAATAATACTAAAACCTCTAAAAACAGTTTAAAAACAATTTAAATACAACAGCTAAACCCACGCGTACCATTTTTGGCTGGATCTCGATGGTTACCACCATCAGATCAACGGCCCCAGGCCTGCCGGAAAAGCTAGGGCTTTACCACTTTCTGGGTGGCCAGTAGAGTGGGGGTAGTCCAGATCTCAGGAGGTATCTGGTTTCAGAGAGTCGGAGCAGCCACAGAGAAGGCCCTCCCCATGGACCAACCTACTGACACTGTTTAGTTGATGGTACCTGGAGAAGACCAACTCTGTGGGATTTTACCATTTGCTAGGAGCTATTTGGTAGAAGGCGGTCTTGAAGATAGTCTGGCCTAAGCCATGTGGGGCTTTAAAGGTAATGACCAACACCTTGAATTGTGTCCAGAGACCAATCAGGAACCAGTGCAGTACACAGAGGATTGGTGTAATGTGGGTGCATCTAGGTGCACTCACAACAGCTCGCCTGGCTGCATTCTGGACTAACTGTAGTCTCTGAGCACTCTTCAGGGGTAGCCCCATGTAGAGAGCATTGCAATTATCTAGCTGTGAGGTGACTGCGAGAGGAGCCTCCTGATCCAAGTAGGGTCGCAATTGGTCCACTAGGTGAACCTATGCAAAGGTCCCCCTAGCTGTTGGTCTAATCTTAGCTGTGAGTCTAGCAGGATACCCAAATTGCAAACCCGTTCTGAGGGGGGTAATTTCCCATCCCCCCAGAACCAAGGATGAACAGTCGATATAGTCTTTCAAAGGCAGTACCCACAGCCACTCAGTCTTGTCAGGGTTAAGGCTGAGCCTGTTAACTCCCATCCAGACCCTCACAGCCTCCAGGCACTGGCACATCATATCCACTGCTTTACTGAACTGACACGGGGTGGAGATATATAACTGAGTATCATCAGCATGTTGCTGAGACCTCATCTCATGGTGTCGGATAACCTCACCCAGTGGTTTCATGTAGATGTTAAATAGGAGAGGAGACAGAACCAAACCCTGAGGCACCCTGCAAAAGAAGGGTGCCTCAGGGGGATCAACCTCTATCCTCCTGCCAACACCGACTGTGACCGGCCAGAGAGATAGGAGGAGAACCACAGTATCACAATGCCCCCCACTTCCAACTCCCTTAATCATCACAGAAGGATACCATGGTCAATGGTATTGAAAGCAGCTGAGAAGTCAAGTAGCACCAAGATAGAGGAATGACTTCCATCTCAGGCTCGCCAGAGATCATCCATCACAGTGACCAAAGCAGTTTCCATGCTGTAGCCAGGTCTGAAGCCCAATTGAAAAGGGTCTAGATAATCCGTTTCATCCAATGACCGTAGGAGCTGGAGTGTCACCACTTTTTCTACAACCTTTTCCACAAAGGGTAGGTTGTAGAGAAATGTATTATCCTCTACAACAGTGGTTCTCAACCTTTCTAATGCCACGACCCCTTAATTCAATTCCTCATCTTGTGGTGACCCCCAACTATAGGTTTAGCACCAATTCTTCTAACAGATCTTTAAGCTGAAAGGCAAGAGGTCAGAGGGACACCCACCTGTAAATGCCTGATTGGTTGGATTGTAAAAATATGTTTCAAGATGCCAGAATAGAAGCTTTAGTTGCTAACACCATTGGAAATTTGTCT
Source organism: Erythrolamprus reginae (assembly GCF_031021105.1). NCBI lineage: Eukaryota > Metazoa > Chordata > Lepidosauria > Squamata > Dipsadidae > Erythrolamprus > Erythrolamprus reginae. The sequence continues at coordinate 240,773,092 of NC_091950.1, forward strand.
TTTCCCAGGGTCTTAGGCGACCCCTGTGAAATGGTCATCCGACCCCCAAAGGGGTCCCAACCTCAAGGTTGAGAACCACTGCTCTTCAACAATGTTGTCAATTATAGGTTTTTGGCATTCAGAATACATTCCTCTGCAGAGATTACAAAAAATATAAGCCTTCCTTTTCAAGACAGCAACAACCGTTTTAAGTAACTGAAGGTTATTTTGAATTATTTTATTATGCAATATTGTATTATAATATTATTTCTTGGTTTGCCATCAGTCCTATTTTTGACCAGGAGAATCAGCCAGCCTTCCCCACATCTACAATGCTCCAGATGTTTGTCAACATTTCTCTCTATTTATATGGTAAAGATACACCAAACAAACTTGAAATGGATGAAAGCTAATCCAGAAGAGAATCAACCTAGAACTAGGAGAAATTTCCTGAAAGTTAGAACCATTAATCAATGGAACGATTTGCTTCCAAAAGTTGTGAATGCTCAAACACTGGAAGTTTTTGAGAAGAGACTGGATAACCATTTGCTGGAAATAGTATAGGGTCCCTAGCCTAAGCAGGGAGTTGGACTAGAAGATCTCCAAGGTCCCTTCCAATTCTGTTATTCTGTTCTGTAATTCTATTAAATTTCAAGTTAAACTCTCATCCACCCAAAGGTCTGGAGTAACGAAGAATACAGCCTTCTTCAACTGACACAATTTTTCATATTTTTTTTTGTCTTGAATATGCTTCCGGTGATTGGCATTTGCATCAACCTTGAAAGATTTGTGGTCAATTTTAAATCTCGGATCGCATGGTATGTTTGCATTTCAAGACAATGTGAAATGCAGAAAGGAAGCCAACACCTCTCTCCCCTCCTCCTCCTTCCTCCTCTACCCCCAATGTGACAGAATTCCACAGAGCAGCTAAAATGCTTACAACTGGGTGCAGCAGGATGGAACCTAGCTGTTCCACTTACACTAGACAAACTCTGTTGAGCTGGCTCCCCGCCAGGAAAAATAACCCATTACAATCCAAACCCAGCTAAGTCAAATAGTCCATGCTTAATTAAGCCTACTCTAAGGGTTCTCTGTCCCCACCAACCATCGGAAAGTTGATATTCTCAGCAGGTGAGATTGAAACTGTCCAGGTCTAGCTATCCAATTTAAACTCTCAATTTAGACATGTGGGAAGGAGTTCAGTTGGAATGCATAGCCAATAAATGCTAACTCATAGGGAGATGGGTGCCTTGGGATCCCACCTCATGTTACACACACCGATATATCTTCAGGTTTCTTTTGGAAAATGCTTCTCATCCCATAATTTTGCTGCCTGAAGCTCTGCTGAAGTGAACTTCCTTGAAACCTATTACCTTAGCTGTTTGAATAATCTTGCTGCCTTAATCAGATATCGGTTGCTGATTTCATCTGTGTCATTATAACTTCTCCTCCTCTATTTCTGCTGATACAGGTTCAGCTTCTCCCAAGAAGCTGGAGTAGGCCTAAAGTTATTGTCTTTACCGAGCCAAATTGGAACATTATGCCACTTCTATGTTAATATTGCTCTAAATAATTGTTTTTAATTTTGTAATTGTATTATTATACTGTGGTTGTTTTATGCTTATATATTCTGTAATTATTTTTGATAGCAGGCTTTTAGTTTTGCTGGTGTGAGAGACAAGGGGGGGAGAAGGAGAAGAGAGGAGGAGGAGGAAAGAGGAAAAAGAGAGAGAAGGAGAAGGAGGAAAAGGAGAAGGAGGAGAAGAAGGAGAGGGAAAGAAGGAGGAAAAGGAGATGATAGAAAAAGGAGAAGATAGGAAAAGGAAAAGATAGGAGGAGATAGGAGAAGAAGAAAAGAGAAGAAGATAGGAGAAGGAGGAAAGAGAAGGAGAAGAAAAGACAGGAGAAAGAGAAGGAGAGAGAGAGGGAGAAGAAGGAGAGGAAGGAGAGGAAGGAAGGAAGGAAGGAAGGAAGGAAGGAAGGAAGGAAGGAAGGAAGGACTATTCTATGCTTACAAGAGCCTGGGGGGGGGGGGGGGAACCTAGAATGAGATTAGAAACATAGAAGACTGACAGCAGAAAAAGACCTCATGATCCATCTAGTATGTCCTTATACTATTTCCTGTATTTTATCTTAGGATGGATATATGTTTATCCCAGGCATGTTTAAATTCAGTTACTGTGGATTTACCAACCACGTCTGCTGGAAGTTTGTTCCAAGGATCTACTACTCTTTCAGTGAAATAATATTTTCTCATGTTGCTTTTGATCTTTTCCCCCAACTAACTTCAGATTGTGTCCCCTTGTTCTTATGTTCACTTTCCTATTAAAAACACTTCCCTCCTGAACCTTATTTAACCCTTTAACATATTTAAATGTTTCGATCATGTCCCCCCTTTTCCTTCAGTCCTCCAGACTATACAGATTGAGTTCATTAAGTCTTTCCTGATACGTTTTATGCTTAAGACCTTCCACCATTCTTGTAGCCCGTCTTTGGACCCGTTCAATTTTGTCAATATCTTTTTGTAGGTGAGGTCTCCAGAACTGAACACAGTATTCCAAATGTGGTCTCACCAGCGCTCTATATAGCGGGATCACGATCTTTGTTTGGAGTTCCATTTCCCTTTTTAGACCAAGTGACAGATTTCAGCTGCCAAGCAACTACATGTCTGCAACCTGTCATTCAGGCAATTTGAAAGATGGCTCAAACGCTCCCTACCAGGCAACTGCCTATCCTTATCTACCCCACCCCCTTCACCTTGGGTTAAAGAAAGTGATTGGAAGTATTTTATTTTTTAATGCTGGCAGATGACATTTGGCGCGGCAGGAAATGAAGGAAGGGGAATCCACCTACTGCTTTCCACTTGTTCTATATTAAAATGGCCTGGACATCAGCCTTGTCACAGAGGTCGAATAGTCTTCGGCAGTCAGAAGTCAATGATTTATGCCAATTTGCTTTTTTTTTTTTTTTGCCACATCAAGGATTGAAGGAAAGTATACTAATGTAGCATGAAGAAGAGCCCCTTATCACATTTCAAATTGTAATCGAGCGTATCTCTGCATTATGCTGAATCCAATCTTAACACTGTACTGCATCTTCAAAGGAAAATTACAAAAAGAAAATGGGCAGATTGCATATTCGGAAATTTAGAAAATAAGCTTTTTTTTTTTAGGCTGATATTATCATATGACTGTTCTCAGCTGGAATTCCATCAGCTAACAAGAATGTTCTCAGAAGCAGTAGGCTACATGGGAAATACCCAATTTGCTGTCTGTCGAATACAGCATTTCCTCTACCCTGGGAATTAAAATGATGGCAGGTATAGCACTGGTACCACAGGGACTGATTTAGCCTAGAGGTGAAGGGGCAGCAGGAGTAACACTCGGTAGACTGTACTCAGTATGACCAAAATGATAGGTCTGCTCCAAGGCTGAGTTCTAACTTACCTGGCTGCCGGTTCGCTTAGGTGCCCAAAAAAATCCCCCTCCCCCAAAGCCAAAAACAAGATGGCAACACATGCACAGTGCCGGAAACTCGATTTCTGAGCATGCTCAGAAGAAAAAATAATAATTAAAACAAGATGGCGGCACTCACGAACCAGCACTGACTGAACCAGTTCCGTGACATCATTGTGACGTCACCAGCAGTTCGCTACCCACCTCTGTTCTGTTCTGCATGATGCGGACAACTAGACACCTGGAGAGATGGTTAAATAAATGCTCCGCTAATCAAAATTTGCTTGGCGCTTATTTAGAAGCTACAATGATTTTACTTTTTTTCCCCCCTTCAGATTCCTATGGATTGTTTTATATTGCTTTCCTAGGCATAAGCATTTTTATTACAGTATTTTTAATCAGTTTAATAATATCTCTGATTTGTCTGCGCTGTGTAGGGAATTGGTGGAAGGATGAGAAAAAATAGATTTAATAAATGAATCAACCACCACGTTTGGAAAAAGACTCTCATTTTGGGAGAAGCTCTTTCCCCCGGCCTTATCATTCTACCTGCCCTTGTCAAGAGAAGGACATTGGGTTAAAAAGTAGATTGACATTGGATTAAAAACTAGATTTCCTCTTAGGAATCATATTTGTCTGTACTCTGGGACAATCCCTAACACAGTCACATGACTTAATTTTTTCAAGTCATAACATGGACATTGCTAGTGCTTTGTCCTAATTTTCCTTTAACCTTAATTGTTACTGTTTCTACACTCAGGTGGCTCTCTCAATTACATTTAACGCTTCATGTGAGAATAATCTCCTTTCAAATGCTGCGCCTTAATTTGCACTGGCTGTTCAGCTGAGACCCAAATGCAGAAAAGCCAGCTTGCTGCTGGGGTTTTTTTTGGAGGGGGGGCAGTGGGGCTGCTGGAGGGGAACGCAGCGGGGTAGCGAAAACGGAGCTCCAAACCAGAGCAGCCAATTTGCACTGAAAAATGTTGAAAGAAAATGCAGGGCATCCTGCCTAAGCCACACCCACAATGTGGTAGTAAAAACTTTGGCAGCCCTTCACTGGGGGGGGGGTAATAGGGCAGGGGATAGTCTAAGTTTTCTAAGGCATCTAAGTTTTCAGAATGACATCCATCTCTGTGGAATATTCTCCTGCACCTCTACCGCTTTTTAAATTCTTTCAAATATCCTCCTTGCACAAATTGTTTTCTCAGTTTCTTTCAGCTACTGTGGCCAGGGTCTCCTCGGCCTTGTTCACCGCCCAGCCGGCGATCCATTTTGTATGTATATTTTATTTTGTTTTCCTTCCCTGCGGGCCTGTTAGAGGTCAGACACATTCAACCCAAAGAGAAGACAGACAGGAAAACATCTGCAGCGTGTGTATCGAAGTTTCTCAGGGCTGCTTGTCTGCTCTGAGTGATCCAGGCAAATAAACAGTGAGCGTGTTCAAAAGAGACTCCCTCACTTTCAGACGCAGAGGTGTTGCAGGCCAAGACATGGCTGCCTAGAGCCAAGTGTGGCTCATTGTGGCGAGGCTTTTGTGTTGTTGTTGTTTAATTACTCAGAAGCCTCTGTTCCAATTCCTGCCGATAAAGACGGCTGCGGATGAAACACGATTCCTGCATCTGTTAAGAGGCGAATGGAATGAAAAGCCCAAACTGAGCCTGCTGGACAAATGAAGAAAACTGATCCCCGCTTCCCAAAATGGTTTATTGCTTTAGTCTGCACTATTCGGTCCTACTGGCAACCACAGTTTTGTGAAGCTGACAAAAATAGAAATGTGTAGCATAGTCAGCCCTGGATACAGCTGTGTCTTTTTCTTTTCTTTCTCGAAAAATAAAATTCACTGCTGGAAGTAAGGAATACATACATACACACGTGATGTTTGCCAAGGACTCCTTTAGCCTTTGCCAATACAAATGGTTTGCATGATGCAATGAGCCTTAACAGCCCAAATATCATCCTTTCAGAGAGTATATCATCGAACGCCTTCGTCTAGGACCATAAATGTGCCCAGGAATTGTTCTGCGTTACATTTGCCACATTCATCTGTGCTATCATAACAATAGCCGAGAGGCAAAATGGCATGTGTTTCTGAGAACCTTCACCCCTATATTAACCTCTCCAAATGCCATCTCACATAGAAAATAAGTATTATGAAAAGACCTTTATTAAATTTCCCAACAGGACATCCCATTCATAAAATGAGGTCAGGGATAGGAGGCGACTATACTGTGGCTGTGACATTCAACACAATGAAACAGGATGGAAAAAAATTGTCTTTGGCCTAAAAGGCTGGAAAATGTTGTTATTTCTAATCCAGACAGACATATATAGAATTTATGTCAGCCGAATGCTAAACTGCATTCTTATGGTCTGTCCAGCAAATCAGCATGTGGTTCAAAAGTTATCCTTTGTCAGGATTGCTTGAAAAATGGGAAAAGTTTAAAAAAACAGATTTTTCAGATGTTCTGTACCCTAGTGATAGTCTCAGGCCAATAAGCATTGATCTTCATTCTCAGACAATTCATAGATGTTTTTCGAGCTATGATGAGACACCAGATTGGCCAGTTTTTTTCAGATTAAAGCTCATTGATCAGAATTGTTGCTGACTTGGGAATGTCATAAGGAGACAAAGGTCTATATTGTCTCTTATAAATGAAAACCTGCTAAGGGCTTTTAGGCAACTAATCATCTCGAGAGAGTTTGATAGGCAGTATACTACATCAAAGGTAATGCAGTCTCTCTCTCTCTCTCTCTCTCTCTCCCCGTCCTACAACCACAAACACAATCACACATAACCTCGGAAAGAAAGAGAATCTTCGAAGCAGAAATCAAAATCAATGCAAACTTTTAGATGAATCTGAGTTGGATTTAAAACTACACGTAGTCCTCATTTAGCGACTGCCGCAATATATACCCATACTGCTGGCTGACACACTTAATCGGCTATACAATTTATTTTTTAAAAAAGGATCGTGGTTTTGTAATTGAATACGACATGAGAGAATATAATAGTTTGGGAACTCATTTCAACCTTTTAAGCAATATATAAATGAGTATTTTTTTCAAAAAGCAAAAAGAAAACCTACAAAAGGTTTGGGTGAGAGCCAAATAGTGAATAGAGGCTTCACAAGCTGCCAGCTGAGTTTTTGTCTTCTCTTGTTCAGTGATGCAGTTAGATGATTTTAGGCTCAAATGATGTTGCAAAGGGCTCTTTTTAGAGGGCCATGTGGGTATTATTTCCTTATCCTTTTCAAAATACAATGATCTTGACCTGTTTGCATTTAAGGGCCCTTACATTTATCCTGCCAAGTAGGACCCTGGATTTCCTTTGGCAAGTCTTACCATGGCAGCCTCATGGTTCTCCTTTTTTGTAGAAGAAGGCTGACTATACAGGTAGTCCTTGATTTACAACCACAACTAAGCCCAAAATTTCTGCTGCTAAGCAAAACAGTTGTTAAGTGAATTTTGCTCCATTTTGCGACATTTCTTGGCACAAATGTTAAGTAAACCACTGTAGTTGTTAAATGAGTAACATGGTTGTTAAATGCACCTGGCTTCCCCATCGACTTTGCTTGCCAGAAAGTCATTGGAACCATCGTAAATATGAGTCAAGTGACCAAATTCTGATCATGTGACCATGAGGATGCTGCAAGGTCATTAAGTGTCAAAAAGGGTCACAAGCCACTTTTTTCAGTGCTGTTCAGTGATGGGTTTCCGTCAGGTACTGTCAGGTATGGAGAACTGGTGGAAAAATTTTGATTTTTTTTTCTTTCTTTTTTTCCTTATGGGCTCTGGGTATGTTTTTCCCATTGCAGTAAATTTATCTTTTCTTTTATGTACACTGTCATCATATGCACCAATGAAAAATTCCTTGTATGTCCAATCATACTTGACCCATAAAGAATTCTATTCTGTTCTGTTCCATTCTGTTCACTTTTCAGAGATGGTCCTTTATCTCTTTCTTTCAGTGAGGGGGCCCTACAGGTATGGTCAGGTACGCAGAACCGGTAGAAAAATTTTGGTCAGGTATACAGGACTGGTAGAAAAAAAATGAATTTTTTTTCTTTTTTTTTCCCTTCTGGGCTCTGGGTATGTTTTTCCTATTACAGTAAATGAGGTTGAATGTGTATAATTTTAGAAGAGCTGTGTGTGTGTGTGTGTGTGTGTGTGTGTGTGTGTATGTATACATACACACATACAGTTTATATAGTAGATTATAATTTTATGTGCCTGTATGTAATATGTATATACACATATGGCATATATACATGGAATTAAATAGCATATTTTGGATGTTCAGTAATAGTAAATAGATAGGGAAATTGTATCTCTTTGAGGCAAGGAGAGGCCAAGCACCCTAACCCTAACCCAAGCCCTTGATGTGAGTGACGTTACACTGGCCACCTTTAAGCCAGTCACATGAACTTTAAGCCACCACCCCCCGGTCACATGATCATCATGATCAGCCGCCCCGAGTCTTTGGAGAGGGGCAGCATACAAATCTAATAAACTGTAAGTATCAAGCCACTCCCACCTGGTCACATGGCTAGCAAGCCACACCCACAAAATAAGCCATGCCCACAATGTGGTAGTAACATTTTTTGCAGCCCTTCACTGGTGCTGTTGTAACTTTGAACAGTCACTACACGAATTGTCATAAACTGAGAATGACCTGTACATAGCTTTGTATTTTAGTAGATGTTTTGCCTACAAAGGTTGCCAAGAATTTCAAGACCAGACCATGAAGAGCCACCAACAGTTACAGGGAAAACCTAATAGGTTCAATTAGGCGAGGGCTCCATAGGTGACCAATTGGGGTTTTCTTCTCTTTCCTTGCTAAGAGCTGCCCCGAGTCCTCAGAGAGGGGTGGCATAAAAATCCAATTAATAAAATAAATAAATAAATAAGATGACTAATTTCCTGCTGCCACTTGGCTGGGACAAAGCAAGTAAAGTTCTTGTTGATCCTCAGAACTCCGAAAAGTATCACCAAACACTACATGGAACATTTACTCTATGCCAAAGATATTCGACTATAAATTAGATCTGATTCAATATAAGGCAAAAGGATCATTGCTTAAAAGTGTTACCTTATTCTAGGAAGAATAAGGTTGCTTCAAAATCAGAGTGGAGCAATGCTTAGAGTGCAGTAATGCAAGCTACTTCTGCTGACTGCTGTCTTCCTGCAATTTGGCAGTTCATATCTCACCAGGCTCAAAGTTGACTTAGCCTTCCATCCTTCCAACATGGGTAAAATGAGGACGCAGATTGTTGGGGGCAATAGACTGATTCTTTAGACTGCATAAAGAGAGCTGTAAAGCACTGTAAAGCGGTATATAAGTCTAAGTGCTATTGCTGAATGATAACTACCCATGGTTGTAAGACAGCACGGGAAAACAAAGGGCCAATATATAACTGTATCTGCAGGGCCACAGGCTCCTCTTTCTACTCCACTAAGTGTTCTGTCGGGCTCTCTGGTAGAATCCTCCCAAAAATTCACAGGTACAAATTTCAGACACACACACGTTTGAAAATTCAAAACAATGTTCTTTATAATGAAAATTCACTTAAACTAAGCCCTCTTTTTGTATAGCAAAGAGCACTGGTCTCCAAACAAACTGGTAATTTGTACAAGTCCCTTATCAGTTCTGTGATACTTAGCTTGCAGCTGTGAGGCAATTCACAGTCCTTCTTCTTTCACAAAGTGAAACACACTTTGCTCTGGGTTAGTTTCCAAGCGGGGAAAAATCAGCATACAAAAGGTCAAAGTCAGTAAAGCAGTCATGAAACACAAAGATCAGATAATCCTCCACAATGGCCAAACCCACAGGCTGCTATTTATAGCAACCTCACTAATTACCACAGCCCCACCCAACCACAGGTGGCCTCATTTTCTTTGATAATAATCTCTCAGTTGTTGTTGCCTATGCATCGCTCTCCGCATGCATGGCTGTATCATTAACTCTTGTTCTGAATCCAAGGAGGAGCTAGATAATTGATCTCCTTCTGAGCTGTCTGCCACACTCTCCTCCTCCCTGTCACTCATGTCTTCTTGGTCAGAGGAGCCTTCATCAGCAGATTCCACCGGGGGCAAAACAGGCCTGCAGCATGTGGATGTCTCCCCCACATCCACAGTCCTTGGGACAGGAGCTGGGCCAGAGCTAACCAAAACACTAAGACACCCATATTATGCCGTTTCTTCAGTTGCAGCCAATAAAACTTCAGCAAAGCAACCTTCAAAGCCCATGACGACATCTCCTTCTGGTTTTGGACAGGACTGTTTGATACTGTGAGGAACTTTGAACATGGAACACTTTCCAGGAACCAACCTTGTTGCTTCTTCAGCTTCTCAAAGTGAATCAAAGTCCAATCCCCATGCCCGTAAACCATGTCCTCAATGAGAGTAAAACATCCCCCACCCCTCATGCACACACAAGCAATTGTAAAATTCAAGACCTGAATTCTGTGTACATAATAACTAAACCTGGACACATTAAGACATTTAAACCTTAAGTGTAGGGTGGTTTATGCGTCCTTCTTGTTTCTTTATCTTTTGTGGAAATTCTTTCCACAACGTGGAAATATCAGTCTTTGAAGTGGCCCAGATATTTCTTAGTCTCTGAGAACTATCACTTGTTTCTGTTTTGTATGACAGAGTGCACGTTGTCAAGTAAGTGGTTACAAGTCCCTCACTGGTTACTTTCCCACCAAGGGGGGTCCCCAAGTCATTGCAACAATCTGTGAGTCAGTGTGAAAAAAGACTTTGAGAAATTCTAAGATGGAAACCATATGCTGGCAGCCTCCTCTATGAAATTATGTGACCCAGTGTGTGTGCAGACCACCAACCAACACTCCAATAGCATGCTGGTTGTCTTTATGCGCTCCGATCTCTAACAAGCGCCTGCACAATTTTCTCAGCCTCTGAAGAGGTTCTGACACATCACATGCGCAGGCTGAACAAGCAGGGCTCCCACACTGCGTTGAATGTGTTGGAGAAGACGCCTGACAAGACCAAGTGGCTAACCCCTTGCATGCTCGTCCTGGTTTTATCACTTCTGATAATGAGGCAAAGATGCAGCCTGCTGCTGAGAATGGGGAATTTGCTCATAGTTTGAGTGACGCATATTGCCTTGATTAAATTTGTGGCCCATTTAAACAAAGAACAAACATAGATCTTCATAGACAGAGGCACATGAAACAATTTCTGGTCCTAGGGTGGGATGGAGAAAAGACTCCCACCCCACCCCACCCCAAGCAACATTGGAATAGGATCTGAGGATGATACTATTCCTGCAGAGCAGAACTACTGCAATTTATCTTCTCTGCATATGTGTAGAGCAGCCTGCCTTCCAGATGTGATAAATTCTTACTGTACATCTGTATGTGAGTTGTGTGTAATGGGATTTGTAGTCCAATACATCTGGAGGACATCAGATGGGGGAAGGTTTCTATAGATGATAAAATGGAAGGAATGCAAGGGAAAAATACCATCAGACCAGCCCATCTAAATTCCATTACCACATCCTCCATAGCAAGGTCTAAAAAACTTGTAGGGCTTTGGAATCAAGAGTCCAAATAATGTTCAAGAAAATAGGTATTTAATTATCATATTTTTCAGAGTATAAGATGCACCAGAGTATTAGACACACCTTAATTTTGGGGGGGGGGGGGAATAGGGGAGGAAATCTACCAACCAGGTATTCATCTGGCTAGCATCCTTAGTCTGGTCAGCTTCAGTACATTATTTTATCCTTTGGGTTAGGGCTGAAAAAAAATCTTCTTCGGAGGGAATAGCAATGAAAACAAGCCTGCAAAGACTTGGGGCTTTGTAAAACCTTCTTCACAGTAGTAATGAAAGAATCTTGTAAACCGGGAAGATTGTTAGCACCTGGTTAGGGCTGAAAAAAACCTTTTTTAGAGGGAGTGGCAATGAAAAGAACCCAGCAAAGACTTAGGGCTGAGAAAAAACTTATTCGGAGTAGCAATGAAAAAGATCCTGCAAGCCGAGGATAATTTATGCGCAAAATTGGAAAGGGGAAAATATACCCAAAGAAGAGGAAGTTATTAAGAAAATATTAGACTGCGCTGAAATGGATATGATGACAAGACGGTTCAAAGATCAAGAAGATACAGAATTTTATGAGATATGGAACAAAGTGTATATATGGATAAACAAAAAGAAATATTAAAAGTAAAAAAATAAAACAATTGTATTAGTAGAGATATGATTTAAGAGTTATGTTAGAATTAGTTTATGCATGAAGATTTACTATATAAGGTAAAACAAATTTCTTCTTTTCATTTAAAGTAGTAAGCTGATATTAAGTATTTTTGAATGTATTCTTTTTTCTGTATTGAAATTTTACTTCTAGAATAAGCGGGGAAGATACAACCCCATTTTTATGTTAAATGTATGTTTGTGAGTTTTGTCTATTTTAAGAAAATTAATAAAATATATTGAAAAGAAAAAAGAAAAAAATCCTGCAAGCCGAGAAGATCGTTAGCACTGGGGGGGGGGGGATAGGTTCGAAAAAGCTACATTTGGAGTATGATGCACCCAAATTTTCAGCCTCTTTTAGGGAGGGAAGGTGCATCTTATACTCAAAAAATTAGGTCCAGTTAGCTTAAAGTTTTTGTTTCCTGGAAACAAAAAGCATCTTTAATATACTGCAAATAGAGGCTTCATTTACATTTTTACTTGCTCCAAACCATCAATTCTGAAAAGCTACGAAGCCCCACCATTTCTATTGGCTGATTATTTATCCTACTAATAAGTAAGTTATCTACAGTTGTAATGTGTCCAAAGCAGGAAGATCAAGGGCCTGTGCACTAAAATTCTCATTGGACAAGGGACAGAATGTATGAAACAGTGAACATTCCATGCACCCTCCTGGTCCAGTTTTCCTGAACATGGCCTCCATCCAGAGCTATTCATAGATGCTTCGCTGCTTGAGGTCAATAATAAGCACAGCAGTGAGATACATTACTAATTGCACCTGAGGGCAGGACAGGACCTTCTTCTGTATCTGCTCCCTGAGGTGATGTTTGGGAAAGACCTTGGGAAATGGGGCAAGAAGCTCAGAAGGTACCCTCCCTGAGATCTCGGTCTGCAAAAGTGATGGCAGAAGAATTGTACATTCCAACTTGCAAGACTCTTTTAATATAGCCTTACAATCGAGTAGAATTACTTTATTTGGTCATTTTTCCTGTCTGGTCTACCTAGTAAGGCTGACATATGGTCAACCAGTTGTGGCCCTATTTGGACAGGGAGTCTCTTCTCACAGTCACTCATGCCCTCATCAACCCGAGGCTCGATTACTGCAATACTCTCTATATGGGGCTGCCTTTGAAGAACTTTTGGAGACTGCAGGTAGTACAAAATGCAGCCACGCGAGTTGTCATGGGCCTCCCAAGATATGCCCATGTCTCGCCATAACTCCGCAAGCTACATTGGCTGCCAATTGGTTTCTGAATGCAATTCAAAGTGTTGGTTATGACCTATGAAGCCCTACATGGCTTAGAACCAAATTACTTATGGGACCACCTTCTGTCTCATATATCCCAGTGGCTGGTTAGGTCCCACGGAGTTGGCCTTCTCCAGGTCCCATCAGCCTGGCAATGCCGCCTGGCAGGGCCTAGGGGAAGAGCCTTCTCTGTGGCAGCTCCATCCTTTTGGGATCAACTCCCTTGAGGAATTTTACCATCTACACCCTCCTGACCTTCCACAAGGCTTTAAAAACTCACCTTTGCCGGCAGGCTTGGGGCAACTGGAATGTATATAGATGAATGTGGATGATTGTTTAAACAAACTAAGGTTTTAGATCTGATTTTTAAGTTTAGATTTCTTATATATTGTATGATTGTATTTATTTTTGTTGTGAGCCACCCTGAGTCTGCGGAGAAGGGCAGAATAAAAATTTAATTAATAAATAAACTTGTATTGCCAATCCCACTCTAGGCAATTCAAGGTGTTCTACCACTATGGCGCTTGGAGTTCAGAAATAGTGTGTTCTGCTAAAATCACTCCTGAACAGTTGCACTTGGTGAACTGGTGATGCTGCTGTAAACTCTGCCCAGTTTCCATGCAAGCCAGGGCTATGGGTTGCTCTGAGTCTTTGGGTGGGCACCGTTGTCTGAGCCACAAATGTGGAAAGAAGCCAATCTAAAATACAGTTCTGCACTTGAAAATTATAAGATGGGTCGATCTTTTTAAATTCAAGAATGAATCATTTGAAATTTAAATCCAAGTGCTACTTCAAACCCTAGGTTTTCTCACAGACTTCTGTTTACTGGGCCATTGACCACAATGAACTAAAAACAGCGCAGAAAGAAGCATTGGCATTGGCACAGACTAGGGTAGAAGTTGGCAGAATGGAATGGAATGGAATGGAATAGAATAGAATAGAATCCTTCATTGGCCAAGTGTGATTGGACACACAAGGAATTTGTCTTTGGTGCATATGCTCTCAGAGTACATAAAAGAAAGTATATATTTGTCAAGAATCATGAGTTACAACACTTAATTATTGTCATAGGGTTCAAATAAACATGAGGATGAGGGTCACACCAGCTTTCTGTAGCTTGTCAGAGGCCACACTCAAAATTGAGGCCAAGGTTTCGGGGCTGGGAATTGGGAAGTATTTTGTTTTTACAATAGTTAGGTCACACCTTTCATATAGGAGTCCAGGATGGCATATACAACTTTCCCTCCCCTAATCTAACCCCAAACAACAACCATTTGAGGAAAGTGGCACTGAAACATTGGCTCAAAGTCATTTAATGAGCTTCCATACCTAATGTTGGACTATAATGTGGGATTTCCTATTCCTAGTCCAACTTCTTCACTACCATGCTGGATTTCTGAAAGTACCCATTTCTACAAATCCTCAAGAATGCTAAAAGGAAAAGATAATTTTGCCTGCTCCCACTCGGGGCACTCAGGAAGGAACACTAGTTGGGTCACAGAATAGATGGTATCTGTTCTTGGGTTTTGCATCCATGGATTAAGAACTGATGGATCAAGGAAATCCATTATATTTTTCATTTTGCTAATGTTCTGCCAGGCTCTATGGTATGAGTCCCCCGAAAATTCAAGGGTACAAATTTCAGACACACACACTTGAAAGTTCAAAAACGATGTTCTTTATCACAAAAATTCAAAAGAAACAAAGCACCCTTTTTGTATTGCAAAGAGCACTGGTCCCAAAACAACCTGGTAGTCTGTACAATCCCCTTAACCAGTCCTTAAGTACTTAGCTAGCAGCTGTGAAGGAACGTCACAGCCCTCCTTCTTCCATGAAGTGAGACCCCACTCTTTGCTCTGCTTTGGTTTCAAAGTTGTGAAAAATCAACAAACAAAGTCTGGAAACAGCAAGGCACGGTCCTGAAGAAACATCGATCAGATAATCTTCCACAACGGCCAAGCCAGCACGTTGCTATTTATATCAGCAGCTCTAATTACTGGAGCCCCACCCAAACACAGGTGGCCTCTCTTATCTCCTGTAATATTTCTTCAATTGGTCTCTTCTATGCAAAATTCTGCGCATGCGTGGGTCTAACACTTCCTCATCCGAATCAACCGAAGATAATGGAGATTGGCTTCCTGGGCTGTGTGCCAAGCCCCCCTCTTCCAAGTCACCCCCACCTTCTTCTTCGTCCGAGGAAACTGCACTACCTGACTCTGTCGGCAATAAAACAGGCCTATGATATGTTGATGTTTCCCCTGCATCCACCTCCACATTCCTTGGGGCAGGAGCTGGGCCAGAACCAACCACAACAGCTAATATGGGATATTTTGAAATCTTATCAATTTTTGCTAATATGGGGTATTTTGAAATCTTATCAATATTTTGACCTGGTTTTAGTCTCAAAAATGACACTGAAGATTCACCCCAAGGCATCTTTACCTTTCTCACTAAACCTGGGGCCTTCAGAGTAGCACCAGATTGTTTAATGACTGTGTTTTCTGTATTTTTGTCGTACAATTGTGACAAGAATTAGAGGAACAAGATATTATAATGGATTGATATACGGGATTACAAATCCAGTCAAGATATGAGAAAGATAACAAGGCAGAAAATATTACCATATTTTGGGAGTATAAGACATACCTTTTTTCTCTCTAAAAGAGGCTGATAATTTGGGTGCGTCTTATATTATAAATGTAGTAAGATACATACTTAATTGTACACATGACTACAGCAGCAAGATTAGCATTTGCACAGAAATGGAAAGGATCTAAGGATCTAAGATCCCATTTAAAAAAAATAGACTGTGCACAAATGAATAGAATGACAATGAATCTTAAGATAGACAAAATTCTGAATATTATATGGTTTGGATGAAATTTTATAATTGGATAGAATATGAATATAACTTGAAACAAGACTGAAATAAGCACAAAATTACCAGAGTAGGAGTGGTAAAGAAATAAATTAACCCAGATGACAAAATTAGTAATATATTTTTAAAGGAAATGTTAAATAGTAGCTTTAATGTGGCTCATTAAGTGTTGTACCACATGATTCTTGACAAATCTATATTTTCTTTTATGTACACTGAAAGCATGTGTACCAACACAAATTCCTTGCGTGTCTAATCACACTTGGCCAATAAAAAATTCTATTCTATTCTATTCTATTTAATGTGAATACCAAAGAAAAAAAGATAAATGGTAAAATACATTGTTAAACATATTACATGATAAATAGAACTTAGTCAGCAATATCAGTCCCCTTAATATAAATCTTTCAACAATTTGAAGTCACTCAAAGGAAGATTAAGAGGGGGAGAGAGGAAGTAATTTAGAGAAGGTAGAAGGGGGGTGAGGAAAAGAAGGAAGGTAGGGTGGAGAGGAAAAAGAAGGTAGAGAGGTGGGATAGTGAGAGTAGGAAGGGAGTGAGAAAGAGGAAATTAAATACAGACTGATAATTTATCAATAATACAGGGATGTTGTTATAGATAAAAATAAAAGATTAGGCAAGAAATATGTAATTATGAATGTTCTTGAGAAATATGTAAGGTATATGCATTGATATTTGTATGAATATGATGTGGAAAATAAAATATTTTTAAAAAAACCTTGGGTACCAGGTACACTGGCCTAGGATACCAACTTATACCCATCTCTTGATCCTCAGAATCTGTGATCAGCTGCACAGGTTGCAGACGGGCCTCAACACCTGTAACCAGCATTAGTCTTAAATCTAGGTATCCAGCAATCAAAGTACATAATTCTGATTCCTCCATGTTATAATTCTTTGGGAATTATACCCAAAACACAATTGTTTAATGAATTTGATCATTTTATTTGTTTAATTGGTGGATGAATAACAGGTACAGTCTACAAATTCATTCTTCTTAAGGATGTCAAAGCAGGGACCAGGAGCATCAGCTCAAGGAAGGGTCAAAAGTGCCGAGAGGGTGGTTGCAACCAGACGGTTCGACCCTTCGTCCTTCGAATGTGGGATTGCCCAAAGGAACAGAGCATGATTTCAATCATATGGCCACCATCCCCTCTGGGGAGCTCACTAGCAGGGACACAGTTCAATCAAAATTTCAAAATAATTGAAAACAGCAATTAGAAAAGGGGGAATAGCACAACCCAACCCACTTAAAAATTTGGTGAACACAAAGCCACGAAGCTAGCCTGACAGAAATGGGCGGTAATGTTTCCCCTGTTAGGTTGAAGTCTCTGGCTTTTCCTCCCATTCATTCTGTTGCTTCCCATTTTTTTATTTTTTTATTTACTGAAAAATTTCTATCCTGCTTTATGTACCATACAATATCTGAAAGCAATTTGTAATCACATTTAAGCTCAATCATAAAACAACATATTATGAATACATATTTAAAATACGTACTTAAAAATGGACGGGAGAAAGGATTCTTTTTTTTTTTTTTGCTTTTTATTAGATTTGTATGCCGCCCCTCTCCGTAGACTCAGGGCGGCTCACAACACAATAAAACAGTTCATAACAAATCTAATAATTTACAATTTAAAATATTTTAAAAACCCCATTATTAAGCAGACATACGTACAAACATACCATACATAAATTGTATAGGCCCGGGGGAGATATCTCAGTTCCCCCATGCCTGACGACAAAGGTGGGTTTTGAGGAGTTTACGAAAGGCAAGAAGGGTGGGGGCAGTTCTAATCTCTGGGGGGAGCTGGTTCCAGAGAGTCGGGGCCGCCACAGAGAAGGCTCTTCCCCTGGGGCCCACCAAATGACATTGTTTAGTTGACGGGATACGGAGAAGGCCCACTCTGTTGGGACCTAATCGGTCGCTGGGATTCGTGCAGCAAAAGGCGGTCTCGGAGATATTCTGGTCCAATGCCATGAAGGGCTTTATAGATCATAACCAACACTTTGAATTGTGACTGGAAATTGATCGGCAACCAATGCAGATTCACTTGTGTTTTCACCTTTTCCATTCACATTTTATTTCAGCTTTTTAAAAAAAAGCTGGGTACCAAAAACAAATTCAGTTTTAGCTACCTGAAAAGTGATTCCCTTTTTAATGTGCTGATTAATGTGCTAATAAGATGATGCAAACAATTACTGTTTGCAGTTAAAAATAAAAGGGGGGAAAATGAAAGTAATAACTGTTGAGAGTAATTATTCTACTATTTGGAAACCTTGACTCAACTGTGAAAGAGTTTTTATAACAACTAAACACATCCAAAGATGTAAAACTCATTATATAATAGCTGCATTCTAGATATAGGAGGATTGAACTTGGAAATGAAAGAAATGTTGGTTGTTTTTTTCCTGAGAGGAAAAGAAAAGGAGAAAGGAAAAGAAATTGTGGATAAGGGAATATATTCATTCTGTTAACAAAGATCAATTAACTAGGGTTGGAGACAGGCTGAAAAATTGAATAAAAGCTTGGCTCTTTCCCAACTTTGCAATTTGTACAAAAGATAGACATGCTAGTGAATCACACACAGATTCAGCCATTAGTTATGTGCCTCCCACATGCTTCACTCAGGCGGCCTGCCTTTAAAAAAATAATAATGTGCGTTTGCACATTTCTTTGCTTACATATTTGTCTTTCCCCATACTGTATATATTGTGTATAAAAAAATGTTTGGTCTTGTTTTTTAACTGATGCAGGGATTGAAATCTGTATTAGCCAACTGGCACTTTCCACCACAGCTTCTGCTGTATTTCTACTT
Organism: Erythrolamprus reginae; assembly: GCF_031021105.1. Taxonomy (NCBI): domain Eukaryota; kingdom Metazoa; phylum Chordata; class Lepidosauria; order Squamata; family Dipsadidae; genus Erythrolamprus; species Erythrolamprus reginae. The sequence goes on from NC_091950.1 coordinate 240,791,706, forward strand.
GTTTGTTTGTTTTCCAGAGCCTAGTATGGAGTGGAAAAGGTGTATTTGGAACAGACACCGTGAAATTCAAACATTACATCTCTCTTGACCCTATATGGCATTCTTGTAATCACCAGATTATAAATAATCACTCGATTTAGAATGTATCGCTTGGCCTCTCTTGGAGAGAGCCAGATCAAAAATTAGAGACACTCCCACACGAGGTGGCTGCAAAAAGGTTCTTGCATGATGGTGTTTCTGATGCTTTTTCAGGCCAGTCAATTGGACACTTTTCATAAGACTGGTTGTAGGATGCTCTTACTGGGCACAGTGCAGACATTTAGACTCATCACTGTAAGGATGTCCAAGAGATGGCTTAGCAATGGTATCAGGCAGGGGTTCCTACTCATTGGCGCTACCAGTGTGATGCTCGTGCAGCTCCAGGTGACCTTCAGGTGGGTGCACACGTCCCGGTGAGATTTTGCTTTTGTGCATGTGCAGGAAGCAAAATCTCATGAGAGGATGCACATACATATGAGATTTTGGCGTTTTTGATTTGATTTAATTGATTGATTTATTGGATTTATATGCCGCCCCTCTCCGCAAACTCGGGGCGGCTCACAACAAGGTAAAAACAATACATAATAACAAATCCAATACCCACCAATCCTATTACAATTTAAGCTAAAAAATTCATAAAAAACAACCCCAGAATATTAAAAAACAAGCACACAATCAATCTAACATCCCTGGCGACGTTTCGACAAGGTCCCACTCGTCATCTCCAGGCTGGTGCTTTTATCCTTGTGCTAGGGTGAACACAGTGAGACCTGAGCTGCCTTCCCTCTATAAATACTGGTGGGTGGGTGTGGAGTGCTGGCTCAGCAGCTGCAGGCTGTGTTGAAACTTCCTGGTGAATCAGTGGGGTAAAACCTGGGGTCATTGATGTAATTGATGTTTGCTGATTAGTTGATGTTTATGGATTGGGGGTGATAGCCTGGGTAGTTGGAGCTTGCAGACTACTTAGCTGTTTAGTAATGTTTGTGTGGGGTGTAACATTTCTGGTTTCGCCCTAGCACAAGGAAAAAAGCACCAGCCTGAAGATGACGAGTGGGACCTTGTCAAAACTTCGCCAGGAATCTCTGAAACTTACACGGGAAAAAAACCCGAATATGCCAAGACCTTCATATATGTACCTGTGAAAATCTATGAAAACACACACACACACACACACATGAAGGTCGCCCAGAAAGTAATGCATCACATTTTTTCTTCAACAATTATTTATTGAATACAATGAAACTTATACAAGAAAGAATGATGTTTTTTCTACACTCCCCATTTTTCCACGTAATCCCTGTCCTGTTCTTTGGCATGTATGTCCTGTTCATAGTGAAGGGCTACCAAAATTTTTACTACCACACTGCGGGAGTGGCTTATGCAGGGCGCTCTGCATTTTCTTTCAACATCTTTCAGTGCAAATTGGGTGCTCTGCAGTGGAGCTGTATTTTTGCTATCCCACTGCATCCCCCGCATCCAGGCAGTAGCCTACCCCTGCCTGTCGGTACCACTCCTTGTTGTGGTCATGAAGCCATTTATTCACTGTACAAATCACCTCTTTGCTGTCCTCAAAATGTCTTCAGTGACTAACCGTACTTCTGTCAACTGCAGATTCTCCATAAACTGTACACAAACGTTTGTGAGTGTTCCCAACAGTTTCTTTCTCAGCAGTGAGAAATTCAATGACGACACGCTGCTTGTAACCTACATCACTTACAGACACCATTTCGAAACACTGCTGTAGCTACGCTATCTGTCTGAAGAAATGCAAAATTTACACATGCACCCCTGACAATTCAAATAGTGTCTATCTAAAATTTCGCATTCATAACATTACTGTAGGCTGAGAAAAAAAATGTGGTGCATTGCTTTCTGGGCGATCCTCGTACAAAATGATTGAATGAATGAAAGATGGATAGATAGGTAGATAGGTAGGTAGGTAGGTAGGCAGGCAGGCAGGCAGGTAAGCAAGCAAGCAAAATGTTTTGGCTTTTTTACATGTCCTTAAAGTGTGATGAAATATCCCTTCATGTTGTTCACATTTGCAATATACATTTGATGTATTTTTATATATTCTAGATAATTTCTCTGTTGCCATGTACCATTGAGACATCATTTTAGAAAAATTCTCTATGGGATCATAACATAATATAAACTTTAACCCTTTTGACCACATAATTTTCCATTGATCCATTTGTATATTATAATCATAATCCTTCAGAATCATAGGGTGCCAACCATCTGGTCCTGGTGATTTGAACTCATTTAAAGTGGATATGTGTTCTCTTAACATTTTCTTGCTTATTTTGACTTGCATTTCTAATCTGCATTTTACAAAAAAAAATTGATAGGTTGAACTATTTTTTTTCCTTTGGTGTAAAGATGGATACAAAAAAATGAGTGCAGCAGTTCTGCTTTCTCCCTGCTCCTCGTCGCCTTCTTTCCATTTTCTCCATTAATGGACCAATCCTGTCCTTGGCAGCCTACAATGTGGATATATCACATTGTAAGAGGGAGAGAAAAAGGCAACACAAATCAGCCTTGCCCTACTTGTAGTTTTTGTTGCCTTCCAGTTTAACAACTGTTTGACTTCAATATCCATCTCTTCTCTATCAGTTTGGTGACTGGAAGTGACAGAGGTAATATGTGGAGCAGCACAAAGCACCTTGACAAGGCAAATTATGTCATCATTGCACCCCAAAGAGGTTGACACGATTGCCTCCATGTCACAAAGCTTCTAACAAGACTAAAACAAAGGTCGCCATGATTTAAGATGGGCTCTTAAGCAGATAGGTTTTGCAGAAGCAATGTGAGAATACAATACTAGACATTCTGCTAGTCCGGCGCACAAAATATCTCACTATTCATTTTTAGACAATAAATAGCGTCAGTGACAACTACTATTTTCCAGCAATCAGTAATCTATTCACTGAGATTGAATTTTATTTTGTGGTTAACTTTTCTGCCACTCAGGGGTTTAGCAAGGCATTCTTATTTTGATGGTTCATTTCTTTATGGGTAGATTCTTAGTCCATTTGTTGCCTTTTCTATTAGTTAATGCATATTAATGTCCACATAGATCGTAGAATATTTAAGATAATCAATAAAAAAGGTTGTCCAAATTCAACTTCCCACACCAAGCAAACATGTTGTGATAGTATCTGCAAGGGAAATAGCAAATTCAAAAGACTGAATGGAGGCAGCCTTGATTCATGACTAAAGGCCAGTTATCTTCAAGAAAGCTGAGCCAGAGGGTCATATGCAGATGTGACGACAGCAGAATGACTTCTTTAGAGCTAACTGTGCCTCAACCAGCATCTCCACATCACTGATTTCTTTCAAAGACTTTTCAGGATTCTGTAAAGCCCAGAGGCAACGCACTCCTTGAAGTGCCCCCTCCCCACTTTCTTCCCATGGCATCTTCCAGCAATTTAACTTTAAAGTCTCTTTTGTTTCTAATCCACTGAAGCCAGTAGCCCTACATGAGGGAGTTGGAAAGGAAGTCTAACCACTTAAAATCATTTTTGGAACTACGATTTTTAACCAAATGAAAAGCATCAATGCAGTTGATCCTTGTAACAACTGAACTGTAGGAAGGTCTCTTTCATGTAGGAGTCCTACAACACTTCCTGCTTTAAAATGCTAATATTTTAGGTTACGTTAATAAGCTTTATGTGGATTTTTTTTTTCATGCATCCATGGATTTCATGTCTTGAAATTTTGATACTTAATAGTAAGTTTGGCAACATAGGAATTTGTAAGTTTCAATTTTGATTGCAGTGATGTATCTTAGGTTCCAGATTTGAATATAGGTAGTGACCACAATTGGGTCACTACCAACACGGTCATTAAGTGAAGCGGACACTAAAATAAATGTGACTGGGCTCATGATCCTACTTTAGCTTTCCTTTCCTTTACCAATCTGCAAAGTTTCATAAATTTGAGGGTTAGTCATAAAGTTACTTTTCATCACTGTCGTAACTGCAAATAGTCCTTAAAGAGGTTGGTACTAAATGGGGACTACCTGTATTTATTCAGTCTATCTGTATCATTCCAATTTTAGTATATATGCTGTATATCATTGATGTGCCCTACCACTTCAGGGTCCTATCACAATCCATTATTCCACTTCTAGTGGCCAGCTTGCTGTATTTCACCTAAAACCAATCAATTTAGCCCTGGCACTAGCATGTGACCCCAAATTTAGGTTCCCTAAAGCAGTGTTTCCTAACTTTGGCAACTTGAAGATATTTGGACTTCAACTCCCAGAATTCCCCAGCCAGCGAATGCCAGCCAGCGAACACTGCCCTAAAGTAATATTTTTTTTAAAGCAAAATTAATTTAAGCACAAAAAGAACATCATAAGGCATTTGATTTCCCTCTTTACTGGATATGGTTTCTGTATGCAGAATAGATGCCAAACACAAAAATGAAGCACAAAAGTTAAAAACAGTAACAACAACTCTTTCCTCGTTCTTTGCAAATATTTTTTAAAAAAATATTTTACTCCCTTGCCAAATTTTTGGATTAATCTGAAATACATTTCTTTCCACAACTGCAATCTATTATCTTTGGCATAATATATATATATATATATATATATATATATATATATATATATATATATATATATATATATATATATATATCCCAACTGAAATAATCGTGGACAGATCATCATTAGATAAACACAGATTTTTTAGTACTGCCGGGCAGGTGTTGGCTGGCACACAGAAATCCCAGAATTTGGGCAGGAAGCAGAGGTGTGTACACAAATCTTGCTTCTACTATCTTACAGCATGCAGATTCCTCTGAGAGTCTTTTCAACTCAAGAAAGAGATTTGGACCATATTCAGATGACCATGATTACACCACATCTTGTCACAATGGCCAATTGATAGATGAATAAGGATTCCAGAGACTGATAAACAGCCATCTGCAACTTCCCTCATTATCAGTAAAATGAGCTGCCTCTTTGCCCATTCACCAGAAAGCTGTTAAAAGAATTATTTTCAACTGAGTCAAAATGCCAAGAGAGTCCAACACTTATTAGTGTTCATGAATGTGTGTAAATTTCAAATTACATTCAGTTGAATGCAAGTTGAAGCCCTTAACTGAACTTCTTGAAAAACACAAAAAGGTTTTCAAAGCCTGAGTTGGGCCAGGACTTGACTGCATCTTCTTCCTCCTGTGTAATTTTATTTTTATTTATTTATTATTTTATTTATTTATTTTATTTATTGATTAATTTTGTCCAATACACAATGAGGGTTTTAGTGGGTATACACACAGTAAAATACATGATGAAGGTTATAGAGGAGATACTCATAGTAAAATATATCTAAGAAAGAAGAGAAGTTATAGGAATTGAACATATCAATGAAAGAATAGAAGAAGAGATATAGGAATAGAAGAAAGGTATAGGAGATATAGGAGAGTAATAGGACAGGGGACAGAAGGCACTCTAGTGCACTTGTACTCACCCTTTACTGACCTCTTAGGAATCTGGATAGGTCAACCGTGGATAATCCAAGGGTAAAGTGTTGGGGGTTTGGGGATGACACTATGGAGTCAGGTAATGAGTTCCACATTTCTACAACTCGGTTACTAAAGTCATATTTTTTACAGTCAAGTTTGGAGCGGTTAATATTAAGTTTAAATCTGTTGAGTGCTCTTGTGTTGTTGTGGTTGAAGCTGACTGAAGTAGTCACCGACAGGCAGGACGTTGCAGCATTTTAACCCATATAAGTCATCTTCAATCTGGGCATCCTCCAGATGGATAGATGTCAATGCTTAGAGTTCCCTAGCTAGCAAGCCATCACTGTGAATGCTGATAGTTGAAATTGACAGCTCTGAAACACTTGGTATGTTTGCACACCTTTATAGACCAATTGGAGGGCATGTGCCAAGATCCACATTCATGAAATGATAGCTCAATTTTACTCTAATTAGATAGCCTTAAGCATAAGTCACAACCTTTGTTCTGCAACAGAGGGGAAGCATACAGCCTGAAATTGTGCTTTGAAAGCTGTATTGTTTTAGGAATAGGATTAGTGGGTGGAAGGATCATACACAAAGTGTGAACCATGATTTGAAGCTCTGGATTTCCTTAATGCATGCAAGCAGTCTCCAACTAAGGTGTATAGTCAGAATAACATCATGTTTTTATCTAGCTATCATTATACATAACAGTTTTTTTCAACATGGGATCCTGTACAAATACAACTCCCATTACCTCCAGTCCGCATGACTGTGGTGATGAGAGATGTAGTTCAATCCAATCGGAGTACATAATTGAGGGGTAACTGGCTTCCAATTTCTCAGTGATATAATTTCCAAGGAAGTCCAAAGACCTAGGCATTACTTATATCAAGGAAGGAAGGAAAGAGAGAAAGAGAGAGAAGAAAGAAAGGAAGGAAGGAAGGAACGAATGAACAAACGAACAAAGGAACGAAGGAACAAAAGAACAAAGGAATGAAGGAAGGAACAAAGGAACAAAGGAAGGAACGAAGGAACGAAGAGGAGAAAGAAAGAAAGAATGACAGAAAGAAAAAAGAAAAAAAGAAAGAAGAAAGAAAGAAAGAAAGAAAGAAAGAAAGAACTGAGAAATTTGCCTGCCAGCCCTCATGTTATCAGAACGATTTAACAGTGACTTTATCCTCACAGAGCCCATAAATCTTGACTAACAGCTTAACATGTGAGGCATTTGAAGTGTCTGGGAACCTGCCGTATGAAAGAAATTAGCTGTAAAAAAAGGAGCAAACTGCCTATTCCCATGGGAATACACAGCTCAGCTTCTAATAGATCATTTGTTCATTTAGAAGATGACTAGTTTTTCTCAGTAAAAAAAAAAAAGTAAGTTGCTTTAAATGGGGAAGGGGGAAGAAAGAAAGAAAGAGCTTTCTACCACTTTCACAGGAAATATGGTACTAAGGGCCAATAGACAGAGCAAATCATCATATTAATTACACGGTCAGTAAACATTTGTTCTCCCATGCTTCCTAAAGGGCGGGCTGTTTCCTGCATGGCACTCAGCAATGGAACCAGCTCCGGTGGGTTATAACTAGCCTGGAAGATACATTACAGCTGAAGACTTTCTCAACAGAAATCTGTTGGGAAAGGTGGTGAGGCAGGTCGGGCAGGTTGAGGGAGAGGAATTCAGAAACTTTAGGCCGATCCTGTCCAAATGTTAGGCAACAATGAGAAGCAAACCAGAGGCCAAAGGATTGGGGATTTCCTCAGATCTCAATTCCTTTCTTTTCTTTTTAGTTTTCTCCTCATAGGTAAAACACACACACACACAATAGGGATTTCCCTCTCCTTCCCACTGTAGATTCAAGCATAGCCAGCTTTTTTTATTTAACAAAATTGAGGCAAGTTCCCTCAGACAAATTTGTTTGTGCCGTAGCTGGAGTACAATGCAGGAATCACCTCCTTAGCCCATAAGTTAGAAACACAGAAACATAGCAGAAAAAGACCTCATGGTCCATCTAGTCTGCCCTTATACTATTTCCTGTAGGTACGTAGGTAGGTTGAGTGGATGGATGGATGGATAGACAGACAGACAGGTGATAGATAGATAGATAGATAGATAGATAGATAGATAGATAGATAGATAGATAGACAGACAGACAGACAGACAGACAGACAGATGACAGATAGATAGATGACAGACAGATAGATAGATAGACAGACAGACAGACAGACAGATAGGCAGGCAGGCAGGCAGGCAGGCAGACAGACAGATGACAGATAGACAGACAGACAGACAGACAGATAGATGACAGATAGATAGATAGATAGATAGATAGATAGATGGATGGATGGATGGATGGATGGATGGATGGATGGATGGATGGATGGATAGACAGACAGACAGAGAGACAGATAGATGACAGATAGATAGATGATAGATAGATAGATAGATAGATAGATAGATAGATAGACAGACAGACAGACAGACAGACAGACAGATGACAGATAGATAGATAGATAGATAGATAGATGACAGATAGATAGATAGATAGATAGATAGATAGATAGATAGATAGATAGATAGATAGATAGATAGATAGACAGACAGACAGACAGACAGACAGACAGACAGACAGACAGGCAGATGACAGATAGATAGATAGATAGATAGATAGATAGATAGATAGATAGATAGACAGACAGACAGACAGACAGACAGACAGATGACAGATAGATAGATGACAGATAGATAGATAGATAGACAGACAGACAGACAGACAGACAGACAGACAGATGACAGATAGATAGATAGATAGATAGAGAGAGAGAGAGAGAGAGAGAGAGACATAGAAACATAGAAGATTGATAGCAGAAAAAGGCCTCATGGTCCATCTAGTCTAGTTCAATTCAATGGGCTATTTCAAAGACACCACCAACTTGATCTCTACTGCCTGCAAGAACCAAAGGACCAGGTTGCTATGGCACGGTAAAGGAAGGCACGCTTGTAGCAATCGCTGTGCTGCACGTGCAGCTTTGCGTGCACATGCCAACATGTTTTTGCTTCTGCGCATGTGCAGGAAGCAAAATCTCATGGGGAAATGCATGCGAGAGAGAGATTTCAGTGATTTTTTTTTGCTTCTGCGCATGCTCAGAATAAAAAAAAATCACCAAAATCTCGTATGCATCCCCTCATGATATTTTGTTTCCTGTGCCTGTGCAGAAGCAAAGATACGCTGAGACACATGCACGCATACGTAAGAAATCCAAAACTGTGCGCACAGTACAGCGGTAGCAACAGTAATGGTGATCTGCCCCTAGGGGTCAGCCTATGTTCCCTCCCTTGCAGCTGGCTTTCCAAAGACAACTTCTAAATCAACCAGTCAGCCTGTGGTCCTGACTGTCCCCAAGTTGCAGTTTCAATGGATCATTTCACAGGAAACAAAAATGGTCTCTTTGTGAGACCTTGGGGAGATACTAAGGGAAATACTCCTTTTGTAGCCTTTAAGGTTCACCTCTGAGGAACTATGTTGAAGATCAAGTTCCTGACATTTGAAATATTTGAATGATACAAATGAATATATTTTGAAACAGGAGTATGGATAGGTGCATTTCACTAGGAACACTAGTTTATACTTTATACTTTATTTCGTCTGTGTAAATTGCCTCCCCCCATGTCAACTTTCCTTTTATTTTTATTTCATTGCTTGTTCATTAAATGTATATGCCACCCACCTCCCCAATGAGGCCACTCTTTTAATAATGTAATGTAAATGTGTTGTTTATCACAACTGTAAGGAAGTCATTGTTATTTTTCCCCATTTTGAAGGTGATGGGATGGGAGCTGACGTTGGCAGAGGCGAGATCTGAACTGATGATCTCTTGATATATAACTTTCTTTAGGGATTAAGAGAGAAGAAACTTGAAGATTGATACATTTATTTTTTAAATTTACGATGGAGTACATATATCCTCCCCTTATCCCACAAGATTCTGGGTGGTATGGAAAATATTGGTTGCAATTTGATGTAGTTTTTATTATTACATATAACATTTGATGTTAAGTGGTATGTGCATTCCTAAACCTTCCATTCTTGACATTGACATAATTAATATTTGTTGTTCATGCCTCTCATTGAGATGTTTTCTTTTCATCTCCATTAATATATGAACAGCTTCCATGAGGCAGGCTAGACAATCTTCTATTTCTCCCACAACATTTCAGGAATAACATCCAATGGCAGCAGATTTATAAACACAGGGAAAACATCAGTGCTTCTTCCATTATTCTGTCATCAAAGATATCAGCCTTAGGGTGTGCTCTGAGCATTAGTCCATGTAGCCCTGATATGCGTTCATGAACCAGGAATTCAAAACACTAACCAGCTGTGGGAACCAGGCAAGGAGCCTGTCACATTAAATGGTATCCAGATTAGAAGCTGTGAGAATTTGGGAAAGCCCATCTCACAAACAAGCTCACTCAGACCAAAAGCTGGGAGCGGGTGGAAGGGAGAAAGAGAGAGAGAGAAGCAAAGTGAAAGGAGGGGGCTGTAGGAGAAAGAAGAGGAAATATTTAAAAAAGCATTCCTAAGTCATTACAGTCACCCTTCGATTAAAAATGCTAAGTTCTAAATTAGCTCTGTAACCGACTGGTAGTCTAGTTGGCCATTGTCCAAAAGAAAGAAAGAAAGTTATCACTGGAAGGAGAAAATTAAGACAAAAAAAAGATACACATTTACTTAAAACTAATGATGTAGTTACTTAGGTATATGCTTAAAAATAATTGCTGTAACCTGAGTGGGAAATGCTACAGAATGGGGCTGTGGCAAGAGGGACTTCTATGGTGCTGGTTTTTTATTTTTACTATCATTGCCCTACCTCAACCTGGAATGTTATGGGAATCCAAGTGATGAAGTATCCCGTATCTAATCCTTCCTGTGTTTTCCCACCACCAATTCTCCCATACGCTTTAAAAAAAAATACAGAAAGCCTATTAAGGAGGGAAAGAGTAGCTGTTTAATGTCCTTGGATTGATTGTGCTGGAGCTGCCTATCTGGTGGCCACCTGGATGATATGTCTGCCTACAAATGTGTAATTCTCCCTGCTCTCCCCTCTTATGGCTTTTCAGATTTAAACAAGACATGGGCTGGAACAACCGTTCAAACAACATTTTCAAATACAATATCATCCAACAGCCATTCACAAAACTGCTTTCTCTCTCTCTCTCTCTCTCTCACACACACACACACACACACACACACACACACGGACTTCCACTGATGACTTTATCAACCTGATTTTAATTTATTACCTATTAAGTTATCATATTTAAGTGACATGCCAGAGGCTAAACTTACAGACTCCAAAATAGATTTTAAACCAGGTCAACCAAAAGCTTGCTAGAGGGGCAAATATCAGATAAGAATTCAGTCTTCACAGGCAACCAATAAATCCTATCCCATGTGTGTGCCACCAGAAAAATATTTCAAGGATTATTCAATAGCTTGGGAAATTGGGCTGTAGTAATGTAAATTCCTACAAGAACTGAAGGTATCTATCACTTCAAACAATCTTCAGCACGAATACACACTGTTTTGAATCAGTCAGAAGCAGAACATGATGAACTGGACAAAAAATGCAAATAAATAACTATATGCATACATACATTATTTTAAACACAAAAAGAAATGTGCTAGTGTTGTTTAATTCTGTTTCTCTCCACTAAGTGAGAATCATACCCTTCATTTTCTTCACTTACTTAATAAAAAAATTATGAGTTCTTAAACTTGAAAGATAAACTTTACAAAAATAATTATTAAAATGGGAAGAAAAAAGTTAAAAGGAGTGAAAGGGCAAAGGTGCAGGGGGAAAAGGAAAAAAGAAAAATAAAGAAATGACTTGTAATTTTCTTTTACAACAGTTTTTATTTGTTTGTTTGTTTGTTTGTTTATTATTTTGTCATGTTTTTATTATTTTTATAAATTCAAGGCAGCAAACATATCCATTACACTTTTCTCTTTCTATTTTCCCCATAACAACCCAGTGAGGTACAGTAGGTGGGCTGAGACAAAATGACTGGCCTAAAATCACCCCAGCTGGCTTTCATGGCTAAATCAGGACTTGAATTCTTAGTCTCTTACGTTCTAGCTCAACAACTAATAGATCCCCTACTCTAAGGTAACAATGTCACTATTCTATTACCTACTGGTTTTTTTCCCTAATCATCAAATCCATATACAGTGGAACCCCGACATAAGAGCTGCTCTACTTAAGAGCAACTCGAGATAAGAGCTGGGAGGGGAGAGATATTTTTGTTCTACTTACAAGCCCAAATTCGAGATACAAGCGCCAAGGAGCTGTCTCCTGAAGCCAAACGCTAACTTCCGCGTTCGGCTTCAGGAGACAGCTGCGAAGCGGCGCGCGTGTTTTAAAAGGTTGCAGCCGGCCTGGGGGGCTCGGGGGGGTGCTTGCAGCTTTCTTTCTTGCTCTTTTTCTTTCTCTCTTTTACCTTCCCTTCCTCTATTTCTTCTTTTCTTTCTCCTTCCCACCTTCTTCCCTCCCTCCCTCCCTTCACTCATTCCTCTCTTACTCTCCCCTTTCATAAGTTTCCTTGCTTCCTTCCTCTGTTCCTGTCCCTTCCCCCTTTCTTTCTTTCTTTCTTTCTTTCTTTCTTTCTTGCTCTTTTTCTTTCTCTCTTTTACCTTCCCTTCCTCTATTTCTTCTTTTCTTTCTCCTTCCCACCTTCTTCCCTCCCTCCCTCCCTTCACTCATTCCTCTCTTACTCTCCCCTTTCATAAGTTTCCTTGCTTCCTTCCTCTGTTCCTGTCCCTTCCCTCTTTCCTTCCTTCCTTCCCACCCTCCGTCCATTCATTCACCCATTCCTCTCTTGATCGCTTAAAGCCGGTCCCTGGTGCAAAAAGGGTTGGGGACCTCTGTCCTACAGGATTGGGTGGCAGAGAAGTTGAACATATGTAAATTTAAAAGTTTAAGAAAGTTTACAAGTTAAGTGAAAGAAACTTCATTATTCATTTATATGTACATGTACATTTCTTCATTAAAAACATGTCTTTCTGCATAATTTAGACTAACTTTGTGAGTTTTTTGAGGGCTGGAACCAATTAAAATTATTTACATTAATTCCTATGGGGAAAAGTCGTTCGAGATAAGAGCTGCTCGACTTAAGAGCCCAGGTCCGGAACGAATTAAACTCGTATCTCGAGGTACCACTGTACTACAATTTTATATTTTTCTATTAATTTCATTATCTCAGCAAATTCCATTACCCCCTACCTTCTCTATTCTAATTGTCAAAACCTTGTTCCTTCTCTCTTTCTATGGTAGAAGAGTGTATCTTCTACCATATACATATACCTATTTTAGTATCGAAATCAGAAATCTGTCTCTCCAGCTTGATGAAATATCAGTGGAAACATGGAAGCGTGTTTTTTGTTCCTCCAAACCAAAGGATATAGCAGGCCACTGGGGATGCCAACTTCCTAAATAATTCCATAGTAAGCATCTCTCATCTTCTGGAAATCAGAATTGATGTCCTCTACATAGTGAGTACATGAGTCCACCAAGCTATTTTATATTTCTTTCTAAGGATGTTTGAAATCAAGGAATCAGGTCAGAACATCAGTCAAGAGCAAATCATAAGTATCTTGACAGACATCAGTTGAAACAAAGGACAGAAAATATGAGTTTGGCTCGGGTTACCATCACAGTTTGCACCATACATGGAATTTGGGGAGGGGGGGTTGTGTTGTGTAAATCTCTATTTTTCCCTATCTTTCTTATTTGAGCAGTCTCTCTTTGTTCAGCCTTCCTACTTGTAATTTGTCTGCCTCTTTCACTGTCTAGCTAACTTGAACTAAAGCTATGTAAATAGGTAAAATGTATAGCTGAGCTGCCATCAAAGTTAGGTTAAGAGCCGCAGGTAGGTTCTCCTTGAGGACGCAGCTATTTACTTTGAAAGAGAGATGTTCAAAGACAAGAAGGTTTCTGGAAATGACCTCTTCCTAAATATTTGTTAGTTGACCCTGAACATAGCAGCTTTTCCACCCAGCAAAGTGAGAACAAGATGGAATTCCCTGTGAGAACTCAAGATAATGGTTGGCAATCTGATTACACCTGCTTAGAGCTGTAGGAGTCAAAAACAGCAGGCATCTAATGAAATCTTCATTTGTGAATTCCCCTTTTAACAGAGATGAACTTGTTTACAAACTTTGCTGAAGATTCAGGGAGAAAGACATGTGTCAAATTGTTTTTTTGTCAAGATTCTAATTGGCTTGATGATGAAACCAACGATAGATTCCCCTATCAGAGAGAATGATATCTAGTTTAAATTTTATTTTACTCCCCAGCTGTGCCTTAGATTTCTTTTTTTTTCCAACATGAAAACACACACATACAAAAAGTAGCAAATGTGTACAGTGTTCCCTCGATTTTCGCAGGTTCAAACTTCGCGGAAAGTCTATACACGGTTTTTCAAAAATATTAATTAAAAAATACTTTGCGGGGTTTTTTCCCTATACCATGGTTTTTCCCACCCGATGATGTCATATGTCATCGCCAAACTTTTGTCTGCCTTTAATAAATATTTTTTTAATAAACTTTAATACATAAACATGGTGAGTAATAATCTGAATGGTTGCTAAGGAAATGGAAAATTGCAATTTAGGGGTTTAAAGTGTTAAGGGAAGGCTTGTGATACTGTTCATAGCCAAAAATAGTGTATTTACTTCCACATCTCCACTTTGCGGAAATTCAACTTTCGCGGGCGGTCTTGGAATGCATCCCCCGCAAAAAGCAAGGGAACACTGTATACCGAAATCGCAAAAATGATATATTGTAAATTAATGGTATCTTTTTTTCTGTACACATGATTGAAGAAGAAGAAGAAAAAAATCACCCAGAAAAAAGGTAGCAAATATATGTGGGCCTTATTTCCCTCTAAGATTTTCCCCTCCCCCACCTTTCATTTTAGATTTGAGCCAGCGAAGAAAAAAAGGAGACGGTGAGAGAATGTTAATAAAGTTTAATTCAAGTACACTCAGCACTGCAATGCTATGATCCTAAAAGAGCGTTGAAATGTGGGGGCTTCCTTCTAGGGTTTTATTTTTTTTAATGGACTGTAGACTATACTCCATTTCAGACTCAGTAATATTGCGGGTGTCTTCCCAGACATGAGCTGAACATGTATCATCACCCATCAACATACAAAATTCTGCCTGGGCAAAACCTTTGCAAAGAGGGAGCTCTGTTTATTCATCCCAGTTGGCCAGCTGCCCATCAGAGTTTGCCACCCTGCCAGTTTCATGTTGCTCTATAAATACATCAGACTACATGGAACAAGCTTGCCAAGAATACACAATTAGTCCTTTGCTTTAACTTAAGACATTCACGGACACTTAGGATCAAACTCGATGTGATGTGGCAGATACATAAAGTACCTCTCAATTTTTGAAAATGTCCTTTAATCTCAAGGAAAACTGAATTTGAACAGAACAGTGTGTGGGAGGAGAGAATAAAGGCCCTTAACCATTTCCTTATGTGACATTTCTTTGCTACAAAATGCTCCCCATTGGTTGATTTTCTTTTTTTTCAGGTTAAAAAAAATCCTTTGATATAAAGATACAAAAGCCCACCATTGTTTATTTGCACCTGCAAGAAAAAAGGAATATTAAAGTATATTCATTAAAGTAAATTAATGAATCATTTTATTAGGAAAGCCTATGGGAAACTTCCCCCCCTCCTATTTACTGCTTCTTGCGGTCAAACATGGAACACAATCAATTAATCATACGAAGTGCAATAAAGCATAAATACCTTGATGGCATGTCAGTCTTACTAGTTCAACAGGACTCAAAAAGAAAAGTACCACATTCACACATTTCCATCAACTGTGAAAGCAACATGTATCCACCAAAATAATCACAACTTGCCTACATATTTAAGCCAGTGTGTTGGTGAAAAAGTACTCTTGGTAGATACCTGATTGTCCTTGGATCATGATCACACAGAAGGAGTAAATCTCAACTATTTAGTTGTACTATCTGGAGACGTTACAAGATGTTACATAACGTATTTAATAGGCACCATTCCAATTACCATATTTTTCACTCCATATTTTTCATCTGTCTATAAGATGCACTTAGGTTTACAGGAGGAAAACAAGACAAAAAACGTTCAGGTAGCGCCTGAGAGAAAAACAGGTGTATTCTCATGTGCCAGCTCTGCCTCTTTTGCAAAAAAGAGAGAGAAAAGGCAGGCAATGACAAAGACAGAAGAGGTGGGGTTCAACTCTGTAAAAGGACCTGCCATCACCACAGACCAGCTGCTATTCACCAAAGATGCACAAACATTTCTACCCACTTTGAGGAGGCAGGGAGTGTGTCTTATGGTGCGAAAAATACAGCAGTTAGTTGTATGTATCACTGTTGTGAGCCGCCCCGAGTCTACGGAGAGGGGCGGCATACAAATCTAATAAATAATAATAATAATAATAATTAATAATAATAATAATAATAATAATAACAACAACATAAATATTAATATAAGTATAAATATAAATAATAAAGTGGATGAAGAAAAGACCTGGTCATGGCTTACAAGTGGAACACTCAAAAAGGAGACAGAAGGACTAATACTGGCAGCACAAGAACAGGCCATTAGAACAAATGCTATCAAAGCCAGAATTGAAAAATCAACAGACGATCCAAAGTGCAGACTCTGTAAAGAAACAGATGAAACAATCGATCACATACTCAGCTGCTGCAAAACGATCGCACAGACTGACTACAAGCATAGACATGATGCCGTGGCACAGATGATCCACTGGAACTTGTGCCGGAACTACCATTTACCAGTGGCAAAGAACTGGTGGGATCATAAGCCCGAAAAAGTGGTCGAAAATGAGCAAGCAAAACTACTGTGGGAC
Source organism: Erythrolamprus reginae (assembly GCF_031021105.1). NCBI lineage: Eukaryota > Metazoa > Chordata > Lepidosauria > Squamata > Dipsadidae > Erythrolamprus > Erythrolamprus reginae. Next base: position 240,808,156 of record NC_091950.1, read on the forward strand.
TTCCAACTTCAGACTGACTGAATTCTGAAGCATAACACACCAGACATCCTGATTGTGGAGAAAAAGAAAGTATGGATCATTGACATCGCAATCCCAGGAGACAGCAGAATTGAGGAGAAGCAACTAGAGAAATTAGTGAAATACGAAGATTTAAAAATAGAGCTGCAACGACTCTGGCATAAGCCAGTGAAAGTGGTCCCAGTGGTACTTGGCACGCTGGACGCAGTGCCAAAGGATCTCAGCGGACATTTGAAAACCATCGGAATTGACAAAATCTCCATCTTTCAATTGCAAAAGGCTGCTTTACTGAGATCGGCAAATATAATTTTCCACTACATCACGCAGTCCTAGGTGCTTGGGAAGCGCCCGACTGGTGATGAAATACGAAATCCAGCATAGTGATCTCATTTGCTGTGTTGTACTAACATAATAATAATAATAATAATAATAATAATAATAATAATAATAATAATAATAATAATAATAATAATAATGTATAACTAAAACCTTAGAACTAATGGTGGTAGTAGCAGGAGTAGTACAAAGTTATATCCAACATATGTATCCCTGGAGTTCAGTTGTTTTCTTGTAGCCCTGTCATTACCAAACTAGGTATCATCATCAGTGATGGTGACATTACCTAGTTTGGTAATGAGGTGGCCTAGTTTGGTAATGAAAACAACCAAGCTCAGAAAGCACCAAGGAATTCGCCATTCAACCCTGAGCTACCAATATTCTTTGCTATTGATAAGTGCCTCTTAAGGCATGGGTCCCCAAGCTTTTTGGTTCTGTGGGTGAGCAGTGGCACAGTGGTGGTTTTCCACACAGAATATAAATCCTGCATATGTGCAAACAAAGCTTTGCACAACTGCCTGCCACTCCAGCAACCCAGTTCCCAATGGGTAATGTAGGCCACAGCTTTACCTATCTCAAGGTAACGTCTTCTTCAAATTGAGCTCAAAGTTTGATGTTTACATGGGAAACGTCCATATAGTTTTCCTGACAGCACTACAAAGGTGACTTATCATTGCCTTTTTCTCTGACGTTTTTGCAATTTCCAAGACCGACCTGGACTGTGTGGTTTCCTAGTGGCCTCCATTTCAGTGATGGGCTATCAAAATTTTTACTACCACACTGTGGGCATGGCTTATGCATTTTGTTTCAATATCTTTCAGTGCAAATTGGGTGCTCTGGAGTAGAGCTCCAAATTTTGCTAGCGGAACTGTGTTCTTGACCGTTCCCATAAAAGCCCATCACTGCTCCATCTCTACCCAATTCTGTAAATGGAACTATGGATAACAACAAAATTTAGGACATTGTTTCTCTCTGTTCTCATGCGCAGACAAGATTTGCATTGCCTTTGGGGCCTTCACTGATTCTTTTGTTCCTGTTGAAAGATGGGGCTGAAAGGAAATTCCCATGGGAGACAATGACATATGATTCCTAACCATGTTTGCTTCCTTCAAAGGAACTCCTGCCTCTTTGTTTCAACACCAAGTGGCTCAGATATATTAGCCATTCTTCCAAGTTTTTCTAATTGTATTTGTGTACTTCATGGCTATTTTCTTATTAGCAGCATCGTTTTCATCTGTTAAACATTTGCATCTTCTATTAGAAACATCAAAGGACAACAACATTCTCTGGGCAGATCATCTCCAACCGGGTTCACCAATAAGAAGAAAGAAAAGCTCGGAGAGAATGAGTTCAAAGAAACCAATGAAAATGTGGTTAGGATGTCCATCATCTTGCACTGGATAAGCACATGAGGGTTGCCCAAAAAGTAATGCACCACATTTTTTTCTTCAACAATTATTTATTGAACACAATGAAACTTACACAAAAGAATTATGTTTCTTCTACATTCCCTATTTTTCCACATAATCTCTGTCTCGTTCTATGGCCTTCCTCCAGCGAGACACAAGGGTGTATATACCCTGTCCGTACCACTCCTTGTTCTGGTCATGAAGCCATTTCTGCACTGTGTGAATCACCTCTAATGGCCTCACCCTCTGTGCCCAGCGACTAATCGTACTTCTACCACCTGCAGATTCTCCATAAACTGTACACAAACGTTTGTGAATATTCCCAACATTTTCTTTCTCTGCAGTGAGAAATTCAATGATGACACGCTGCTTGTAATGTACTGTACATCACTTACAGATGCCATTTCGAAACACTGCTGCAGCTACACTATCTGTCTGAAGAAATGCATAATTTACACACAGAGTCCTGACAATTCAGATAATGTATATCTAAAGTTTCGCATTCATACCATTACTGTAGGCTGAGGGAAAAAATGTGGTGCATTACTTTCTGGGCGACCCTCATACAATAAATTGGTCGTTGCATGATGATGGCTGTTCTCTCTCCTGGTCCATCATGTTAAACATTACACTACACTGATGCTCAAGGGGTTGGTGGCATTTACATATTCATTTGCTTGTCTAATATGATCACAAGTGGTTTCCAAGCAAAAGCTGATGTCCTTTATTTTTTTTTTAATCAAACCTCTATGCTCCAAAGGTTTCTACCTGTCTACCTGTCTACCTCTCTGTCTATCTATCTACCTATCTACATACATACATACCTATCTCCCTACCTATCTCCCTACCTACCTACCTGTCTACCTGTCGACAGGTAGAAACCAGCAGTCATTGTAATGCAATGGCAAACCATTGATACAAACTCAAGGTAAATCACTCTGAACTCAATTGCAGAAAAGATGACTTCGGCAACAAAGTGGTCAATGCCTGGAATGCTCTACCCAACTCCGTTGTTACTTCCTCAAAGCCCCATAGCTTCAACCTCAAGATGGCCGGGGTGGCGCAGCAGGTAGAGTGCTGTACTGCAGGCCACTGAAGCTGACTGTAGATCTGAAGGTCACCGGTTCAAATCTCATCACCGGCTCAAGGTTGACTCAGCCTTCCATCCTTCCGAGGTGGGTAAAATGAGGACCCGGATTGTGGGGGCAATTGCCTAGCTCTTTTAAAAAGTGCTATTGCTAACATGTTGTAAGCCGCCCTGAGTCTAAGGAGAAGGGCAGCATAAAAATCAAATAAATGAATGAATGAATGAATGAATAAATAAATAAATAAATAAATAAATAAATTTCTATCATGGACCTCATCCCATTCCTAAGAGGTCTATAAACGGGGCGTGCTATTGCTAACAAGACACAGACTTGCCTACCGTCCCTATCCTACTGTCCCCACTTATTAGTATCCATTTCCTTCATTCATATCCATGTTCATATTCATATCTGCTATCTTGTATATGTTTAACAAACTAATAAATAAGAAATGCTTCCAACAGTAGTATGGAGTTCTTGAGATTAGAGAAATGTTAGACAATTCCTCTCCTGGCTTCCCTTTAGTAAGCAAGGGAGCAGGGAGTTGGGGGAAGCAATTCAACTCTGGGGGAACTCTACCTTTGAAGCTTTAGAGAGCTTACTGGAGGAACTTATGTAAAGTTGATGCATGGGAGACCACCAAGGGAGTACAAGAGAGGAAGCACATATGAGTACTTTTCATATAAACGTCTCCTATATCCTGCAGCAGCCTGGTTTCATGATTTTGATTAGACCAACTGCTTAAGCTTCCATAATGAATTCTGTTGCATGAATTTCATTGAACTGCTAATTAATTGCAATAAGCACAATCTTTTTTTTTTGCCATCCCATTAGCATTGCTAAATAGGGGTACATCTAGATAGCAGTAAAGAAAGCTGGAACATCCTAACTTTGGTTATCCGGTGGTCGTTCTAATCATGGCAGACTTGACATGGAAGTCTTAATCTACCTATTCAAGCCATCCAGTTATTCCAGCACAACAAAGTTAATTTCTACCATCCTGTTTTTCAGTACTTTTCATTTTTATTAGTTTTTAAAAACAATGTTTTGCAGAGAAATTTTAAATCTTTAACTTTTCAATTTTTAATTTCAACTTTTGGATCAGGTTATCCATTGGTGAAAGACCTCTGTTTTTCATCATAATAATTCAGGACAGGATTTTACTACACCAGTAATCTTTGTGTGTCAAAGATCAGCAGGCAAACTGCAAATACAAAGCAACTACCCAGTTTAAGAACATTTCAACTGGAAGAAGGAAATAATATATATTACTATTAAACCCTAAAGTGTATCTCCAAGACCTAAATAAATCTCAAGAAATTAAAAATTTAACATTGGAATTATAATCTGTAAAAAACTGAAAATAAAATTATCACAGTTCCTAAAAACAAAAAAAAAGATAATATTTTAACAGTATAACCCATAAAAATATCACTATGGAACTGATTTTTTTAAAAAGTGTCTTATTCCTATTGCAGAAATACACAACATATTGTAGCTATTGCATGAATAATAAAAAGTTATTTGCTTTATTTTTCAACACAAAAACACTGCTATTAAAAGTGTGGAAAAAGATTTGTCTCATGTTTTGGTTTTACCAACAAAATAACTGGCAAATAAAATAATTTCCCCCCAAAAATACAGAGAAGTGTGAATATCAATATTTCTTTATTTTCTTCCCTGTCAATTTTAATTTAGCTTCATTGTTGGCTATTCAAATGGCTAGTATTTTTATATTAATTATATAGATAGCAGTGGTCAGTCAGTGAATGAAGAACTCATTGGAGATTAGTATTCAATTGGCCGAAGGACTTATAGATATAAATTTTTAAAAAAGGAGTCAAGACAAGGATGTTAGATAGAATTAGTTCTGTTGCCATTTAAAAAATCTGAAGAGTTATGTTACTTAAACCATAGTTGATTATTTATGAGATGCTGGCACTGAATTTGGCCCACTCTTCCAAAAATTAACTAGAAGATACCGTGCAGAGCAGAATTTATATATCTTGACTTTCGGTCTTCTTAAGCACATCATGCAAATAGAAAACATTTGTAGCAGTGGTGGTAATTCTATTGATTGGTTAACACCAGCAAACTGATACCCGTTCAAATGTGAACGGGTATCAGTGATGGCAGGAGGCTCCGCCCCCCCACCAGACATCATCACGGATGCTCTGCACATGCGCAGAAGTGCTTTGTGTGAGCGAAGCGCGTGGGCGAGCGTTCCCATGTCTGAACCAGTAGCAAAGGTAAGTGAATGTCATTACTGGTTTGTAAGATTGTATTAGTAAACCTGTTGCAACCCTGGAATATTGGCCAATACCCATATCTAAACCTCCTTTCTAGTACTTATCGATTTTGTGATATTGATTTGTAGGTGTATGGGAGAGGCTGTCTTTCGTTGATGGAGAAGCAAAAATGGCAACAATAGTGAAATATTAAAGCAAAACAATAGCAACATACTGATGTATCTTATTAGTTGGAAGAGGGCAGCCTGTATTGAGTAGACGTCAAGATGTTTTTCAAAACATACTCTCTCTCTCATAAAACACATCTGATGCGATTGGTGAGATCAAACCTTGCCAAGAGATCAGTTGAGACTGTTTGAGATTTTTGTAGTTAAATTGTTTTCTGAACTTACTTAAGGAGTTATGATGTAATTATTTTTGACTCACTGGTTGAGAATGCTCTTTCGAGGGCTCTGAAAACCACCTAACAATTATTGATGTTAAAATCAATAGGTAGTATGTACACAGTACCTTGGTGTTTGCTAATGCATCACCTGCATTCCCCAAATCCTTTAATAGGTGTGATGCTCAATTTTGGAGTTCCCCTTCAGAGTATTATGGAATGTGTTAGCTAACAAGCCCATCCGTGCCCATGTCTGACATACCAATGGTCATGATTATTTCCCTGGAACAGTTCATGGCCTCTGAATCAATGTCTCAGATTCCAAGCTGACATTTCCAGCTGCCCCCTCTAAGCTCTTGGCAATGCCACCTTTGAGCGATATATCTGTTTTCATTTTACATATTTATTACATTTTATGCCCTGGTCTTCGTAAGGCTTTAAGCGGGATAATAAAACAAAACAAGATGCAAGTGTACTAGAACTCCCAGCAAAGATCTGAATTAAAGGCTGACAGTTGAAAAGTTAAAAGCTGTGCCAAAAAAAGGGGGGGGCTCCATCTGGTACTGAAACATCTTCAGACCCAATGCAACATCTGTTTTCTGGAGAGGTTGTTCTGTGCTCCTATATTCCAACAGCAGAGAGGAGGGAGGGGGAGGAAGGCTGAGGGTGGGCTCAATACTCAGAGCAGCTTATATAAGAGTATTTGGGTATTTAGGACTGGTGTCAATAATAGCAAGGGAGACAAGTAGCTTAGCTTCAGCAAAACATTGCCCTAAGCTGCATATCTCCTGAACTGCTCCAGCTCTTCCCTAAACCAATTTCAGAAATTGCTAATGCTTTTTCTAGACTGTGGCCACTACAACACCTGAGTGGTCATTCTCCTTTCTCACTCAGACAGGGAAAGTAAGCCTCGCTGATTGGTTCCTATGTGGTCAGTCTACCATTACCTGGTTTCATTTTGTTTCTTTTCAGAATTTTGCCTTGCCCTGCCTCGCCTTGCCTCATCTTGTCTCGTCCTGCCCCATTCCACCCTGGTTTTGCCTTGTCTTGCCTTGCCTTCATATTGATATTGATATTGATAAACGTGGATCATTTAAACACCCCTTCCATATATAGCAGTGGTTCTCAGCCTGGGGGTCAGGACCCCTTTGGGGGTCGAACAACTGTTTCAAAGGGGTTGTCTAAGACCATGGGGAAAGAAAAGTTTCCCATGGTGTTAGGAACTAAAGTTTCTATTCTGGCGCCTTGGAACATATTTTTACAATCCAACCAATCAAGAGTTTACAGTGGGGTGTCCCTCTGCCCTTCCTGCCAATCAGCTTAAAGCTCTGTTTGGAGAATTCGCACTAGGTTTATGGTTGGGGGGTCACCATAACAAGGGGTCGCGGCATTAGGAAGGTTGAGAACCACTGATATATATAGGATCACCTTTAACATGAATGCAAACCCTTTTTTTCCCCTTTCATGCCTATATGGTATCATTGCAGCTCCAGTGCTACAACACTTTCATAATGAAAAAAAAAGGAGGGGAAGCTTGTGATACTTTAGATAGGGGGAGAAAAACAAGGGGACCATATCTCACTCAGCCTAAAATGTGATTTGCAGCTCATTCTCAATATCCACAGTATCTATAAAGTCAGCACAAACACAGAATTAGCAAATACTGAAACCTCAGCTAGGAACGTGTGCATGTGAGACTCAAATTTTTCATCATTGTGCATGTTTGTGAATGACTGTGAAAGTGCCATAAATATGGAATTGGGGGTTGCAGGTAGTTTTTAGCAAGCAGGGGAATACCCAAGTATAGAATCTGCGAATAACAAAACCCAACTATATCAGAGCTGGATGGAGTGCAGGTTTCTAGGGTTGAGGCTGCCGATCAGTTTCTGGTCACAATTCAAAGTGTTGGTAATGACCTATAAAGCCCTACATGGCATCGGACCAGAATACCTACGAGACCGCCTTCTGCCGCACGAATCTCAGCAGCCGATTAGGTCCCACAGAGTCGGCCTTCTCTGGGTCCCATCGACAAAACAATGCCGTCTGGTGGGACCCAGGGGAAGAGCCTTCTCTGTGGTGGCCCTGGCCCTCTGGAATCAACTCCCCTGGAGATTTGAACTGCCCCTACCCTCCTCGCCTTCCATAAAATGTTGAAGACTCACCTTTGCCACCAGGCGTGAGAGGATTAATCTCCCCCCTCCTTTTTTCTTTGACCTTTATTATGTTTATGTTCAGTTGGACTGAGTATATATGATTGTGTAGCAGATATGTTTTTATAACAATGTATTTTTAAATTTTTTAACATTAGATTTGTATTTATATTGCATTGCTGTTAAATTGTGAGCTGCCCTGAGTCTTTGGAGAGGGGCGGCATACAAATCTAATAAATTATTATTATTATTATTATTATTATTATTATTATTATTATTATTATTATTGACTGAATTGGCTATCATTGGATTAATTGCAAAATTACTAAAAAAAGAGCAGAACATAGCATTGATAAAATGCCTACCTAGGATAGCCACCAGCCACTAGAATGGACAAAACATTATAGGAATTTGGAATTGAGACTGCTACTCCAATGCAATGTTACAGAGGAGACCATCTACTCTGAAGGGCTTAAGAGACCTGGGTTAGAAAACAGTGCTTTTGCATGAAAAATGGAAAATCAGGATGTGGGGTTCATTTGCAATGAGCTGGGAGAAGGAGGAAGGCGACGTCATTGGTTACGACGTTCAGGAAGGGCCAATTGGCCAAGAACTGCCCTTAGACGGATCCCACCCCACCCAGTCCCCAATCCTGTCCTTTCATGACTATATTCTTGGCAGGTATCCAGGAAAAATGCTTTCAGTTGAGGCCAATAAAATTGTGTTTAGGTAGGAAGCACACGGAAACACTCTTACCCCTGACACCAAAAGTCTGTCTTCAAATCATGGTAGGGAATTTTTGGCATCCTGGATCTTACTGTGTATGTAGGAAGCATGGCCAATGGTGAAGGAGACCAGTTTTTCCTGGCTTAAAAGAGAACATTTGCCCCTATGGTAAGAGGGCCAAAGATAGAAGAAACACGTGAGTTCACCTTTTACAATCTATACCCCAGAAAGTTAAAAATGAGATAAATTGATAAGCTGGAGAGAAAGAGAGGGAGAAATGTAAGCTATAGAAACCATCTTCTAACATATGCCATCATGCAACCAGTCTAAAAACCAGATAGTGAGTGTAGATGTTAAATATGGGCTTTCGATTGAAAAGGGTCAATAAAATTGGACTCCCAAGATTTTTATGTACCAGCTAAAGCAAGCATATTAGTCTACCTGTGCTTTTAGAAATGTGTATCGACACCTATTATTGTGGTGATTAAATACGTACCTACGAGAGGAGAAGTAGAACCTGTCAGGACAATGATAAGAAATCTCAAAAAAGGATACTTTTCCCAAGATTAACTCTTGTGGCTGAAACAGAAGCTAATCTGCTGTCTTGGATTTGTTTCTTTTCCTGTTAAAATGCTTTCTTTAATCATTTCAGCACGGTAAGGCATATCATGTATAGATTAATGCTAGCATGTTAGGCATATCTGTATAGATTGATACTGATCAGAATAGATTGACGGGATTAGAGTTTCTTTTAAACACACACACACACACACACACACTCACCAGTGTTTTGTTCGTATCAGTACTGCCCACTCTGCCGTTCCATTAGTGGCTTGCCAATTGTGTAATTTGTGCCCAGCCTTTTCTGCTTTTTTTGCTTCTTGTGCATACATAGAAGCAAAATCTCACAAGGGGATGCTTGGGCACATGATAGCGATTTTTGCAAGCACAGAAGCAAAAAATCACCAAAATCTCATGTGCGCGAGAATCCCATTGTGAGATTTTGCTTATGCGCATGCGCATAAGGACACCATGCATGCGCATGTGTAGCAACCGTGCATGCACAGGGAAATATAGCTATGCATACTCAGTGCACCAGTAGCAAGGTAAGAGGAGCCTGCCCGCCCACATATACACATACACACAGAGTGTGCAATATTATGACTTGTATATTTCACTTGGAAAGTGCAATAGCATTGCCAAAGAACTCAGTTCTTCTTCCAAACCTAAAACATAGATTTATGCCAATGATCTTTATTCTAAACACTGGATACAGTTTTGATGTAATTATGTTGGAGATGTTTGTCATTCCCTGGATTTTGGCATGTATCAGAGAGTGTAATTTGGTATTTGGAAGTTAGCAGCCAGATATGATACATCAAGTGTTGGCGGTGGCTCCAGATTCTAATACTTTAAAATAACCAAACCCGGGAGATAAACTTCTCTGAAGCGATTTCTCGCCATGGGCCGACTGAACATCCCATAATCTGTAACCATAGAAACAAATGAAAGGTAATTTCATTTGTAATGGATTCAGAATGCAGTTCAAGCATTTATTGTATAGGAGCAGATGGACTGTCCTTTGGGATTTGGCTTGAAAAAGCTACCTATCCCAGAAAAACACACTTAACTTTTGCAACTAGACAGCATGATCAAATAAAGTTTGAGCGATATATATCTTTTCTTCTCTTGCCACAAATGTATTATAAACAAGAATAACTTGTTAGTCATGGGACAAGTGAAGTTGGGAATAGCCCCTATTTGAGTCAGCCATGTGGTACTTTGGGTACCAAAAACAAGTAAGTACTGTGTATTTTCTTAAGGCCTACAATATTCTTCTCTGATATTGTAATTTCCAGAAAGCTATCCAGAAGGTGGTTCTCTGAGAGTTGTAGTTCTCAGACATCTGAAAAGTCTAGCACAGTGATGGCGAACCTTTTGGGCACTGAGCGCCGAAAAGGGAGTATGCGCTTGTGGATGGCAACAGGTGCTGAAAAGGGAACACACGGTGCTCGTCTAGGCTACGATCAGGAAGAGGAGTCGCCCAGGAGGCATGTGTGCCCAGAAAAATTAACTGCTGACCAGGAGGTCTTCCAGTAACTGCCGTTCATGCACACATGCCTCTCAGCTAGCTGGAATGAGTGTTTTCCGGTGTGAGCCACATGATCACACTGGAAAACAAAAGACCATCTCTTCCGGTTTCCAGCACTGATGCACGTAGAAAAGCCAGCTGATCATCACGTGCACATGTGCGCCAGAAACACAGAAGAGGAACAGCCAATGCCCCCGTGCCAGGCGAAATCCTGATCCTACGCAGTTCTGCTCAGGCAATCTCACACTACTCACAAGAGCCTACAAAACTTTTGCCAGACCCATCCTAGACTACTGCTCATCTGTCTGGAACCCATACCACATATCAGACATCAACACCCTTGAAAATGTCCAAAGATATTTCACCAGAAGAGCCCTTCACTCCTCCACTCGAAACAGAATACTCTACGAAAATAGACTAACAATCCTGGGCCTAGAAAGCCTAGAACTACGGCGCCTAAAACACGATTTGAGTATTGCCCACAAGATCATATGCTGCAACGTCCTACTGGTCAATGACTACTTCAGCTTCAATTGCAACAGCACAAGAGCACGCAACAAATTCAAACTTAATACGAACCGCTCCAAACTTGACTGTAAAAAATATGATTTCAACAATCGAGTTATCGAAGCGTGGAACTCATTACCGGACTCAATTGTGTCAACCCCTAACCCCCAACATTTCTCCCTTAGACTCTCCACGATTGACCTCTCCAGGTTCCTAAGAGGCCAGTAAGGGGCGTACATAAGTGCACAGGTGTGCCTTTCGTTCCCTGTCCAATTGTCTTTCCTTTCTTTCACCTATCATATATATTCTCTTTCTTTCATATATCCTCTCCTCTAAGTTCACTTTTACCCTTATATATATTACTACATGTCTATTTTTCTTCCTATGTATTTGTGTATTGGACAAATGAATAAATAAAAAATTAAAAATTAAATGAAGAAATAAATAATTAAATAAATAAATAAATGAATGAATAAATAAATAAATAAATAAATAACTCCATGTGCCACTTGAGGCACGTGTGCCAAAGGTTCACTATCACGGGTCAAGCAAGTTTGATCTTGATTTTTCACTGGAAGGTCTTAAGCATAAACGTATCAGGAAAGACTTAATGAACTCAGTCTGTATAGCCTGGAGCAGTGTTTTTCAACCTGTGTGCCGCGGCACACTAGTGTGCCGCGAGACATGGTCAGGTGTGCCGCGAAGCTCAGAGAAAAAGAAAGCAAGAGAGAGAGAAAGAAAGAAAGCAAGAGAGAAAGAAAGCAAGAGAGAGAAAGAGTGAGAGAGAGAGAAAGAACAAGAGAGAGAGAGAAAGCAAGAGAGAGAAAGAGAACAAGAGAAAGAGAGAAAGAGAGAGAGAACAAGAGAGAAAGAAAGCAAGAAAGGGAGAGAAAGAGAGAGGGAAGGAGAGAGAGAGAAAGACAGAGACGGAGGGAGAGAGAGAAAGAGCAAAAAAGAGGAAGGAAGGAAGAGAAAGAAAGGGATGGAGAGAGAGAGAAAGAAAGAGGGAGGAAGGGAGAGAAAGAGGGAGGGAGAAAGAAATAGAGCAAAGGGGAGGAAGAGAGAGAGAAAAAATTTTTGTCCAAACTTTTTTTAGCCACACAGCCCCCCACCCACCCCACTCAATGTGCCCCAGGGTTTCGTAAATGTAAAAAATTTGCCGTGGCTCAAAAAAGGTTGAAAATCACTGGTCTGGAGGACAGAAGGAAAAGGGGGGACATGATCGAAATATTTAAATATGTTAAAGGGTTAAGTAAGGTCCAGGAGGGAAGTGTTTTTAATAGGAAAGTGAACACAAGAACAAGGGGACACAATCTGAAGTTAGTTGGGGGAAAGATCAAAAGCAACATGAGAAAATATTATTTTACTGAAAGAGTAGTAGATCCTTGGAAGAAACTTCCAGCAGACGTGGTTGATAAATCCACAGTAACTGAATTTAAACATGCCTGGGATAAACATATATCCATTGTAAGATAAAATACAGTGGTACCTCAAGATACGAACCCCTCGTCTTACGAACAACTCGTGATACGAACCCGGGGTTCAGAAAAATTTTGCCTCTTCTTACGAACTTTTTTCGAGTTACGAACCGGCGTTCGGAGACTGCTGGGAAGCCGCGCGGCTGTTTTAAAAGGTGACAGCCGGGCGGCGGGGCTTCCCAGAAGCCTCCCGAACGCCGGTTCGTAACTCGAACAAAGTTCGTAAGAAGAGGCAAAATTTTGCTGAACCCCAGGTTCAGTTCGGGAGGTTGCTGGGAAGCCCCCAGGCCGGCTGCGACCTTTTAAAACAGCCGCGCCGCTTCCCAGCTGTCTCCCGAAGCCGAACGCGGAAGTTCGGCTTTAGCGTTCGGCTTCGGGAGACAGCTGGGAAGCAGCACGGGTGTTTTAAAAGGTCGCAGCCGGCCTGGGGGGCTTGCCAGCACCCCCCCGAACCCGGCTGCGACCTTTTAAAACACCCGCGCCGCTTCCCAGCTGTCTCCCGAAGCCAAACGCTAAAGCCGAACTTCCGCGTTCGGCTTCGGGAGACAGCTGGGAAGCGGCGCGGCTGTTTTAAAAGGTCGCAGCCGGTCTGGGGGGCTTCCCAGCACCCCCCAAACCCCGAACCCGGGTTCGGGGTGGTGCTGGCAAGCCCCCCAGGCCGGCTGTCACCTTTTAAAACAGCCGCACGGCTTCCCAGCAGTCGCCAAAAGCCGTTTTTTTGCGGGGGTTTTTTTGGTTGCACGGATTAATTGACTTTACATTGTTTCCTATGGGAAACAATGTTTCGTCTTACGAACCTTTCGTCTTACGAACCTCCTCCTTGCACCAATTAAGTTCGTATCATGAGGTATTACTGTACAGGAAATAGTATAAGGGCAGACTAGATGGATCATGAGGTCTTTTTCTGCCGTCAGTCTTCTATGTTTCTATGTTTCTATGGATAGACTTATTCTCAAACCTATTCAAATCCTTAACTCACTGTTGATTCATAGACACTATATTAACAAAAAAGAGTAGAAAGCAATGTGAAAATATAGCACTTAAATAAATACCAGTGACGCAGCCAAACAAATAAACAAAAACAAAATAAAACAAGACAATTTCCCAGAAAGATAAGACTCTTGGTTTCCATAGGGGCATAAGGTATTTTATTCCACATGTGAAAATATTAAGCTGCAATGAATAAAAATAATTCTAATTTTAATCTTCTAAATATCTACATTTGTTTTATGGCAATCTTTTTTAAGGTGGGGTCATGATATCTCTTGAGGAATCTCAATAAGATTTTTGTAGAGACAAACTCCTCGAAATTGTGTTTCTTGTTCCATTGCTCCATGTAATATACCTCTGCTCCTAAAGGTTTCAGTCAGTATAGATACGTTGCAGAATGTTCAGATTCAAATGGAATCTGTCAAATCAGATTCATTGCATACTTAGGATTTAGTTTTCATCAGAATGCCTTCATTAGACACAAATAACTTCTCCCCCACCCATCTCCCAGCATGTTTTGCTTTTAAAGGAGGAGGGAAATATCATTCAATTCCATCTAGTTATGGAGAAATGCCAAGTTTCTAGGTTGTTTCCTCAGCCCAGGTTTCATATAGAAGCAGAAATATCCTTACATGTACTCCCGCTAAGAAAGCTTTTGTGTTTTTAGACCACTGCTGTGCATTCCATATTTTTTAGACAGATAGCAACACGGCGGGGTATATAAATTAAAGGGTCCCCCAGGAGAGCTTGCTAGGGCCAACATTTTTCTTGTCCAATCCCAGAATCAAGATGTCTCTCCAAGGGACATGTGAACTGTGTTGCCTAAAGAAATTAAAACATACTTTCTGCATGCCAGGGAATGAAAACAGCAACTTAATTCTTCCGCTGAGTATATTTTATAACCTAATATTCCATCGTTGCAGTTGTTTTAAATATTCTTTGACAACGCTTGTTGTGACTGGCGATCTCTTCTGGAACACACTAAAATAAGAAAAGGAGTGGGTTGTTTCCTCTTATTTGAAATACAGCCATCAGATATTGCCAATAATTTTGCTGGGATTTAATTTCAAATAGATTGCTATACACTTCTAGGTACTGATTCCTCTTCACAAGGAAAGAAAAAATGGGACCATCTGAAATGATTTCACTAGCTAGCACTATCACCAAATTTTTGTTTTTAAAAAATGCCCTCAAATTCTTATTTTCTTTATAAATATATAAATGTTGGTAAGGTTAGGAAGCAAAAATAAATTAAATTAAACTAAATGGGTATTAGTGAATTCTGTAGATGTGGTTTTTCCAGCATGGAATGGAAAATGCCCATTGCCAAGGTGCCCAGAGAAGAAGCTCATCTAAAAACAAGAGATATTCATCAATATACCATATTTCACAGAGATTTCCAAAGGAGCTTTTTCAAAAGGCAACTGGATTTTCTTGGGGGATATTCCTTGAAAATGTTTCACTTCTTATCCAAGAAGTTCCTTCAGTTTTGCTGAAGGAGCTTCATGGATGAGCAGTGAAATGTTTTCAAGGGAAAAAAAACAAGATAATCCAGTTGCTATTTGAAAAAAAGCACACTTGGGACAATTAAAACCTGGAGGATTGAAAATCATCATAGTCATTCAGAGATGCAACTTTTGTAGAAAACCCAAGTCTGCTCCTTGGAACAAACTTCCAGCAAACGTGGTTGGTAAATCCACAGTAACCGAATTTAAACATGCCTGGGATAAACATATATCCATTGTAGGATAAAATACAGGAAATAGTATAAGGGCAGACTAGATGGATCATGAGGTCTTTTTCTGCCATCAGTCTTCTATGTTTCTAAGAATAATTCTGCAAAATCCTCATTTAAAAAATAATAAAATTCTCACCTATCTGTTTGCATTTCGTTATCTTTAGCTAGGATCCTTTTTAAAAAAAAATAGCACTAAAATCTGTCTTGCTTTAAAGTTCAGGCTTCCTTCAATAGGATAGACCTGTTTTCTACCTCACTAGCTCTCTGTTGTTGGGAACTCTGCATTATTTTCCAATTTAGCCATTTTTCCCGGGTAACCATCTTTTCCAGGGGAAAATTCTAAGCTATTTGTAGCAGATATTCCCCATTAATTTGGGTATAATGACCTAGAAGGACATAAGAGGACATGCATATCAAGCGCATATTACCTAGTTAAGCAGCTCAGGTAAATTTGTTAGATTAATTTTCTATCTTCCCTCCAGGAGCTCGAGGCAAATCGCTTCTATCCCCAAACCAACAATAATTCTGCATTGTAGAATGAGCCAACAGTAAGCATCCCATCCAAAATCAGCCAGCAAGTTTCCATGGTTGGGGAAAAAAACATGTGAATGTCAGTTTCTCTAGTCTTAATCCAACATCTTAATAAGTACACCACACTGACTCAGTTGCAAAAAAGAAAAAACTCTAGAAAATGCATTTACACAACATTGATGAGCATGGTTGAGTGTTCATGGTTTAATGAGCTGTGTGAACGGAGGAAATTATTGAAGTCCACAAGGAATTTAAGAATATTGTGTGAGTGTAACTGCAATGTCATTTCTTGCCTGGTTGCTTTTGAAATCTTTGGATTGAGCAGAAATGCAGGAAGGCGCTTTAAGATTAACTTGTTTATCTGTTCACATTTGGGGAACATTGATAAAACAAGATTCCTGAATGCTGGGAACTTGGTAAATGAATTTAATTGAACATAGAAATTCTTTTCAGATCTTTGCTGGCAGAAGATATGGAGATACCAGGGAATGCTTGGCACATACATCCATTTCCCTTCCCAGATTTAATCTACTCATATTGCAGGCAAATTTCTACTTAGGATCTCCTAGATTAATGTGTGGCTCAGAGCTGTCTGCTGGCTGCAGAATTATTGTTGGTCTGGGGATAGAAGAGATTTTCCTGGAGGGAAGGTAGAAAATTAACCTAACAAATTTACCTTAGCTACTTAACTAGTTATATGAGCTTGATATGCATGTCCTCCTATGTCCTTCTATATCAGCGATTCTCAATCTTTTTAATGCTGCAATCTCTTAATATATTTCCTCATGTTGTGGTGACCCCCAATCATAAATCCAGTGCCAATTCTCCCAACAGAGCTTTAAGCTGATTGGCAGAAAGGTCAGAGGGACACCCCCACTGTAAACGCCTGATTGCTCAGATCGTAAAAATATGTTCCAAAGTGCCAGAATAGGTGGTATTAGTTCCTAACACCATGAGAAATTTGTCTTTTCCAGTGGTCTTAGGCAACCCCTGTGAAATGGTCATTTGACCCCCAAAGATGTCCCCATGCCCAGGTTGAGAACTACTATTATATATCGTTATACCCAAATTATTGGGGAATATCTGCTATAAATAGCTTAGAATTTTCCCCTGGAAGAGATGGAAAAACTGGATGTTTTGATGCAGTTTTTGGCTGCCTAAATATGTATACCAAAATGGGTTCAAAATGGGCTTAAAGAGCTGCCCTCATTTCAACTTATGCATATTCAGTAGATAAATTGGGTCAGCCCTTCAGGTCTGTTTCCATTCTTTCCAATAGGATTCCCCAAACAGTCTTGGAAATTAGGAAGTGGGGGAAGTTGGCAAGGGAAGCAAGCAAAGCTCCTTACTTTTCCTCCTTGCTTTAATTTTCCTTCTTATTCCCCCCCCCTTAATATTTTCTGTGCTGATGGACTAACTTTTTTCCCAAGTGTACTTTCAAAAAAAAAATGCTAGTAGTGTCTATGAATCAGCTGGCGGATGAAAATGCAAGTTGATTATTCTTTCACTTGCTCCTTAGGAAAAGAAGTCAATTTTGCATAATTGTCTCCAACATTTGCCCACAATTGTGGGTGGGTGGGCATATGAGAGCTGTCATCTTCCAACCACATACTACAGCATTTCTTGGAATGATTTTCAGTCTGGTATGTTGAGGAGGATATGTAATCATGGTCAGGCAGACAGCATTAGGAATTGGTATTGAAAGCTCCAAAAAAACAACTTTTCATAGGGAACCTTATTACAAAACTGGGTGAATTTCTCTGCCCATTGGCATCCAAGAGAACACACATAATGCTTTTCAAGAATAGTTTTGATTAAGTAAGAAAACAACAGTATTTGTTTGTGCTTCCCCCGGAAAGTGTTCATTTATTCCAATAGGTTACCATCATTTGCCTGCCAGATCACTTGTTCCTCTTTGCTCTCTAGGGATGTCACCTGAAAGCCATCACATTTGTGTTTCCTGGAGTCAGCTTCCATCCTCATCTCAGGTTCAGGCCCAAGTTGGGCCAACAATTCCCTATCCTGATCCCTGAATCCCTCAAGTGATTAATTCAGGAGGATCACAAAGACATACAGTTGGGAAATTGGGTAGAAGCAGCCGCGTTTAAGCAAAACACTGCCTCAGAATACAGTGGTACCTCATCTTACGAATGCCTCTTCTAATGAACTTTTCAAGATACGAACCCGGTGTTTAAGATTTTTTTGCCTCTTCTTCCGAACTATTTTCACCTTACGAACCCAAGCAGCTGCTGCTGGGATGAAGGGGTTTCTTTTTTCCCCCTTTTTTGAAGAAAGAAAAGGGAGGGGCTGCTTGGAGTAGGAAAGATTTTGCAGAGAACAATGTGCTTGCAAAGGAACTGAAAGGGTGTCTTTTGAAGAAAGAAAAGGGAGGGGCGCCCCCCTTGCCTTTCTTCCTTCCCACTCACCCTTTAGCCTAGTCTTGCTTCTTCCACCCACCCCCTTTAGCTGCTCCTCCCTGCCCTCTGTTCGCCTCCCTTCTAAAGTTTGGGATTTTCCTGAAGGATTTGCACGCATTATTTGCTTTTACATTGATTTCTATGGGAAACATTGTTTCATCTTAAGAAATTTTCACCTTAGGAACCTCCTCCTGGAACCAATTAAGTTCGTATGAAGAGGTACCACTGTATAAGGGCAGGATCCTGTTTCAGAAAAAAAATGATTTATCCCTCTGAAAAGAGCAATGCGGACCTGAAAAATAAGACATTTTAAATAGTTGGCTGAGCTGTATTTTCACATGCACCCCACCCCCCAAAAAAGCTTTAACATCCTTTCCTGGCTACTGATCACTTTTTGCACCAAATATGTTTTCTATTGGCAGCTCCCATGGAGGAACAATAATGAAGCCGGGGCCCAGACTTCACAGCCTTTATTCGCTCAGTTCAATGAGACTGCAAAGCCTCCCTAATTACTGTCTTGTAAATTGCTCAGAAATCTGTGTGGCTTTTCCCAGGGTTGGATATCCTATGTGAGGTTGATCCCTCCCTGCAAGAGTCTCCACTGGGAAATAAAGGGGAATAACTGCAGCTGGAACGTTCTTCCCCATGTCTGACCTTAGGTCAACAGTGGTCTGCTCAGATAGCAAGAATGACCCAAGGGGGTCTGGTACCCCCCCTCCCCTCACTTCTTTTCCTTCTGTAGGGTTTTCACAGTTCCACATTTTTGTACTGGCAGAGTTCTGTGTCCCCCCTCCCCGCCGCCGCCTCCCTTGCCACAGCGTAGCATGAGAACAATGTACAAATGTGATTCCAATTAGGTCAATAACAAATTCATGAAGGTTCAGTCCTCACCATCTGTCCTGATAGAGAGCACGATGCTCCATGGGACTTCCTGCCATTATTATGAAGATTCCACTTGACAAACCGTCAGCGTAAATAAAAGGAGATGAAAAAGATGTTGCTGGAATGGAATAAAGGGCCAAAATGAATAGGGGATTGCCTTAATTCTAAACACATTAGAAGCTAAGAGAAGCTATCAATATCTGTATAATTTAACATGGGAGTCAATGGTGTGTAATGCACTAAACAAAAGTCAATCCAGATACATCAGCAGTTGCAAACCACTCGCGGATGTGCTGCGCAGTTCTTCCAAAATTTATGCATTGTTTAGAAATATTTCCACAGGACTTCATTTTGTCTCCAGGAAAGATACTTAGGATTTGAAGATCAAATATAAATGTGTGTATGTGTGTACACACACACACATTCATTCATGCATACATATTTGAACAGTTTCCACACTGTTACATTCATATTATTATGGCTTTCCTTTTTTAAAATTCCTCAGTCTTAACAATTAGCACATTATAGAGAATAAATATATATTAGTTTGCTAAAACACACAAATGGAATGAAAGCACTTAGCATTTCAAAGTTGGAGCACCCGTTTGAATCCAGCTGCATGCCAGCGAGAATATGGGAGAAATAAAATTAAAATGTGACAATTGCAAAGTTCCTTACCAAGATTGTTTATTCTTTTAAACTGACTCCAGAGGGAGAAAATTACTAGCCCAATAACTAATCTGTGGGATTCTAAATCCTCTGTATCCTTTTGAGCTTTTCTAGGCCAAGAGCTTGAAATTTAGAATGGGATTGGGAATTAGAATGACTTTTTCTGTCTTAATCGCAATAATACGCACGCGAACAACTGCTTTAAACTCAGTGTAAATCGTTCTAAACTTGAGTGCAAAATGATTTTTATTTATTTATTTTTATTTATTTATTTTGTCTAATACACAATGAGGGTTTTAGTGGGTATATATATATAGTAAAATACATGATGAAGGTTATAGAGGAGATACTCACAGTAAAATATATCTATGAAAGAATAGAAGAGAAGATATAGCAATAGAACATATCAATGAAAGAATAGAAGAAGAGATGTAGGAATAGAAGAAAGGTATAGGAGATATAGGAGAGCAATAGGACAGGGGATGGAAGGCACTCAGTGCACTTGTACTCGCTCCTTACTGACCTCTTAGGAATCTGGATAAGTCAACCGTAGATAATCTAAGGGTAAAGTGTTGGGGATTTGGGGATGACACTATGGAGTCCGGTAATGAGTTCCATGCTTCGACAACTCGGTTACTGAAGTCATATTTTTTACAGTCAAGTTTGGAGCGGTTAATATTAAGTTTAAATCTGTTGTGTGCTCTTGTGTTGTTGTGGTTGAAGCTGAAGTAGTCGCCGACCGGCAGGATGTTGCAGCATATGATCTTGTGGGCAATACTTAGATCTTGTTTAAGGAGTCATAGTTCTAGGCTTTCTAGGCCCAGGATTGAAAGTCTAGTCTCGTAGAGTATTCTGATTTCTGTAATAGAGTTGTCAAAATCTGGAATGGCCTACCTAATTCAGTTGTCTGAGTTACAAATTTTCAGTTTTAGTCACAAATTGACTTCCGTGGACCTTACTTTATACTTAAGTGGTCAGTAGAGGAGGCGTGCATAAGTGTACTAACTTTCACTAATGTGCATCCTGTCATTATATGTTTATTCTCTTATTATTGTTTGATAAATTCCAATAAATAAAATAAAAAATAAAAATAGAATAATCTGATCCCCCTTTGATTGCAGCTCATAAAAATAGCTGAGCTTGGGATCCACAGAGTATTGATCTGAGAGAGACCCAGATCGGTCTGATGGGTGAGACATCGGTCTAGAAACCAGGAGACTGTGAGTTCTCTTTCTGCCTTGGACATGAAAGCCAGCTCGGTAAATTTAGGCCAATCGCTCTCTCTTAGCACAAGCCACTTCACAGGGTTGTTGTTGCTGGAAAAATAGGAGGAGGAAGGAGTATATTATATACATTTGCTGTCATGAGTTATTTATAAAGTAATAAAAGCAGGATAAAAATATAATAAAGAAAGAAACGTGAGAAGATGAGTTAAATTAAATGAGCGGAGATGGCGCGGTGGGTAGAATGCAGTACTGCAGGCCACTGAAACTGACTGCTAGATCTGCAGGTCAGTGGTTCAAATCTCATCACCAGCTCAAGATTGACTCAACCTTCCATCCTTCCGAGATGGGTAAAATGAGGACCCGGATTGTGGGGGCAATATGCTGGCTCTGTTTTAAAAAGTGCTATTGCTAAGATGTTGTAAGCTGCCCTGGGTCTAAGGAGAAGTGTGGCATAAAAAAATTGATTGGTTGAATGAATGAATGAATGAATGAATGAATGAATGAATATTAAATGAATTGAGCAAATACATATGTGTGTACGAAGACACAGGTTGATCAATACCAGAAGATTAATAAAGTTCAGTAAACGAACACTAAAGATAAGAGAACGTTTCCTAAATATCAGTATACAGTACTACTAATTTCACACCTATCCAGAGGAGGGTTTCTACTGGTGCACCTCAGTGTGGTAGTGGCCTGCCGATTGAGCAATTTACGCGTGACAGTCTTTGCCAGTCTGTGCGCGGCACCATTTTTTAAAACTAATTTTTGGGGGCTTTTTGCAAGCACAGAAGCAAAATCAAGCAAGGGGACACTCGCCTGCGTGCTCTTTTGGGTGATTTTTTGCATCTGTGCTTGCGTGGAAGCAAAATTGCATGAAGGGATGCCCGTGCATGCATGTAAAACATCACAATGCGTACAAAGCACACCAGTACGGAGATAGGAGGAAACTACCCCTGTACCTATCTAATGGGAAGCAATTTTCTGTGTGCGCTGCTGCATTCTTCAACACCTCTTTTTTCGTCTTCTCAAATTGTAACTACTTTCCAAAACTACATGGCGGACTTCTTGCCCTTATTGTTCTCCTGAAACTGTTCTCATTTAAACTGAACCTTCAGCCAGAGAACCTTAGTTATGACAAATCCGTCTGTTTCTGTATCTTGTTTGAATGCGTTTGCTCATAAATCTAGCTGGTCCCTTTCCACAGAAGTCTGCATATTTGAAGCCATGTGAAAATCTACATTTAAATTAGTGCCAGGCAGAGAAATTCCCCAGCAATTTTTCTTAACAGTTCTCATTCAATTTCATTAAACAGAATTTGTTCTGGAAATTATCTGAAAGAAGAATTCCTAGGTCTCACGGGTGAACTGTGGTGCTCTTGCCTTAATTTAGCTGCTAAGTAGCCAAAGATTGTGTGTGAAGAGACCATCTTTCATTGAACAAACATCGCTCCAACAATCTGCAGCCTTTCTGGCTCTCCATTAAATCCCAAGGAACAGCATCATAGCGGAATTCCTCTTGTGGGGCTTTTTCAATAGTCTGCTACTGTCGGAACAAAAGGGAAGCCCTGCCATTGAGAAGCTGTGAAAGCTTTTTTCCGGAAGAAATTTGGAGAAAACATCCAGCCCATTACCATTCCAACAAATATGGTCAAGGATTTCACAAAGTAATTTGACCTCTGCTTGAATTTAAATAGGCAGTTGCTGTTATGTTTGTTCTTTTAAAATGTGTTATGTTTGCAAGCTGTATAATAAAGGTGATAGCTGATTGGAGCAGGGCGACCAATAAGCAGCCTGCTAGCACAACCAATGGGAAGCCTGGGCGCGACCAATGAGGAGCCTCCGGGCTCAGCCAATAGGAAGCTCCAGCGCCAAGTCTTGAAACACTGTCACCAATCCCTGTACTAGTAACCATATATATAAGGTGTGGGTTGTGCTACTTGTTTCCCAATTTTTTCACTTAAACATCGAGCTGGTCACTTCAACTGTTCCTGACTGCTAATAAAGAGCTTTTAGCCTTTTCCTGAGCCTCCAGCCTCTGATTTAACACTTCCGACTTTGTCTTATCAAAATAAACTCTTTTTTTTAATATCTACTCTGTTGAAAATGTACATTCTTAGAGATTTGGGATTTATAGCAGAGCTGGGAACCATGTTGCTACATCTGTGAACAACACCAAAATGTGTACTTTTAAAAATGCTGTAATAATAAGCATCACCATTCTATTAGCAGCAGTAGCAACATTTGCTCACTCACGTTAAAAAGAATGTATTTTATTCTCAGGACCTACCCTTTGCTCTCATCTGGCCCCTTAAAATTTACTAGTCGTTATTAATGAAAGGGCAAATCATCATTCTTAACCCTGTCTCTTTAACCAGACATCTAGTATCCTGGAGCTCTGTAAACAAAATATTTCTTCTAGTTTGGGCCAAATGGCCAATCTGATATTAAGCAAAAATGAAGGATCCCAGTGGATATCAACTCATATTTGAGAATTTGCCAGCTGAAATAAAGCCCTTTCATTTATCTCGTTTCCTATGAGAGTGTTGTATCCTGAAATGGCTACCTTGTAACGCTGTAAATAGTTTGTTCCTCTTTTCCAGCGCTGTCTGAGCCCAAGCAGGAAGTCGCTCCTGATTGGCTCAGACGCGGCCGGCTCTCGCTTTGGCGGGAACCGCAAAAGTATAAAAGAAGCGGCTTCTCCCTGCAGAGCCAGTCGGTACTCGCTGAATCGTCACTTTACCTTGCTGAGCTGTCACTTATTCTCTGAGCTGAATAAAAGTACCGATTGCTCAAACCCTGTCTCTGGGTCTACTTCACTGGCGACGAACGAACGGAAGAACTTCGCGTGCAACATGGACAAAATCCAGATCGGCCAGGCTCCAGAACTTTTCGATGCCGAGAAAATGACTTGGGACGAGTACATGGCCACCTTCGAGATATTCCTCGAGGCGGCGGGAATGCAGGACGCCGGAGCCGATCGCAGACGGGCTATTTTTCTAAACTACTGCGGCGCAGAGATCCGTAGACTTGCCCAAACTCTCACCGAACCAGAACAAGCAAGAGCCACAGCGTGGGACGTCCTTCAACAGAAACTAGCGAGCCATTTTAAACCAACCAGACCAGCCGTGGTTTACCGACATCAATTTCACATGATGGCTCAGAGAGAAACCGAGTCGATAAGCCAATTCACAACGCGGCTTCGAACGGTACTCGCTCAATGCAAGTTTCAAGATCCGGAAGCTCGCCTCACCGACGCCTTGATTTTCGGCATGAAGAACCACACAGTGAGAAGTAAACTCCTCACCGAAGATGAGCCGACTCTACAAACCGTAATCAAATTAGCGCAAACCGCGGAAGCAGCCGACGCAGCGGCAAGAGAATTAAAAGAGCACGGAAGGCGAGAAACCATTGCCAAAATCGACGCCGAGTCTCCCAGCGCCATGGGAACAGACGTCCGCGGCCAGCTAACTAGCAACGGGGACGACTGCCTCCTCCTGCAAGACCAACCGAGACACCCTAGAGCTACTCATCCAGCCCCCTGCGCGGGCTGCCGGGGAAATCACCAGCGCCATCGATGCCCGTTCCGCGACACCACTTGCCGCCGTTGCAACCGGAGAGGCCACATCGCCATCGCATGCAGGGCAACGGCACCAGAAGAAACTTTTGCCACACAACAATACCAGCGACCCCAAAACCACCCCCCCCAATCGCGAGAAAGGAGACCGTTCCGCAACTCGGGTCAAAGGAATTACCCCACCGCTAACCGAGACTACAATAGAGGTAACTCTCAATATTCCGTGAATAACACGGCAACCAAAAAGGGGGCTAAAATTGTTATCTCGTTGTTGCTAAATAACCAGCCTTGCTCAATGGAGCTAGATACGGGTTCGAGATATACCATCATGCCCTGGGAAAAATTTAAGCTATATATGCCTAATGTGTCTGAGGCTGACCTAATTCAAACCTCTTTGGTGATCAGAGACTTCCAAGGGGGGGTAATCTCGGTCCTGGGAACTGCAAATGTACCTATTGTATTTAAGAATGTCAAATGTACCCTTCCCATGCTTATTGTGACGGGGGCCAAACACTCCCTGCTAGGGCTAGCATGGATGGAACCGTTGGGGATTGAAATTTCGGGTGTGTGTAATGTAAACTGTGATATTATGCCTAACTTTGTGAAAGAATTCCCTGAAGTGTTCAGCCCCACCTTAGGATTGTATAAGGGAACCCCCATATCTTTCTCTATTGACCCCAAGGTCCCACCAGTTAGACTGAAACCTCGCAGGGTTCCCCTCCCGCTTCTCCCCAAGCTAGACTTACAGCTGGACAAACTCATTAGTCAAGGTATCTTGGTCCCTGTGGAACAGGGGCCATGGGAAACTCCCATAGTGACACCCCTGAAGCCAGATGGCTCCTTAAGAGTTTGCGCTGATTACAAATCAACCCTGAATAAGGCACTCCAACACCACCCCTACCCCATTCCGGTTGTGCAACAACTCTTACACTCCCTGGGGGAGGGGAAAAGGTTCGCAAAGATCGACCTGGCGCAGGCTTACCAGCAACTTCCGGTCGATGAACAAACAGCAAACGCTCAAACAATTGTAACGCACAGGGGGGCTTTCAAATGCACGAGGTTACAGTTTGGGGTGAGCATAGCCCCAGGGATATTCCAGAGCATCATGGAACGCCTATTGTCAGGGGTAAATGGGGCCATCCCATATTTTGATGACATCTTAATTGCAGGGGAAAACCAGGAACAAGTGAACAAAAGAATAAGGGAAGTACTTAAGAGGCTACAGGACAAAGGGTTACGAATCAAGCCTGATAAATGTGTCTGGGGAACTAACAGTATTGAATTCCTAGGATATAAAATAGATAAGGAAGGTATCCACCCCACAACTGAGAAGCTGAGAGCAATTAGAGAAGCCCCAGAGCCACGAGATAAGAGTGAGTTGCAAGCATTTTTGGGCCTCCTTAATTTTTATTCCGTTTTTTTAAAGCAGAAGGCAACAGTAGCAGAGCCTCTCCATCGTTTACTCCAGAAGGAAGCCCGCTGGACATGGGGGAAAATTGAACGTGAAGCCTTTGCTCAAATAAAAAATTTACTAACTTCTAAAAGTGTAGTAGTCCAATATAGTGCCTCACTACCCATTAGGCTCACGTGCGACGCTTCGCCGTACGGCATAGGAGGAGTCCTAGCTCACGTTCTACCTAATCAGACAGAGGCCCCAATAGCATTTTTTTCAAGAACCATGACCAGCACGGAGAGAAATTATAGCCAGTTAGACAAGGAGGCTCTGGCATTAGTGGCAGGGGTAAAGAAGTTTCACAATTACATTTTTGGAAGAAATTTTGAGCTAGTCACTGACCACAAACCCCTACTAGGCCTGCTAGCCCCCAACAAGCCCACTCCACCTTTTATGTCTCCAAGACTAATCAGATGGGCCCTTTTCCTCTCTGGGTATCAGTATGAGCTCACCCACAAGGGGGGGAAGGAAATCAATCATGCAGACGGCCTCAGCAGATGCCCCATAGCAGACTTGGTAGAAGACCCTGTTCCAACCACAGACGTGCTAATGATAGAACTCGAGGAAAACCCACTAACCACAGCAAAAGAGGTAGCTGCACACACGCAGCAAGACCAAATCCTGAAACAAGTAGTGAACTGTGTTCTAAAGGGATGGCAAAATGATATTGTTAAACCTGAATTGTGTGATTTTAAGAACAAAAGGCTTGAATTGTCATATGTAAAAGGTTGTTTGCTGTGGGGGGATAGAGTGATCATCCCCAAACGCCTAAGGGAAAAGGTACTCAGAATGTTACACGTGGGCCATCCTGGGATTGTCAGGATGAAGAGCCTAGCAAGGGGGCATTTATGGTGGCCAGGGCTTGATGCTGATATTGAAAGTTGGGTTTCAAAGTGTGACCCGTGCCAAGAGTCTAGGCCCAATCCCCCCAAAACAACTCCGGCTGAGTGGGAACAGCCTGCTGGCCCTTGGTCTAGGATCCACATTGATTTTGCTGGCCCAGTGGGGTCTCAGTATTTCCTAATAGTGGTTGATGCTTTCTCCAAATGGTTGGAAATAATAGCAATGAACAACATAACCACAAGTGCCACTATCAAGGTATTGAGCAGACTGTTTGCATCCCATGGTTGCCCTGATCTATTGGTGTCTGACAATGGACCACAACTAACAGCCAGGCAATTCGAATTATTCCTAGATGGCCTGGGGGTCAGACATGCCCTCATCTCGCCTTACTCGCCCTGGGCTAACGGGTTGGCAGAACGTTACGTAAGGGTGGCAAAAGAGGCATTGCACAGGTCAGGCCCTGGAGATGTGCAACAGAACTTGGACCAATTCTTATTAACCCAGCACATTACCCCTAACTCGCACACACATGTAAGCCCTGCAGAGTTATTGATGGGGAGAAAGTTGAGGTCACCACTAGACAGGTTAAACCCAAGGTTCTGTTTGAATAATAACCAAATGTGCATAAAACCAGAAAGAGAAATGTATTTGGGTCAAAATGTATATGTAAAATGCTTTGATGGAAATGTAAACTGGATGAAGGGAATTATTGTTAAGCAAAATGCACCCAAGACTTATATTGTTAAACTGGAGGATGGTCGTTT
Organism: Erythrolamprus reginae; assembly: GCF_031021105.1. Taxonomy (NCBI): domain Eukaryota; kingdom Metazoa; phylum Chordata; class Lepidosauria; order Squamata; family Dipsadidae; genus Erythrolamprus; species Erythrolamprus reginae. The sequence continues at coordinate 240,835,677 of NC_091950.1, forward strand.
GTGGAAACGACACATAGACCACATTCGGAAACGAACTGAAAACCAATTACAACAACCCGCTGACTCGGACTCTCCCCCCTCAACAGACTTTTATACATTGCCCGAACTAAGAAACACGCAGAGAGACTTATCGGGCCAGGGGGAACCATCCAGCGACGCCGAGCCATCCTCGTCCTCCGAGGCCTTCGTTGGGCCCGCCAGGCCTAGTCCGCCGCACCGGGAGAACAGCGGCGAGCCATCCTCCACAGTCAGTGGCGAAGGAGAAAATGGACTGCGCAGGTCAGCGCGAGAGTCTCGAAGGCCTCACCGATTGGACGACTTCGTCACGTGGCTTTCTTGATGGATGGGTCCAACTATGAGGGGAGGGGTGTTGTATCCTGAAATGGCTACCTTGTAACGCTGTAAATAGTTTGTTCCTCTTTTCCAGCGCTGTCTGAGCCCAAGCAGGAAGTCGCTCCTGATTGGCTCAGACGCGGCCGGCTCTCGCTTTGGCGGGAACCGCAAAAGTATAAAAGAAGCGGCTTCTCCCTGCAGAGCCAGTCGGTACTCGCTGAATCGTCACTTTACCTTGCTGAGCTGTCACTTATTCTCTGAGCTGAATAAAAGTACCGATTGCTCAAACCCTGTCTCTGGGTCTACTTCAGAGAGATCCAAAACATTGAAATAATCCAAAACTGGAAATGTTCTGTGTGTTGGGTTACATTGACACAAACTACCAAGGTAGAATGACAGGTCGCCTCTTTCCATGTGACCAAAACAGCCTGTTGTCCAGTTGTGAATCACTTGTCGTCCTCATGTTTTGACTTCATGGTTCTAGATTGTGGTTGGAACTATTGTTGCCTGAAAGCTCCACAAAGAGGTTCTTCATGGGTAACAATAGCAATAGCACTTATATACTGCTTTAGAGTGCTTTATAACCCTCTCTAAGCAGTTTTGCCCCCAGCAATTTGGGTCTTTATTTTACCCACCTTGGAAGAATGGAAAGCTGAGTCAATCTTGAGCCTGGTGGGATTTGAAGTGCCAAACTCTAGACAGCCGGCAGGCAGCAGAAGTAGCCTGCAATACAGTGTTCCCTTGACTTTCACGGGGAATATGTTCCAAGACCGCCCGTGAAAGTCAAATTTCCATGAAGTAGAGATGCTCCCTTTCTTTCCTTCCTTCCTCCCCCTCCCTCCTTCATTCCTGGTTTTACTTACCCCCAGAACCCACAGGGGTAACAGGGCGGCAATCAGGGGGCTTTGCTGCGCTCACTGCGGTGGCGGCGGGTGGCAGAAAGTCTTGGCTTCAATTGGAGCATACCAACGCTCCGAGAATGAAAGGGGTGGGATTGGAAGGCTGGGGCAGAAATGGAGCTTTTATTTAAAGAAGCAGGACAGCTGAGGTGGAGGGGGGTGAAGGAGAGTTAAAACACACAGTATTGTACATCGGGCAGCCCCAGAAAACCCTTGGTGTGCAAAAAACCCACAGTATTTTTTTAATAATATTTTTTGAAAAACCGTGGTATAGACTTTTCGCAAAGTTCGGACCCACGAAAATCGAGGGAGCACTGTACTGCACCTAAACACTGTACCACATAGTTCTTTGGAACTCCATTCACAGTTCCAAAAAACCCAGAATGGAATGATTTCCTATCATTTTGAGAGTGGAAATACACAAAGTCAATTGGGTTAGCCTTCAAATGGTCCACCAACAAAGGAGACAGAGACAGAACAACTTAGACCTACCTATCCATGTGCCATAGCTTGATGGTCCTCCATAATTGGCACACATCCTCAAAAACATTGCAGCCCAGTCCCTGACCAGGGACATTCAAATGAAGAAGAAACTTGTTGCCCATTTTCTCTCTTCTTTGACATTAAAAATTTGCATAGAAACTGAACAAGGGTTCAAAGATATAAAATATTTGCTCCAGATCTCTGTCACTCCAACATTTATTAATTCTCCCACCAACCATAGCAATGCAAAAATGCTCAAGGAGTTTGGTGGCAGTTCCACTGACCCCTTTCTATGGCAAGTGTTTGTTTTATTTTTGTCTTAATCCGAGGATTAAATTTGAGACATTGGGCCCCAGTCAAAGGAAACTCAGTCAAATCCTCAATGGGAGACAAAGCAAAGACTATCTGTTAAACTGCAAGGGAAGAGAGCTAAATGGCCCCAAAGTGTTTGAAACATTTATAATAATTGTATTTATGTTTTCATCAGATAGATTAAGGAACTTTTAAAATGAGGAGGGGTATTACTATTTGAGTTCCTATGTACTGTTAAATAGATGAGAAAAACCTGCAGCAGAATTTAAAGACATAGGCTTACAAGCATGAGAATTTTTATTGCTAACAAAATGTACTGTACTTCAGGCCTATAAAGTAATATGCTGTAGTTCATTTATATATGCATAAAACACACACACAATCTATGTAAATGTATTACTTTATAGGCCTGATGTACATTTCTGTAGACATAATAATTCATATATATATATGTGTGTGTGTGTGTGTGTGTGTGTGTGTGTGTGTGTGTGTGTGTTGTGGTTAGCTCTGGCCCAGCTCATGCCCCAATGAATGTGCAGGTGGATGTGGGGGAAACATCCACATGCCGCAGGCCTGTTTTGCTCCCAATGGAATCTGCCGATGAAGCCTCCTCTGACCAAGGAAGTGTGAGTGACAGGGAAGAGGGGAGTTTGGCAGACAGTCCAGGAGGAGATCAATCATCTGTATCATCCTTGGATTCTGAACAAGAATTAATGACACATCCACGCATGCATAGAGTGATGCATAGGAGACAACAACTGAAGGATTATTACAAGAGAAAATGAGGCCACCTGTGGTTGGGTGGGGCTGCTGTAATTAGTGCTACAGATAAAAAGAACAGTGTGCTGGTTTAGCACGTGGCAGTTTATCTGATTCATTGTTTCGTCAAGATTGTGTTTTTTGTGCTGTTCAAGATTGTGTGTGGACTCTCTGGACTTTAGAATTAGACTCAATTTCCCAGTTATTGGGTGAGCATTTGGATTGCATTTAACCTGTGCCTTGTGTGTACCAGAAAATCCCTTTGACGTTTAAAAAGGGAGCTGTTTCTGTTTTTCTGTTTATAAAAACGTTTGGGTTTTCCTTTTATCGTGTGGTGTGTGTCTTCCTGGAATAATTATCCTGTAATTACGGGCGGTTGAAACACGCCGGCAGAACATATATGTATATATATGAATATATATATTCATATCTATACTGATATAACAGAGCAATGACCTGCCTGAAACACTTAAGAAATCTTGTTTTTTTTAAAACTGAGCATTTGTCATTCCGATTTTTTTGTGTATAGTTTCCTGTTCCCGTAATCTTTTCACCACAAATAAATAAGCCCTGTAGCTTACAGTTCTTGCACATGTTGCTTTCTCCTTGATCCTTACAATAATATAAGAAAAGGGATAAAGCATGAGGATACTTCCTGCCTACTGTGGAAAATTTGTTGAAGGAATGACCATGGGAATAAGTTGAATCTAAGTAAGGTTACTCATCTGTTAATATGGGGGCACTTTTTAGGTAGCAGGGAGATTTATTTATTTATTTAGATTTATATGGTTGGCCATCTCAAAGATCTCTCTCACAGTTGCTTCTGTTGAGTATGGTTTCATCCAGATTGTATGTATGTCTTAATGGTTCATGTCTTCTCTGCCTTTTTAAAGTTCTCAAGTAAGATTAGTAACTTTTTTAAAATATATATTTTATTATAAGCATGCATAAACAAACATAAACAAAACATTATAAAAACATTGGACGGCATGTGGCAGTCCTTTTTCTTATTTTCTATAATGATTTTTCTTTTTTTTAAAAAAAAGTAAGATTAGTAATCTGTGGTAGCTGTTTAAAGGATGAATGTTACAAGCAGCCAGGCTGTCCATCAACCCTATATAACTATGTTAAGATAACCTTGTTCCAATCTATCCCATTCTTCATTGCATCTGGGGTCCAGATGTAATACTGGTGATGTGCAATCCCCGACTGCTGATGTAACTATTTAGCAGTGGGAACATGACACACAAGGAAAATGGTGTTCATAAATAACCTGCCATCTTTGAGAGATTAAATGGAAGCATACATGTTACCTCTGGCCTCATGTCTTTTACAAAGGTGGCTAGGCATGACAGCAAATGGAGATAAATTCATAAGGAGGACAAGTTCAAAAATCAATTCCATCTCTTATAGATCACTATACAATGCATCAGGAGAGGATTGGTATGTAGAATAAATTGATTAGTCCCGAGAGATAGTGAGCTGCTCCATGGCAAACCAAACTAAAATCAAACACAAGACATGAAAAATGTACCTTGGAAACAATGCACAGAGCACTTTTTGCAACATTTGGTGTTTTGTGACACTGCAATTATACCTCATCTTTGTATTGACAGCCCATGATTTCAAGTTAACCATTAAAGTTCTGGTTTTGATTTTTTGATAAATTCATGGGCTGACAATTTCTATTATAAATATGGGTGAATAAACAATCAGTGAACAAAAACAATAATACTCCTGCAGGGAATTCCAAAAGTGGGAGCTCAAATACAGATAATGATTTATAGATTTCAGGATGCCTTTTCCCACGATTGACACTGGAAAAAACTAACAAAAGAACTATTGGTTTATCTTTCAGAGCTCTTTGGGGATGGAAGTGGATGGGAGGAATCTTATTCAATCAATCAGAATAGATCTGGAAGAGACTTTGACAGAGGTGGGTTCCTCCCACTTCAGACTGGTTCTATGGAACTGATAATAAGTTGGTGGCCTGGGCTGCTTGAACTGGCAGTGGCCCAGACCTGCCATGTCCCCAAACTGGCTCTCTTGGTGGCACCATAGGGGGCGCCATCTTGTTTTTTGCTTCTGCGCATGCGTAGAAGCTGGGTTTTTTGCTTCTGTGCATGTGCAGAAGCTTTTTTTTTAGCACTGTGCATGCACCTGTGTGGTGCATCAAGGAGAGAACCGGTAGTGAAGAAAACCAGAATCTACCCCTGGACCTTGGAGGTCTTCTAGTACAACTCCCTATTCAAGCAGGGGACCATATACCATTTCAGATAGATGGCTGTCTGGTCTTTTCTTACAAACCTCTAGTAATGAAGCACCTACAACTTCTGAAGGCAAACTGTTCCACTAGTTAATTCACCATTAGGTAGTTTCTCCTTAATTCCATCTATTGATTCTTCTTGTTTTCTGGTCCTTTGAAAAATAAGTTGACTCCCTCTTCTTTGTGGCAACCCTTCAAATATTAAAATAATGATATCATGTCACCTCTAGTCCTTCATTTATCTAGACTGGGCATACCCAATTCCTGCAACTGTTCTTCATATGTTTTTCTCTCCAGGACTTTAATCATCTTAGTTGCTTTACTTTGCACTTTTCCCAAAATCTCAACATCTTTTTTGTAATGTGGTGATCAAACTGAATGCAGTATTTCACGTGTGGCCTTACTAAAGCTTTATATAGTAATATGTCATGTGATTTTTATTCTGTGCCTCTGTGAATACAACCAATAATTGTATTAGCTTTTTTGGCTGTGGCTGCACCACTGCTAGCTCATGTTTAAGTGATTGTCCACTAGGACTCCAAGTTCCCTCTCAGCCAGGTTTTGCTTAATCTGTACTTGGACCTTTGATTTTTCCAGCCTTAGTATAAAACTTGCATTTCTCCACAATAAATTTCATGTTGTTGGATAGAGCCCATTGTTCAAGTCTGTCAAGATTTTTTTGGATCCTAGGCTTGCCTTTTGAGATGTTGGGTATTCCTGCCAGCTTAGTGTCATCTGAAAATTTGATGGCTCCCATTCCCTCATCTAAATCATTTAGCCTCTTCAATCAATTGACCTTTCAGAATTTATACAACACACCTCAGCCAAAGCTGCTTGAAAAAATGAGGAATGAAGCTGAGGCCTGTCTGAAAAAAACAAAATGATTGCTCAACTGAAAAAAAACCTTTGTGACAATTGCGCTGGAGGCAGAATAAGAACACGGACACCAAGAGCTGGGTTTAAATGGGTCACTTTATTAAAGTTAAATGAACTTTAACTGATTATCAATCAATAACCAGGCCACTAAAAAATTTGTGGTGGAAATAATTCACGAATAACCTTCCTGAGCAGCTATGGGCGTAGCTCCTTGCTGAACAAGGTGAAGGTACCACGCCTTCACCTGGTTTCTGGCCACGCCTTAGCATGTGGGAGGAATCACCATCCCATTCCCTTCCAGTTATTGGGATAGGTGAGTCCCAAGGGCACCCCGTCTCCAATTGCCCCAGCCGCACGGTACCTTGAGCTCCTGGCGAGAGGTTGCCCATCATCTTTCAAAAGATGTCCTGAAGGAGAACACACAGTTGCTACCACTGCCCATTTCCACCCGTAACCTGCCAACCTCAGTGACCAAAGTGAAGCCAATTATCAAATTGTGATTAAATGTGGCACACACACACCTCTCACCAGTCCATCCTCACTCTCCAGTTTGAAATAGGTGAAAAAACGGTCACCACTAAAATGCTGACACCGCAAAAAAATCCTATTCAGCCCCCGTGGGCAACCCCTTCAAGGCACACTGTAAGATAAGGGGGGGTGGGCGGGTGTCCGCTTCTTCAGGAGCTGGGGGCAGAAGGAATTATGCCTCTATTTATGGGGCTTTCCCAGGCAAGCCCCGGTTCCAAAAGGCAGCACGGGGGAGCGCGAAGCCAGACAACAACGATCTCGCGATACCTCGTGAGATCGCAACCTAATTGGATAAGCGCCAAGCCCATGTTCTCCCTGGCCCCTGCACAATTTCGAGCAACCATTAAATCAGCCACACGTTCATATATGACTAGGTTTTATTTGAGAAACTGGCAAGAAGGCAATGAAATTGAAACCTAGACAGCAATTTGAATAGCAAAAAACATTTCAGAACATGCTAAAAAAAAATTATTACAGAATGACTGGAATTTGTCCTGCCTCTTCAGTCACAATTCAAAGGGAAGGTAAAATTATAAAATGATGCTCCTGTTGTATGATTGTACTGTTTTTATGAGAAATATGAGGGGTTTTGTTTGCTTGGGCTATAGTCAATCCTCTGATATATATTTTTTGAGTAGTCTTTAAGAAAGTGACAGAAAATGACAACTGAGCTTGGAAGCTAATCAAGGTTGAGCCTGATCAATGTTTGGATGAAAGACCACCAGGTTATATCAGAGCTGTAGACTGCATGGGGAATCGGAAAACATCCCTGGAGAAATCAATGGCAACCCACACTGTTGTCTGAAAACAAGATGGATGTGACCATAAAATGTATCGTATGTTAACTGAAACTGAAGGCTTTTATTTCAAGAATAATTTGAGGGAAAAATAGGTTCCACATTGAAGTTCTATCAAACAAAAGTCATGTCATGGCTATGTTCTGAAAATTGACCAAGTTCTATCATTTGTAGAGAGTAAGCAAAATGACCTCGGTGACATTATGCAGGAACTGTTACTTAGGCCAGTGTCTTCCAACCTTTTAGGCACCATGGGCCAGTTCTGTGGAGAGAGTTTTTTTCCATAGCCTGGAGAGAGTTGATTTCAAGTGCTTCTTGCATCCTACGGATGGGGTATGCCCCAGTGCCAGTCCACAGATTGGGGGTTGGAGAACTCTGGCCTAAGCCAAAGGGACGGAAACATTTTTAAAGTCTAAAACAGCAAAATAACATTTGGAAGAGACTCAGACGGAGGTCTCCCTAAGAGGTGCAGGATAATCAGGCCTACAAGATTTTGTTACTATAACCAGTTTCAATAAAGATCAGTCAAATCTTTCCTATGGAGTTGATTTTTCTATTCTGGTGACCTGCTGGGGCAGACAGCATGTAGAGTCCTCCTTAAAAAATTTACCCTCTCTTCTTTTTATTCAGAACCTAGATAGGAAAGTTTAGTTTGCTTTTTAGCCACACAAGGCTAGTCATTTAAGAACTCCCCTGTGCCCACTTTCTCCTTAAGTGTCGGCTGTAAAAAGGGTACGGTAGGCTGTAAAAAGCAGTTAATCATTTTAAAGCTCCAATTGCTTTGTCTCCATCTATTTCCACAATCTTTCAAATGCTCCTTCTCCTGAAGTGTGTGTGTGTATTAAAATGTAGATACAGTGGTACCTCTACTTAAGAACTTAATTCGTTCTGTGACCAGGTTCTTAAGTAGAAACGTTCTTAAGTAGAAGCAATTTTCCCATAGGAATCAACGTAAAAGCAAATAATGTGTGCAAACCCATTAGGAAAGAAATAAAAGCTTGGAATTTGGGTGAGAGGGGGAGGAGGAAGAAGAGGAGGAGGAGAGCCGCTGCCGAAGGAAGAAGGTGAGGTGAGCACCCCCTTTTGCCTTTCTGTGCCCAGATGCTCCAGGAGGCAACCTTGATCTGGGTGTATGGGAGGCAGCTCAAGGGAGTCACCACAGCGAAGTGGTTTATTCCCTCTCCAAGTGTCCAGAGAAAGAAAAACGTTCTGTTGGCTCTGGGCTGCCAAAGCCTCCTTAAACGCCACCGAAAGGCTCTTCTGACAGCCCATAAAAGCCCGAGATGGCCGGAATTAAAGGGGGGATGGCAGGAAACTGACCAGGCCTTCGTGCAACTCTCAAATTTCCTGGGAAATTTTTCCAGGCTCCGGTTCTTAAGTAGAAAATGGTTCTTAAGTAGAGGCAAAAAAAATCCTGAGCACCTGGTTCTTATCTAGAAAAGTTCTTAAGTAGAGGTACCACTGTATGCATGTCACTATGCTAAATCTCCCAGCCTCTTTGACTTAACCTTAATATTAATTTCCCTCAACCAGCAGTTTCTTGTTCTGGCTCTTCACCAGATTTCCTGCTTCCTACTTGTTCAGGTAGGCATGGTCAATTAAAATCTGAGCCTTCTCATCTTTGTAATCTTCCTATGGTTCCTATGGATCCAGGTCACTCTGGAACCACCAGATTCAATAGCCAAAAACTACCTACCTTCATTTTAGTTCACTAGCCATTTTTTTCTTCCTCCTCACAACTGCAACTCTCCATTTCTGTCAAGCTATTTTCACTTCCTTTCTTGCCTTCCATTCTATCACAGACTCTGAGGGATAGATGGGCAAAAACAAATTAGAGGGAAGAAATGAATCAAATCAGGCAGAGGTTTATTTCGGGAATATTATTTGAAACCAAGTACTAAATCCATGCAAGGATATCCACTGAAGGGGTTTAAAATGGCGGCTGCAACCATGACATCAAACATCACCCCATTTTAAGTTGTGTCATGCGTGCAAATGCACAGGGGGGGAAATATTGTTGCTTCAATCCCATGATTGAAGCCACGTTGACATTTGTTTACTCAGACGATTCTGGGTGTGTGGGTAACTGTGTATGTGGGGGGAGGGTATATACCAGTGGTTCCCAACCTTTTTTTGGCCATGCCCCACTCAAGCATCTTTAAAATCCTGATGCCCCCCTCATGATATATAATTCTTACTATTCAAAAAGTGAAGTCTTACACATGCAGAAGAAGCCTAAAAGGCCATTAACCTGGTTTGAACAGGCCCCACATTGAGAACTAGGGGTATATACCAAAGCAAAACAAAGCAAATATTTATTATAGTCATAGACCATCATGTGGAGGTATATAAAATCAATCAATCAAAATGAATTACAGTCCAAGACCAAATACTATAAAGAACCAACATGCACTATAATAATTCTACTTAAAAAAAAAAATTGTGATAAAATCCTAAAGCTATTAGTCAATGTAATAACAGCTGTAAGCTATTAATAAGAATTTTGCAACCGTGTTAGAAGTTTCTGAAGAATGATCCTCCAGGAGAACAGTAAAGCAGCTCCTGGTGACAATGGCAATTGAGTTATTGATAATAGGAAGTATTAAACTTGATCACTATTGGACATTTTAATAGGACATGTGAGAAAGATTCGACCTCTCAATTATGAACAAATTTGGCATTCATATGAGAGGCTTATATAGCTACTGGTTGTTGCCCTAATACAGAGTCTGCAACCATAAACATTCAAAGAGCCACTTGGACCCATTTCCCACAGAAAAAAAGACAAAGGGAACAGGGGTGGGTTCCATTTACCTTTGCCACCGATTCACCTTGCTCCACTCACGTGCACATCCCTTTGTGCGATTTCACTTCTGGGCATGCTCAGAAGGTGTATTCTGCTCAAAACGCAGCTGAGGAGCTGATCAGCTGTGCTTCAGGTGAAGAAATAAAGGTCAGTATTAACCTGTGAATGGGACAGGGATTGAGCTCCAAGAGGAGGAGGCGATCCACTCTCTCCTGTTGTGAAGCGTGCTTTTGCTGTGCTACGCAAGGCACTGCAAGAGCAGCAGACCATGGAGGGGTTATTGAGTCTTCCCCCTGCCCTACACCAAAGGAAAGCCATCCCGGCTTCTCCTTCCGTCCTACTCTTCCCCCTGCTCTCTTCCCCCCACCTGATCCTACTTCAGGACAGAGAAGTGTGTGCTGGAAATGTGTTTTGGGGTGACACGGGAGCACAGCTTTTGACCCTCCACGCTTGCTTGCAACTCTCCGCACTCCTCCAGACCTAGCTTGCTGAGAGGGGGGAGTCTCGGTGGCACAGTGGTTAGAGTGCAGTACTGCAAGCTACTTCTGCTAATCACCGGCTGCCAGCAGTTTTGCCATTCAAATCTCACCAGGCTCAAGGTTGACTCAACCTTCCATCCTTCCAAGGTCGATAAAATAAGGATCCAGATTGTTGGGGACAATATGCTAACTCACTGTAAATCGCTTAGAGAGGGCTATAAAGCTCTGTGAAGCAGTATATGTTGAAATGCCAAATGCCATTCCTGATTCCTCTACTTCCCACCCATCCCCCAAGGCCCCATCCATTCCTATTCAGGAAAGGCACAAGAAACACATATAGCTCTTGCTGGGGCGAAAGATCTGAGATCAGGGAAGCACAGGCGACAGAAAATGGCGCGTTTCAAAGGTGTCTTCTCCCATCTGGATGTGTCAAACAGCATCCCGCTATAAGAGCCGAGCCATATCTCTGCACCATCCAACTCACTTATGGGGATGCTTCTGCCCGGCCGATGCACAACAACACTCAACGGGGGAGGGGAGCACTTCCCCATACCACCTCCTTCTTTCTTTGGCCTCGCCAGCAAGGGGAGACAAAGGCCAAGCTTGGGGATGCCCCCCCCTCCAAGATTCACCTCCACCGTTCTCCCAGTCCTCTTTGCTGGTGGCAACAGCAAATGTACCATGATGAAAGTGGAATGCTGTTGCAGCACAAAGGCAAGTTCAGGGGCACTTTGCTCCTACATTAAGGCTCCCGCCATGCCACTGGCATGACAGGGCAACAGCTCTTTCATCCCTCTGCCATGACAGGGTGACAACTAGCTGCAACAGGGCCAAAGAGCCGTATGTGGCTCCAGAGCCACAGGTTGCCGACCTCTGCCCTAATAAGTAATGCCCCAATTTAGAAGAAAGCAAATAGTCTCTTACTTACTATATAGGTCTAAGATAATAGCAATTCTATGGATGATAGTCCATATAATAGATACCATGACCAACAAGGGATCCACGGCACATACTGGATTGCAAACGTCTACTTTTTCTCAGCCTGGCAACAGCAGGGGATGCCCCAAAACAAAAAAGAAAGATTGCTAAATAAATTTGAAAGCATGTCCATGAAAAGGGTTTTGGAAAACACCTCTTTTAACCCAAATGTCCATTGATGGACAACAATTCATCATTTGTTACCTAAGTTGTTGTCGTTTCTTTTAAGATCAGTTAAAATATTTAGTATCACGGAGAGGGAAGATTATAATAGGCATAAAGAAAAGTCTCTCTTTGTCCAATAGTTCCTTGAAGCAAATATAGGCACTTTTAAAAAAGTAAAGTTTCTTTTTGTAATTGTCACAATGACACATCCAGAAGGTCTTGTGAGAAATGTCTTCCTCTTTCATTTCAGAATGTCAAGGATGGGAAAAGGCAGGAGAGGGTTGCTAGGTGATATAAGAAGTAGACATTTTATGGTTTCCTCTCCCTCTCCCAACCATAGAAAGTCACATCACTGAAATGCATGCTCAGTTTCCAAAACCTGGGATCATGTGCCTTTGTCTCAACAGTCTAAAACAAATGTTTAAATTCAGATGGACTCTATTTGGGCACAGCTGGAGTTTATATGAATCAGCTTATGGCTTCAGGACCTGGATTTCTTTACACACAGCTCTTTTTTCAGTCAATATTTAGTTAAACCTGATTTCAATTTACAATTAGCCAGGATGTTTAAGGAGAACGTACTTTTGCCTGCCATGTCTATTGTTTGCTGTGTCCTTCCTTCTTTCTCATATAGGAGGCTTTTTATTCATCGGTGTTTACTTGCTAATCGAAGCAGTAATAATAACAGTCTTGGCATTAAGCAGTTTGGTGGTGCATCTGATACAATTCTCATGAGGTTTTCTGTGTTTATCTGGTAGCTATACCCAGAATTCATCATTGAAAGATAAAGTTGATGAGATATTTTACTATCAGAGTTATCTTTTTATTTTATGTGTATATTTAGAACTATTTTTTGTCAGATGAGCCCACTTATTACTATATTTTGTTTATATGGACCCAGTCAAGATTTATGCAAGCTGTATGATATAAATTTGGAAGAATTGTGTGAATGTGTTCACTTATAAACAAGAACAAAGTACAGTTATGTTCTGTCGGGCTCTCTGGTAGAATCCTCCCAAAAATTCACAGGTACAAATTTGAGACACACACACATTTGAAAATTCAAAACAATGTTCTTTATAATGGAAATTCACTTAAACTAAGCCCTCTTTTGGTATAGCAAAGAGCACTCATCCCCAAACAAACTGGTAATTTGTACAAGTCCCTTATCAGTTCTGTGATACTTAGCTTGCAGGTGTGAGGCAATTCACAGTCCTTCTTCTTTCACAAAGTGAAACACACTTTGCTCTGGTTTAGTTTCAAAGCGGGGAAAAATCAGCACACAAAAAGTCAAAGTCAGTAAAGCAGTCACAAAACACAACGATCAGATAATCCTCCACAATGGCCAAACCCACAAGCTGCTATTTATAGCAGCCTCACTAATTACCACAGCCCCACCCAACCACTCGTGGCCTCATTTTCTTTGATAATAATCTCTCAGTTGTTGTTGCCTATGCATCGCTCTCCTCATGCGTGGCTGTATCATTAACTCTTGTTCTGAATCCAAGGAGGAGCTAGATAATTGATCTCCTTCTGAGCTGTCTGCCACACTCTCCTCCTCCCTGCCACTCATGTCTTCTTGGTCAGAGGAGCCTTCATCAGCAGATTCCACCGGGGGCAAAACAGGCCTGCAGCATGTGGTTGTCTCCCCCACATCCACAGTCCTTGGGGCAGGAGCAGGGCCAGAGCTAACCACAACAAGTTATATGGCACATAGGTCGATGCTCCAATACAGAGTGGAATTTGAATTTGGCACGGGATTAAAAAGTATGGGATTTTAGCTGAAGTAGGTCAAGCATCTCTAGCTCACCTTGACTTCAAGTTAGACTCCTGTAAGGATTCTACTTCCAAGATACAGGTTTGGAATTCTGCAAGCTAGAAAAGACAGAACTGTGTACCCAAACAGGAAAAAAGAATAAGATCCAGATCTCTATTCATTGGGCTCAAGATATAACAGACAGTAACCACAAAAAATGGACAAGATCCATTGTTTCCGAAGCTGTCCACACAACTGGCATAGTAGGCATCACTTGTATCAATCTACCTCACTTGCATAATTGACAGGATAATGTCATTTCCATATATGCTCATCCCTTCCACAACCAACTGACAATTAGGAAGTAAATTGTCAATTATGTAATCATGCAAAATGCTACATGGAAACAAATGACATACCGTAAATGGCATACTTTTGGATTTAACAGACAGTAAGATTTAACAGACTTTCCCTCCACACCCCTATGAAGTACAGTACATTGTCCATTAAATCAAAGTTTTACAATAAGAACATAAGAAGAGTCCTGCTGAATCGGGCCAAAGCCCATCAAGTCCAGCATTCTGTGTCACACAGTGGCCCACCAATTGTACATGATCAGAAAAAGAAGGCAAAACCCTCCCTTTCCCTTGACCTCCAACAAATGGTACCCAAGGGAATCCTGCCTGCTTCAGCCAACATAGAGGTGGCACTTGGACATCAATAGTGCTTTAGGTGAGTTGTTTATACAGTTCCTTGAGAGGGAAGAGAAGGGGGGATGAAAGAGAAATAGTATGAGATTCAGTGACCGATTTGTCCATTACATGAAATCATGACATCCCTTTGGATGGGTGACAGGCTTATAGGAGGAAAGTGGAAATATAGAGAGAGAGATGCAGATGGAGGTGGAGATCATGCTATCTGCAATGATATGGATCTTTATGAGAGGTTCTACTTGTGATAAAATTCCCTTGCAAAGTGCTGAATAATTTTTTTATCCTCCTGTGAGTTTGTTTATTCAGCTTCCAATTCCTCTCCTTTCCCATCCTTCCTTCCTTCCTTCCTTCCTTTGTGGCACAATATATTCTCAACTTTTCTTTTGTCAAAAGACAATATTTTTCAACTGCATGTTTTTACTTACGTCCTCCTCCCTCATTCATATATCCCATCTGCAAATCATTTACTCTGTGAGCTTCTTTTTTTTCACTGTGTAAAATTATAAATAATACCATGTTGTGTCTTCTTCCTGTATTTTCACCTTGTAAGCAGTAATTCCCCACCCCATCACAGGATTCCTCGGAGAAGGGCAGCATACAAGTCTAATAAATAATAATAATAATAATAATAATTACTGATAGGAAGGGTTGTGGATAAGGATGTCGGCAGTGTTCCTGGAGACATGAAAGATGGGATGCCAAATGCAGAGGGTGGGGTTTTTTTAAAGCATTGTTATGACTTTTCAAACACTGTAAGCTGTAGACTGCAGTCAACAAACTATGTATCTCAGAAATCCTTGCATTGAATTCTCTAACATTTGGAATTTGTGTCCCCTACATCTTGGTCCAGCTTTTGTGTAAGTTTCATCTAATAAAAAACAGGGCAAAAATGATCATAGCTAATTTGGAGAAGCGAAATTGATATTTTTACTTTCTATTTTCCCTAATTCTCTGCCAAAATCTCTCTCTCTCCATCTCTCCCTCTCTCTCTCCCCTTTCCCTTATGTTTCTTTCCCTTGCATTTTCAAGTTTGAATTTCTTCATATGGTGCTTTTATGCATCCATACAAGTCTCTTTATCATTCTGTAGTCTCTCTCTTGACTGGATAGCCCATCCTTCTTGAAAAGTACTATGGGAGAAAGAAGGTGTAAGAACATTTCTACCACCCAAGCAAGCTTCATCAATGTTCACAGATTTCATTAATGTTTTTGGTTGCTTTTGAGAGGGGGGAAAACCATCAAAAGATTTATTTTCTAATTAATAATGTCTATGCAGATTGTTGTCCCAAAGGTCAGAGCTGAAGAATCTTCCTGGATGAGAAGTGAAACTTCTTCACGAAAAAACAAGAAACAGAACCTCCAAGTTGCCTCTTGAAAAAGTGCCTTTGGGACTGATTAATAATGGTTTTCAAAATTCAGAAGAAAATGTTGGCATGAGGGGTTTTTTTCGGTTGAGTGAAAAAAAGCGGAAAATTACTTTACTTGTTAAATTCCATGACAGCTTTTGAAAGAGAGAGAACCATCCCTTTATTATAATATTGGACTCTATTATCATGAGTTGGCCAATCTATGCGATGGACAGGTAGAACTGCCAAGGATCAGCCAAGACTGAAAGCAACCTGGGACCTTCAGCTCAAGTAAACCTTGACAGTTTAATATTTAATTTGTAAGATGTTTTAAAATCCTGTAGGGTTACATTATTTACTTTGCACAAACTATCACACTGTCTTCAGAACAAGATGATAGCCAGAAAAAGAGCTTAAACTTTAATAGGGTATATGCAGAGCAGTAAATCATTAAGTTCCAGGTTATGAATTCTGAGTAATTGATACCAAGAGGCAATATCGCCTCTTAGGATATTATCAGTAGTGAAAGCACAACCTCATCTCAGCTTCACATGCTTCCAGTGGTGACACATCGTTGGCTATGTAGCCATGCAGAAAACATAGGTTAGAACAGCCGACCTAGGTGACAACCATCTATCTACTTAGCTGAGAGTAAGCTCTACTGAACTCAAAAGGGCAATTCTGAATAGACATGTGCAGAATATGCTGCTAATCTTGTAGGATGGTGGCATGAAAATATCCTGAAAACCTTAGATCTAAGCTTTTCCACACCAAAAGTCATTGCTTGAATCAACAGTCAGCAATCTAAACAGCTGCCTGGGTTTAAATGTTTAGATTTTAACCTACTGTTCAGTCTTTAAATACAATTATTCTGAAAAGCCACTGTTATTTATCTTAGACATTTGTTTAGAAATGTGATTTGGGTGAATACATACTATATATTTATACATCTACTGTATTTTACTGTTTTTCTAATCATACATCAGATAATAAAAGTGGCAGTAGGCCTCAACATGTGGCACAAAATTCATGATTAGGGAATCCATAGATCAATGCCCCAAACATCTGTTGCCATTCACAATTGTCATGATTTCTAAGTAATGTCTTCACATAATAGTACAGTTTAATTTCTGCAGATGCACAGTGACCATGTGGTTTATCTGGAACACTGTTGGTCGAAGCAGAAACACTGGCAATGGAAAAAGACATTAGTCTATCCTATGTAGTTGCCATTTTTAGAAGCTACCATTGCGACAGATATGTCGAGCATTGTCTTTATTTTGAACTAGAACATAAATTATTTTGGAAAAGTGAAAAGGATATATAAATATTCCTCCTTTTTTTGCATTGATTTAGATGAGATTTAACATCATACTATGCTTCTGACTGCTGTATTTTAATTAATCACATAGATCAATAACAGGGCACTGCACATCTTCTGAAAATGATTAAGCACTGAGAATGCTAGATTGTTTGTACAATGTACACAAGAGTGGGGTTTGCAATATATAAACAATATATAAACAATGAACAATAAACAATGAAGTATTGAAGTACTATAGCTTTAAGAGGTAGTGTTGCAAATTGCCATAATTGCTCTGCTCTCTCTGTTCTTTCTGCTGATTCACTGTTACTGATATAGTAAGCTCTGTATGTTCAATGGTAGTTTAATGTGTTTGTAAGTTGTTATCAATGAAGGGCTGCAAAAAAATTTACTACCACACCCTGGGTGTGGGCTATTTTGTGGGTGTGGCTTACCATCCTTGTATGCCGCCCCGAGTCTCTGGAGAGGGGCGGCATACAAATCCAATAAATAAATAGATAGATAGATAGATAGATAGATAGATAGATAGATAGATAGATAGATAGATAGATAGATAGATAGATAGATAGATAGATAGATAGACAGACAGACAGACAGACAGACAGATAGATAAACAAACAAACAAACAAACAAACAAATCCGTGTGACCAAATGGGAGTGGCTTGGCAATCATGTGACCAGGGGTAGCTTAAAGGTCATGTGCCTGGATTAAAGATGGCCAAGTTGACATCACTCACATCAAGGGTTTGGGTTAGGGTTAGGGTGCCTGGCCTCTCCTCACCTCAAAGAGTTACAATTTCCCTATCTATTTACTGTTACTAAACATCCGAAATATGCTATTTAATTCTATGTAGACATGCCATATGTGTACATACATATTACACACAGGCACACAAAAATATTTATTTATTTATTGGATTTGTATACCACCCCTCTCCGCAGACTCGTTATCTACTATATAAATAATATACATTATCTACTATATAAAATGTATGTGTATGTACAAACACACACACATGCACAGCTCTTCTAAAATTATACACATTCAACCTCATTTACTGCAATAGGAAAAACATATCCAGAGCCCAGAAGGGGAAAAAAGAAAAAAAATCAAAAATTTTCTACCGGTTCTGCGTACCCGTACCCGTAGGAGCCCATCACTGGGTGTAATGTATGTCTGATAGGTAAGACAAAGACAGGCTTGTAATATTATTATTTTATTGAGAGATATTGATTGATTTGAATGTGAATAACCGGACTGTTTAACTTGACTGTGCTATTTCTAAAGTAAACACTATTTTATATATTTTAATTTTTTTATCTTGTATGACGGAATAATTACTCCTATTTCCTGGATATCTGCTAACGTTTTCCTCTGTATATGTCCTTGATGACTCAAGGGTTAATATAGATGAAGCCAATTAATATAGATGAAGCCTTAATATAGATAAAGTCAATTCAGAGTGAAGGCAATGGTTTCTTAATGATCACTGCTCTAACTTTGAATACCCAACTTCACTATTGCTAAAAGTTACTGATTGTTCTGGTTTCTGGTAGAATTTTAGCTATTACAAATAACTTTTACTAAATGCAGTATTTCATAAACAAAGAAACTCCATCTTTATTCTCTTCCTTCTGTATTCAAAATACACTTCATACTAGCACATTTCTTGTTCTCCCGTTATCTCTCCTAATTACATTCCTTTTGCATTCCTCCCAGCCTCCTCCATTCACCAAGATTTATGTACTCATGGCATGATTCAAAAACAGCAGAAATGACTAGAAAATAACACAGAATGAGTTTGCTTGCTTGGAAGCTGAACGGGAACACCTTCCATTTTTGTTCTACAACATTGAAACTCCACCCTTCTTCCCCACTGACCCCCTGACGTACCAAATACATCACTCCAGTATTTAACCCATTCCTCCCCTTAATATCTTCTTCCAAGCACTTGTTCCTTACGTTTTTGGACCCTTCTGAATTTAGGATCGACCCAGCGAACGTCTGATTCTTCCTCGCTAGATTCTGGACTCATAGCAACATACTGTGGCTGGCCTCCCACCTGTTCTACTACCTGTAACCCCGGGCCCACCACTAATTCATAAATACTATCTGTATCAGAGTCCTCAAGTTCTTCATCATCCTCCAACTGACCAGGAGTATGTACAACACCGATAGAATTATATTTTTATATTATATAGGTATATATGAAGAGAGAAACCTGTAGCTTAACTGAAACTAATTTGTTAATGAGAAACATTCTTCTTTTGGCTCAGGGTTACTTATGTGAGCATGATAATGAACAAATTGACCTGTAGAAGGAAAAGATGAAGAAATTCCATCTTTAAATCTCTTTTCCCACTGAATATAAGTATATTATGAGTCCTTAATTAGATAAGCATTATTATTATTATTATTATTATTATTATTATTATTATTACTATTATTCCATAACTCAAATTTACCACATTCCCAATTACAATTATGATGTGCCTTATTTGTCCTCTGCTCAGTTATTATTCTGTTTTTGTTGTTATCCAGAAGGCAAAGCATCTTTACTATTTGAATATAATAGAATTGAATAGATTTCTTTATCGCCCAAGTGTGATTGGGCACACAAGAAATTTGCCTTTGGTGCATATGCTCTCAGTATACATATTTGCCAAGAATCATAAGATACAACGCTTTGTGATAGTCATAGGATACTTATAATCAAGCAAATCATACTTGGAAACAATGAAAACAATTGGGTGAAAGTTCCAAGTTTTTTTTCTGACGAGGATTTCACGAGAGTAACATAATGAGGCATAAACTGTGCAAGCAAGCAATGCTTAAGGAGATCTTTTGCACCTATTGACATCATCTTCCTCCTCCCACAAATATTTCTGTTCCAAGCAGAAAGGTAAGGATATTTATCTTTTCCTTAAACGATACTCTCAATGATGTTTCAATGCCAAATTTAAATGTTGCTGCATATATTTATGAGTACAGTGTTCCCTCGATTTTCATGGGGGATGCATTCCGAGACTGCCCCCGAAAGTCGAATTTCCGTGAAGTAGGGATGCCGAAGTAAATACACTATTTTTAGCCTTCCCTTAACACTTTAAACCCCTAAATTGCAATTTTCCATTCCCTTAGCAACCATTTAGATTATTACTCATCATGTTTCTTTATTAAAGTTTATTAAAAAAAAATTTTATTAAAGGCAGATGAAAGTTTGGCGATGACATATGATGTCATCAGGCGGGAAAAACCGTGGTATAGGGAAAAAAACCATGAAGTATTTTGTAATTAATATTTTTGAAAAACCGTGGTATAGACATTTCACGAAGTTCGAACCCATGAAAATCGAGGGAACACTGTATATACAATGTACTTAGCAGTCATTTTTTCTTTATGAAAAAAATCCTGATTTTGATAACAGAAATAAATTGGTGATAAAAGCTTGAAATTACATTGATGGACACACCTAGGCTAAGGTGACCAGACATCCTGCTTTTTGCGGGACAGTCCTGCTTTTTGCCAATTTGTCCCGCGTCCTGCGGTTTTTTTAAAAAGTCCCGATTTTTGGGGAATCCAAATTAATTTGTCTAATGCTCCCGCCCATGCTCCCCTCCCTCGGTTTCTCTTTCCTCACCAAAATATCCCAGGGTTGCCGCGCTACCAAGCCAAGCAGGAATAGGGGTTTAGCCCCACGTGGGTCAGGCCAGCCAGCCAATCCGCGGCCGGGGAAACCTGTGTGACACCCTGCCTTCCTCCTCCTCCCCCTCCCCGTTCCCTCCCGTTTTCTTCAGCCGCAGCTGCTGCAGGTGCTTAATGTTTGTCACACCGAATGGAGTCGGGTTCAAGGAACTGAGCGGGCTGTCGCTGCTGCTCAAAGGGCAATTGCTTGCATGGGCTGTTCCCTGGCTGGAACAGAGTGTCACACTCCCAAAATGCCTCCAGCACCCACCTTATTGCAGAAGTTCTTCAACAAAAAGTACGGCTTGGTTTCCCCCTACCAGTCCCCCCCCTCCCGCAATGGTGTCCCGCTTTGCTGAAGTTACAATCTGGTCACTTTAACCTAGGGGTGTTCTTCATTCTTGATCCAGAACAATATATCTTGGAAATTACTGCTTCAAATCCTCTGATGCAAATGCTCCTTTTCCTGTTGCAATTACATACCATAATTGTTTAAAACATTGGTAAAAAAGAAAATAACAATAAAGCAAGGTCATTTTTGCACATAAATGCCAGCATGCTAGTCCTTCAAACTCAGCTAAGCTGCACTAAAATATCAACAATTCTGCAGTATTTTGTGGGGGGGGGGGGTGTACTAGGCCTTTGACTACATGGAGACAAGGCATCTCCATTCAATTTGCATCTTCCCTGAATCAAACTGATCCTGAATATTGAAAGAAGAGACCAAATGTTGACAACAAATCAATTGCACTGTTTACATACAAGCTGTATTCAATTATGTCTCTCTGCAATGTCTGGTGAATGAGAATTCCTATTCTCTTGAATAAAGGAGGGACAGGGGGTATTGGGAGAAAATCATCAAAGGATTAAAGTGCTACCTGGATAGATGTTCACCTGCATAATATTGCAGTTAGTCAATGCTGCCTCAAGGGCATATGGAGCCCTAAGACACATTGACTTATAGTGCCACCTCCCACCAATGGGAAGATTTCTATTTCTTGAACAATTGAACAATTCAGAAGAGGCAGCAATAACATCCACCTAAGCAGGGGTGTGTTCATCCTGGTTTGGACCAGATCCAGTAATGGGCAGCCAAAATTTTTACTGCCAGACTGTGGGTGTGGATTATTTTGTGGGTGTGGCTTAATGGTCATGTGACTGGGTAGGAGTGGCTTGCCGGCTATGTGACCAGGTGGGAGTGGCTTGAATGATCATCATCGTTCAAGTGAATTGTTACGTCCTCGACTTGCAACTTTTCCAGTGTCGCTCGCTGGGGTGACAATTTGCTTTGCGTTTCCTACGCTGTCCTTCCTGGGTCACCCCCCCTGAACAGGTGCTGCCAGAAGCATAAATGCTCCACCCACGCCTTCTGCTGGCACCTTAGGTGCGAGGTGGCTGCGTGAGGCTGGAGGGGAGCCCGGCAGGAGAGAGGGAACCTTGTCTGAGGCCAGGAAGGAGGAAAGAGGAAAAAAGCAAGGAGTGCAGACATAGCATCAGCAGCAGGATAAAAAAGGAGAGCCGAGCCAAGACCGGTAATCCAGGAAGTGACTGCTGCTGATCAGCTGGAACTGCGCATGCAGCTTCATTTACACCGGTGGAACTGTGTTCCACCCCATCCTGCCTGCTGCCCACCCCTGACCGGATCGCCAAAACTGGTAGCGATCTACTGGTCACATCCCACTGGCATCACGGATCTGGTTCAGTTGATGCCAGTCCGTGGGTGCCACCATCTTTTTTAAATTATTTTTTTCTGGATTTTTTTACTGTTTGGGAGTTTTTTCCTATGCTGCTGCTTTAAAAGGGGCCCTCCCGGCCATCCCCAGGTTTTACTTACATTTATTCCTTTCCCAAAGCACAACAGTTCAGCTGTGTTTCGGGCTGATTATAGCTACTGAGCATGCACAGAAGCAGAAATGCACAAAGGGACGTGCATATGTGCATGAGCGATCGCGCACGAACATCGCCATACGAACTGGTGGTGAAGGTAAGTGGAACCCACGCCTGCTCTTGTGCTTTGGCAATTAAAGCGGCATATTCTTTGACTTGGCCTAAGGTCAGCCCTGGATGTAAATCTTTGCATTTTTAACTTTGGTCATGGATGCAAAAATCACCAAGCTCTCCTCCTGAATTAGTATAGACATATTGGTAAATTGTCATACAAAAACATTTTCTGCAGATATAGTTGCGTTATCCATCCATCCATCCATCCTTTTTGTTGTGTTTTGGCTTTATACAACTCCATAAAAGAGCCGGGTGGCACAGTGGTTAGAGTGCAGCACTGCAGGCTACTTCAGCTAACTGCTAGCTGTAGTTCAGCGGTTCAAACCTCACCACCGGCTCAAGGTTGACTCAGCCTTCCCTCCTTCCGAGGTGGGTCAAATGAGGACCCAGGTTGTTGGGGGCAATATGCTGATTCTGTAAACCGCTTAGGGAGGGCTGTAAAAGCACTATGAAGCGGTATATTGCTATATTAAACACTGTAACAATAACCTAAGAAAAAAAATATAATAATTCCTAAGCATAGCAACATAGCAATAAAACAACTGTTGCAGAACAATAACTCAAGCAGTAAGTTTAATCAATATCAAATATATCAAACTGTAGTTTAAATGAACAGAAAGATCACTAGATTTTTTTTTAAAAAACCCTACATAAATTAAAGAGAAAAAGAACAATGATTTAATCCATTTTCCCCTTTGGCAGAGATGTTCTTAGCAAAGAATGAGAAGGCTGGTGGACCGACAAGTGCTAAAAGATTACATTAATCTTGAAGGATTTAATTCATATTGAATTCAAAGGAATCATTGAGTCTGTCATCTGCACCTCTATAACTGTCTGGTTTGGTTCTTCAACCCAACAAGACCAACACAGACTTCAGAGGATAATCAGAACTGCAGAAAAAAAAATTGTGGCCAACCTGCCTTTCATTGAGGACCTGTATACTGCATGAGTCAAAAATAGGGCTGTAAAAATATTTACTGACCCCTCGCATTCTGGATACAAACTGTTTCAACTCCTACCCTCAAAACATTGCTACAGAGCACTGCACACCAAGACAACTAGACACAAGAACAGTTTTTCCCCGAACACCATCACTCTACTAAACAAATAATTCCTTCAACACTATCAGACTTTTTACTAAATCTGCACTTCTATTTCTACTAGTTTTTCTCATCATTCCTATCATCCTTTTCCTTTCACTTAGAACTGTATGAGTGTAACTTGCTGTTTGTATCCTAAGATTTTTATTAATATTTATTGTTTCTTCATTGCTTATTTGACCCCTATGACAATCATTAAGTGTTGTACCACATGATTCTTGACAAATGTATCTTTTTCTTTTATGTACGCTGAGAGCATATGCACCAAGTCAAATTCCTTGTGTGTCCAATCACACTTGGCCAATAAAATTCTGTTCTAAAAAAAAAATCATAGTGGGATATTGCTAGGATGGTTATGCTGACTTATTCATTTGAGCACAGAACAGCATTTTGCCCATGTGGCATCAGCTTGGGTCATCAAGGACTTTTGAATTTCCACTGTGAGAAACAAATTGCTTCAGCCATATGTGTGTGATTTATCCACATTCCCCTTTTTTCTGTAAAAACACCTACAACTATCTCTAATACAGCAAAATTTAATTTCATTTACTTAGCTCCTGTATTGCTATGGTCTCATCTTAGAAAAGCAACATGCTTTGTGTTGAGGTTGGCCTTGGCATAGGATTGAGGAAGAAAAAAACACAGCTTTCCCAGGATCCTGCTCTAGATTTATCAAAACAGGCAGCCCTTGACATACAACTAATTGCTTAGTGACTTGTTCAAAGTTAAGACAGAACCCCGAAATAGCAATAGCAGTAGAGTTAGACTTCACTGTGCTTTACAGTCCTCTCTAGGCATCTTATAGAGTCAGTCTATTTTCCCCAATAATCTGGGTCCTCATTTTACCAATCTCAGATGGATGGAAGGCTGAGTGAACCTTCAGCCCTTGAGTGAGAATCGAACTGCTGGCAACCAGCATTTAGCAGAATTAGGCTGCAATGCTATATTCTAACCATTGCACCACAATGGCTCAAAAGGTATTTATGATTCAGTTGCAATGTTCCAATATCACTTCCCATCAGTCATGTGACTGCATTTGGGCACTCAGCAATTGATCCACATTTATAGACACTTGCAGCACCACAATTTATGACAATTTTTTCACAGCTTTTTTTTTTTGCATTTTTTAACAAAAACTGGCCCGTAGCAACAACAGGTTTGCTTAACTAGCAGAGTGGGGGGGGGGGATCACAAAATAGAATCTGGTCATGTGATGCCCATCTTTGGCACCATTGTGAGTTAGGACTGTAAACACGAGGTAAAAGCCCCATCATTGATGTTGGAACCTACAAGAATATCATTAAGTGTGTGTGGGTGGGTGTGAAATGTTCACTTGCAATGGAAAGCAGCTCATCATTGGGAACCTGCCATGGGAGAAATGCTCCCGGTTCACTCATGTCTATCAGTTGTCAGACAGCCAGTCATGAAGGCAGTGTGAAGCTCCGTCCACTCGCCTGGATGCCGCCATTTGGGTTCTTTTATCTCTGCGCTTGCGCAAAGCATTCTGTGCATTTGTAGAGTAAAAGAACCCAAATGGTGGTGTCCGGGCAGGTGGGTGGAGCCTCGTGTTTCCTTTGCGACTGGCTCTCCAATGATCGATAGGCACAAGCGAACTGGGAGCAATTCACCCCTGGGGCCTGCTTAAGAATCTTGTTAACTACACCTGAAAGACCTCAGGACCCGGTCATCCTAAGATACTGGGCATGTATCTTATATTTGCAAATCATTAACTACACCTGAAAGACCTCAGTACCAACCAACTAAGGAATAACTATTGCTTTCAGCATAAATTATCTATCTTAGACTAGATAATTGCTTATCGGTAATATCTGTCACTCATTCATTTATTTATTTATTGGATTTGTATGCCGCCCCTCTCCGCAGACTCGGGGCGACTAACAACAATAATAAAAAACAACATGTAACAATCCAATTTAATAGAACAACTAAAAACCCTTATTATAAAAACCAAACACACACACACACAAACATACCATACATAACTCGTAATGGCCTAGGGGAAGGAATATCCTAACTCCCCCATGCCTGGCGACAAAGGTGAGTCTTGAGTAATTTGCGAAAGACAAGGAGGGTGAGGGCCGTTCTCATCTCTGGGGGGAGTTGATTCCAGAGGGCCGGGGCTGCCACAGAGAAGGCTCTTCCCCTGGAGCCCGCAAACAACATTGTTTGGTCGACGGGACCCGGAGAAGGCCAACTCTGTGGGACCTTATTGGCCGCTGGGATTCGTGCGGTAGAAGGCGGTTCCAGATGTATTCTGGCCCAATGCCATGTAGGGCTTTAAAGGTCATTACCAACACTTTGAATTGTGACCGGAAACCAATCGGCAGCCAGTGATTCAGTAATGTCGATCACCTTTTTTTTACCTTGCATTCTATCTGTCCTCAAATTTTCCTTAGTTGTATCAACTGCTTTCTGATCTTAGCACTCTTCATTCTTGCTTAGACTGGTTTGACTTTTGACTTTCAGACCGACATCATAATGATGATTTTTCTGTATCTCTTTCTAGTTGCGAGTTACCATTTTGGGAATTTGACCTTGGACTGTGAAAATATGATTTTGTTGCTCCCAGTTTCCACTCTAATCCAAAATAAAGAGCACCAGATTTAAGCAAGCTCTCCCTAACCTAATGTGTTCCAGATGTGTCATGCTACTTGTATCAGCTCCAACCAGCTGGGCTGATGGCCCTGTTGGCAGATGAAGGCAAGAGTCCAGCCCACATCCAGAAATCTGGGGACCTAACACATTTGGAAGGTACTATCCAGAATACCTTCCTAAGATACTGGGCATGTATCTTATATTTGCAAATCATTAATTTAGAACATTGTTATATATTGTTATGAGAGTTTATATTATTCTTTTTCTATATGATGTTTTCTTCTCTATCCATTTTTAACATCAGTTATTTATTTTCAACATGTTTCTGTTGTTGTTTAAAATGTGTGACATATTTGGGGTTACTGCTCTTCTGCAAATCAAGAATGGGAAATGTTGTCTGTTGTATATGTTAAGAAGGCAAAACATTATTATTACTGTTATTATTTAGACATGTCGTATCTTGACCTTTTTAGCTTTATTTTTTTACCTTTTATTATAATCTTTGTTTGATTGTTGAGATCTGCTCAGAGTCATTGGGAGTTGGGTGGCACCTAAGTTTATTAAGTTTATTATCATTACTCCATCATCTACTGTGTCTACTTGCTGGTTGTACTGACTATGTGCTTTATGTGAAAGGCAATGTATATTTCTTCCATTCATATATATTTTCTTCCATTCATATATCTTTTCCTCTTTTCTTCATTGACGTATTTTATTTTCATATCTTCTCTTCTATCCTTTCCTTGATATATATTAGTACATTTGTATTGGACAAAATAAATAAAAATATTGCATATTAAATCTAATGTATCTGGAAATTATAAAGAATTCTTCTTCTTCTGCCTAACCTGAGCCTAACCTGAGACACATGAAATGTTTGTTACATAATTATATCAATGAAATCGGTAATATGAATAAAAGATATACATTTAGGATTTCTGAACCTGGGCTGAAAAACCACGGACAACCCTTAGATGCAAGCAAACATTTCTTTGTTGCCATCCACTGATCTTCTCCATTTTTGCAAACTAGATCTAGTAGCTCTGACAGTTAAAAGCTAATAAAGCAATTGGATTTGTAGCAGCATATAAAACTGCTCCACTTAGCCCAACATTATTCACTGATATCAGATCACCTCCTCTATCTTTTTAAATTGGAGATGAACAAATATTAACCTAGGTTCTTGACGTTCTTGATACTTTAGTGATTATTAAAATTCTATTAATTCTAATAGGTAAAATCTCAGATATAGCTCCCTGCGTAAACATTCCTATATGCTTGGCCATATATTTTTTTCTCGGTATAATTTAATGCTTCTATAAAATAAGTAAGTAGTGAGAGAGGGATGATGATCATACTCTTGAGACCTTCTGCCATGGATGTTTACAACTTATAATGAAAACCATGAGTTTCTCCTTTTGTCCAAAACAGCACACATTCCTATGACCCATAAGCAAAGACAGGAGACCAAGCAAGGAATATATGATTAACCATCATACATTTTTGGAAGTTTACAAGCTTCCAAAAGTACCATATTACCAGCCAAGGGTTTTTTAATCAGCTTTTTTCTCCTCCTTTTCTCTGTATCAAATGACACAATTACACTGAATTTTCACTGCAACTCTCTGGTTTTCAGACTAAGTTATGACTGAACCACACAGAAATATTCCCGCGGCATTAATGATCTGCTAGTAGTTATTTAAGCTGCACTTTTGGGAAGAAAGAAAGTTTATTTCAATGTTGAAATAATTCTCTTAGAAAACTCAACATGGATTGGGGTGGGGGGAAGAGAATAGGCCTGAGAACATCCCAAGCCAAAAACCTTGCTTTTTTGCAGGCAGAGCAGGGCAAAATCTAGTCAACATTGTGAAACTGCAGCTGTGTGCCTCTGTTCCCTTAGATCTATGTGTGTGATCATCCCAGATTTTCCAATCATTTAATGGAGCACAGTCTCTTGGAAGTTTTGAGCAACTGAGCTTTGCTAAATTCTTTTCTTTTTGAAGAACTGCATTCATCTTACCCAAGCTACAGCTAAATGAATGGGGTGTTCCTTATTTTTTGTTAAGCTCTTTAAAAAAAAAAAAAAAAGCTACACATAAAACTTCTACATAGAGACAAAAAATATTATTAAAGTATTTTATGAGCACACCAGCTTTAGTACAGAAAGTACTAGTACAAAATAATATCCATCTAATTTTATCCCCCCCTCCCCAATAAAATGTATTAGTATCAATTTCCATGCACAAAATGGAGATTTTCTGATACTCTGCTGCAAAGGGATAAAACGCAGTGAAGGGCTACCAAGATTTTTACTACCACACTCTGGGCGTGGCTTATGCAGGACGCCCTGCATTTTCTTTCAACTTCTTTCATTGCAGATTGGGTGCTCTGGGGTGGAGCTCCATTTTCACTACCCCAGTGCGTTCCCCCAACTCATCGTCCGGGCAGCGGCCCACCCCGGATAAAATGCCTAACTTACATTTAGCCGAAGTACCTGATAATCAAATTATAATACATAGAAGCAGAATGTAGTAGAATCTGAGGAGTGGGGAAAGTTATGGATGAAATAGGGTAAATCTTAGATACTTCTTGTATTATTATTATTATAATTATTATAATTATTATTATTATTATTATTATTATTATTATTATTATTATTATTTATTAAATTTGTATGCCGCCCCTCTCCGTAGACTGTAGTGGCAAAACAGTGATTTGGGGAATCAATTTGAATGAAAAAGGCCATTGGTCTTTCTGGAAATGAACTTGAGTCTCTAACAACCAAGTGACCCAGATTGAATACATGGCAAACATAATAGTGGTTGGAACTATACCTAGCATTACCCTTCTATAGCCAAAATAGGGGCCCACTGGTTTGTGCTTACAGTGATACAGTGATACTCATTGTTAATTGGTTCCAGGAGGTGCAAAGAGTACTAAAAAATAATAAGTACCAAACAATTTTTCCCGTAATAAATAATGTAGTGAGTCATAAGGCAGTCAACACCAACAAGTTCTACCTTGTGTGTTAAGTACCAAATAAACTATGAGTACCAAGCCGAAATGTTTGTGTCAAAATGAGTTTGAGTACTAAATTTGATTCGTTCCAAAGCAGTTGAGTACTATTGAATTTGTTTAACTTCTTGGTAATATTTGTTTTTTTGTTAAACTGTACACCCTGTCAAGGAAAATGTGATCAAAAGGCTACAACTTGAAAAAAATCTAGCAAAATCCCAACATGTCGCTGAGACCCATTGTGTGTGGGTCATTTTTGTTTTCTTTTGCTCAGTGTCCACCCAGGTATGCTACTGGCTGTCAAGGATGATAATACAGTGCTTTTTTCCCCCTGTGTGTGTGCATGTGTGTGTGTGCAAAAGGCAAATGTAGCAACCATAAAGTAACATCTTCACTTGTACCTAAAATATTCCAGGATGCACACCTAAATAAATGCCAGATATCTCTCTCCCTACAAAGTGCCTTGCTGCCCCATGCGTTTGGTGCTCAAGGTCTCTGCTGACTTTGCTCAATGATAGGGCTGTTGCTTTTATTAATGCCTTACGGGAGACTCGTTCGGTGAGGCTTTCATCTTGCATTTACCAATGCCTTTCTGTTCGGTATGGTTAATAGACATACTGCCAAGAATAATGGGATCCCATTATTCTTACCAGATTGTGTAATGTAATGCTTTGTTGAAGATATGGAAAGAGTCTCATGCAAAATACATGTTACTTGGATAAAGTAAACTTGGACAAGCTTTAGCATTAAATTCATGTACTCCTAATTGGCTCACATGCTGCTGTTTATGTAATGCAGATAAAGACATTAGATAAGGAAAATTTTAGGTTTCCAAGCTGGAACTCAAGGAATAGCTTTTCCACACTGACTCATTCTTCTGAATGACTGCAAGCATTTCAATCTCCAAATATTCTATCATGCTTTCTACTACCGTATGTCATTTCACTCCAAGAAATGAAAATAGGACGTGGAGTAGAATTTTAATGTGCTGCAAGATACATATAATGCAATTATAAGCACATTTGTACAGAAGCAAGCTGTGGCATTTCTGCCACAGGCAATGGGCTTAACAACAGCAAGAGCATTACAGTTTTAAAAGAATAAAATGTAATTCTGTTCATAGGTATAGTAGCTTTTAATTTATGACCACAATGGAGCCTGGAATTTCAATCATAAATCATGACGGTCATACATTGATGCATTGACCAGATCCACTCTTACAACTTTTTTGCAGTGGTAGTTCATTGAATCAATATGAGTGTGGGGTGATTCTTGTTTTTTGTTTTGCAAGAAATGGGCTAAAAAGGCCAGAAGCAAGCCAAAAACATAGTAAATTGTGGCCACGTGACTGAAGTGCATTGAGCCAGTTGCTAAACACCCAAAATGCCATCATGTAACTAGGCAGATGTGTGCAGCCCCTGGAACTCTGGAGTGGCTTTTGGGGGAAGGGTTTGGCATGAATTTGAACAGTTACTAATCAACCACATTTTAACAATCTGACCAATCGGGCTTTTACAGTGGGGGTGTCCCTCTGACCTTCCTGCCAATCATCTTAAAGCTTGTTTGAAGAATTAGCGCTAGACTTATGGTTGGGGGTCACCACAATATGAAGAACTGTATTAAGGGGTTGCAGCATTAGAAAGGTTGAGAACCACTGATCTAAAGGCACTGTAGATGTTAAGTCCCAAGAATCAATGGAGATGTAGCTATGAGTAATTTATTTAACTCTAGCTGGAACGATCTCAAACTACAGTTACAGAACGAGAACACTCAGGAACAACAAACAGGAAATGTCTCTGTCCCTTTTAAACCTTTTACCGTGGAGGGGTGGCTTGACAGCAACTTGAATTTGCTGGTCGAACTTTAGCCAATCCGCAACCAGCATGCAAATTAGCCGACGTCCTCCCAAACACAATAGTAGGTCTGTAAGTTAAAGAAATGCAGATTATAAAATGTTGTCACCCTCTGTACTTATTTCTTTAAGGAAGAGGCAGGCAACATAGTGCCCCCAAGGATGACTCTACTCGTTGTAGTTGGGAAGTGTTCTGCTCATTTGATTATTTATTTGCATACTTGGTGGACAGGCACTCCCATTACAGCCATTTCCTGGTGGCCTCAGGAGAGACTAAACGTGCTTGCCAGTCCTAAAAGTCAGACCCACCAAGTGTGCTTAGAACTTCTTCTGACTTCCAAGAACATTTCCAAAAATGCCATCTCACGTGCAGCCAGCGTGTAGCTGTATTGGTGGAGGGGGTAAATTTGAAGCTCAGTGCTGGCTCAATCTAACACAGGAATTTGGCGTAGCCCTGCTGCTTGCAGCCCAACCCATTATTCAGGAACACAGTAATGTTCCCCAAAAGGGCCAAAAAATAACTTCTCATTTTTCAGCTTAGCATTCCTTGGTAAACAGGGAATTTACAAAGTTGACCATGCATTGATCTCCTCACCTGATCCAGTAGATGAAGAACAGTTAAAGCCTGAACATCCTCTTTCCAGACACTATTTCCTCCGTGAGTATTCCAGCTGAATAGAAAATCCAAAGCTGCTGATTATATTGGACTCTTGCTGTCAACCAAACCTAAAACAAGATGCTGGAGGAATTTATGTATATAACTGAAACATTCTGCTGGGGTTGGGACAAACATTCCTTTGTCAAAACTTTTTGACTATTCTTCTGGTGGCTTCTCTTAGCCAGAGCTGGGCCGAGACAGAATCCCAGTTTAAATCCTACAGAGGGAGCTGAGTCAGAGGCAAAAGTTTGGATTCCTTCATCAAGTCTTTTTTTTTAAACCAGACGGTACATCTGTTTGGCCTTGGATGCTAGCCCACATTTTCTTTGGTGGCTTATTTTGATTATAAAAAACTAAGAGATTGAAGCAAGGAAAAGCATTCAGGTTACTAGCCAGTTATTGTGTATTCTCTGACAGCAGATTGTAAAGATCCTGTTCTAAAAGAAACGGGGCTCATGGTCCCAAGCAGGGGTGGGCAGCAGGCAGGACAGGGTGGAACACAGTTCCACCAGCGGAAATGAAGATGCGTGCACAGCTCCAGCTGATCAGCAGCTGTCACTTCCTGGATTACTGGTCTCAGCTCGGCTCTCCTGTTTTCCCCCTGTTGCTGCTGTGTCTGTGCTCCTTGCTTTTTTCCTCTTTCCTCCTTCCTGGCCTCGGAGGAGCTTCCCTCTCCCTGCTCGGCTCCCCTCCAGCATCACGTGGCCACCTCCCGCCTGAGCTGCAAGCAGAAGGTGTGGGTGGAAGCGGTGCTGGCAGCATTCATGCTTCTGGCAGCACCCATTCGCCTAGCTACCCAGCCTGAGTTGGGGGGGTGTCCCAGGGAGGAAACGCGAAGCAAATTGTCACTTCAGTGAGCGACACTGCTAAGGTTGTAAGTCGAGGACTTAACAGTTCACTTGATTGATGATGATCATTCAAGCCACTCCCACCTGGTCACATGACTGGCAAGCCACTCCTACTCAGTCACATGATCATTAAGCCACACTCACAAAATAAGCCACACCCACAGTGTGGCAGTAAAAAATTTGGCTGCCCATTACTGGTCCCAAGTACCAAGTGGTAAAGAACACTAATATAAAAAAGCAGTATGCACAATGCCAATAACACCAGTGCTATTGTAGCTTTGGTAACTGTTCTGATCTGATAAATCAGATCTGATAAATCATCATCAACCACTATGTTTTTACATACTCTGCACTGGCATCAAAATTCTGTGACAAGACCCCATAGAAAAGTATTTATGTGAGTACTCAATCGATTGTGCAGCACTAATTATTCCAAACCAAGTTTAAAGAAGTACAGTGATCCCTCGAGTTTCGCGATCTCGATCTTCGCGAAACGCTATATCGCGATTTAAAAAAAAATATTAATTTTTTAAAAAACCACTTCCGCGTTTGGCTTCAGGACTCAGCTGGGAAGCGGCGCGGCTGTTTTAAAAAGTCGCAGCTGGCCTGGGGGGCTTCCCAGCAAGCCCCCCAGGCCGGCTGCGACCTTTTAAAACAGCCGTGCCGCTTCCCAGCTGAGTCCTGAAGCCAAACGCGGAAGTTCGCCTTTGGCGTTTGGCTTCAGGACTCAGCTGGGAAGCGGCACGGCTGTTTTAAAAGGTCGCAGCCGGCCTGGGGGGCTTCCCAGCAAGCCCCCCAGGCCATCTGCGACCTTTTAACCCTGCTGTTCTGTTTAAGAAAAGTAACAAATCTTCTGTTCCCGGGTCACCCTGACCCGGACCGAAAACTCTTCATTTGCAGTGCTTATGTTTGGTCTTTTTGAAAGCTTTTTTCACTTGGAAAGTAGTCTGAACATTTCTGCACACAATGATATGAAAATTGAAATGAAAAAAGTAAATCTTATTGGTTTATTTTGCGGATATAATGCACGCCCCCCCCATTTTTGTGAAATTTTTTTCAATTTATGGATAGTTTTGCTTGCAAAATGCATTCTATTTTACTAAAGTTGGTATGGGATTGGTAGCTTGAACATTTCTGAACATAATGATATGAAAATTGAACTTGAAAAATTGATGCATATTGGTTTATTTTGTTGATGAAATGCATGCCCCCCCGTTTTTTTTAAATAGTCTTCACTTTATGGATAGTTTTGCTAGCAAAATACATTCTATTTTACTAAAGTTTGTGTGGGATTGGTAGCTTGAACATTTCTGAACATAATGATATGAAAATTGAACTGGAAAAATTGATGCATATTGGTTTATTTTGCACATAAATGTATGCCTCCCCCCGTGTTCAATTATTTCAATTTATATAAAAATTATGCTGTTAATTTCAAACTTACATACTTTTTTTTAGTAAAATGGATTTGTTTCATAAAATTAGTCCTCTGGCTACAATGTGGTTGATTTTCAAAAGGATATTCCAAATATTTCTAGACAAATATGTATAAACAGTGACAATAATGGCACATAGCAAGGCCGGGGGTGGGGGGTGGTCTTTTTGTGGCAAAAATAAACCAATAAGAACCATTTTTTTCAGTTCATTTATATTTTTCTTATATTCAGAAATGTTCAATTTAGTATATCAAACCTTTTGGGGGGAAATTCCTTAGGGATTTGTAGCCTTAAAAAAATAGAAATTGACACGAAATTAAAAAAGGATGGGGGGGAGGGGCTTTTTGATCAAAATAAAAATATAAGTCTCAATTTTTCCAGTTCAATTTTCATATCATTATGTTCATAAATGTTCAAACTAGTTTTCCAGTTGAAAAAGTTTTCAAAAAGATCAAATTCAAGTACCTAAAAAAATTATTTTTGGTCCGGTCATATACGAACAGAAACAGACCCGAAGTTATGATTTTTTTTTGCCCAGAAAACAATTAGCCACCACCCCAAAAATATTTTTTGATGATCAGCATTGTTAAATTGAGTAAATGAATGCCTAAGATTTTAAAGAATATTTCGGATTTGGAGGATAAAAAAATAAAAAGTGAAAATGGTTGCAAGCAGCCGAGGGGGGGGGGAGGCCTTATTTCTGATATTAAAAAACCAATAAGAATCATTTTTTTTCAGTTCCTTTATATTTTTCTTATATTCAGAAATGTTCAAGCTACCAATCCCACACCAACGTTAGTAAAATAGAATGCATTTTGCAAGCAAAACTATCCATAAATTGAAAAAAAAATCACAAAAACGGGGGGGCGTGCATTATATCTGCAAAATAAACCAATAAGATTTACTTTTTTCATTTCAATTTTCATATCATTGTGTGCAGAAATGTTCAGACTACTTTCCAAGTGAAAAAAGTTTTCAAATTGACCAAACATAAGCACTTCAAATGAAGAGTTTTCGGTCCGGGTCGTATGTGACCCGAACAGAAGATTTGTAACTTTTTTTGCCCAGCAAAAACTAAGCCCCCCACCCCCCAAAAAAAATTCTCATAGAGAGAACCCCTGAAGTGATGGATAGTCATGAAATTTCAAGTTTCAGATATGCAGGGAAAATTTTTTACAGGGACTCAAACTTGGCTTCGGGTCACATACGACCCGAACAGAACAGCAGGGTTAAAACAGCCGCGCCGCTTCCCAGCTGAGTCCTGAAGCCAAACGCGGAAGTTCGCCTTTGGCGTTTGGCTTCAGGACTCAGCTGGGAAGCGGCGCGGCTCTTTTAAAAGGTCGCAGCCGGCCTGGGGGGCTTCCCAGCACCCCCTGAACCCCCAACCTGGGTCTTCCCAGCCGCCCACGCAAAGGGGAAACCCCGGCCCCTCGCTGATGCCCGCCGCTCGCTCGCCCGCCCGCCAGCAAGAGGGGGAAGACCCAGGGAAGGTTCCTTCGGCCGCCCAGCAGCTGATCTGCTCGGTAGCGCAGCAGCAGCGAGGAGCTGAATCGGGGTTTCCCCTTTGCGTGGGCGGCGGGGAACGCAAACTCCACCATCTATGCATGCGCGGCCATAGGAAAAAAAGGTCGCGCATGCGCAGATGGTGTTTTTACTTCCGCAACCCTACATCGCGAAAAATCGATTATCGCGAGGGGTCTTGGAACGGAACCCTCACGATAATAGAGGGATCACTGTACATGGTCAGGCATGTGAATTATTATTTTTTTTAAGTCATTACCAGGTACAATGCCAAGTAAGCCCCTGGATGGAATTAACTTAGGGAAGTACAGATTCTGAGTATGCATGTTATTGATTTAACAAACAAAAAATGGATTAGAAGAAAAATACATACCTAGGAAAATAAAAATCGTGATTCCACCACCACCACCACCACCAGCAATCTTGTCTATGCTAATCAAGGATTTTAACGATTATGTTATTTGAGTATTGACAGTAAAGAGAGGCATTGAAACATTAGAGTACATTCTGAAAAGCATTTGTCTTTGTGTTTTGATGCTTTAACCTTATCTATATAATTTTAATTTAACTTTGCATTTGTGTGCAGAGGCGGAGAGAGAGGAGAGGGAGGGAGAGAGAGAGAGCTTGAGAGTGAGCTTGAGAGCTTTGCCATTGCCATTTTTATGTCTGAGAGTGATTAGTCCAAAATCATCCAGGTGGCTTTGTGCCTAAACAGGACTAGAATTCAGTCTCCCACTTGGAATCCATACACAGTACAAGAATTAGCCGCACCTTCCAAGGAACACAGAGGTGGAAGGGCAAAACGGTCTAATGAGAAGATTTTATTCATTTTATTTATTTTATTTATTTATTTATTGGATTTGTATGCCACCCCTCTCCATGGACTCGGGGCGGCTAACAACAGTGACAAAAAAGAGAATGTAAAAATCCAATACTGCAACAGCTAAAAACCCTTGTTATAAAACCAATCATGCATACAAACATACCATGCATAAATTGTAGAAGCCTAGGGGGAAAGATTATCTTAATTCCCCCATGCCTGACGGCAGAGGTGGGTTTTAAGGAGCTTACGAAAGGCAAGGAGGGTGGGGGCTATTCTAATCTCTGGGGGGAGTTGGTTCCAGAGGGTCGGGGCCGCCACAGAGAAGGCTCTTCCCTTGGGCCCCGCCAACCGACATTGTTTAGTTGATGGGACCCAGAGAAGGCCCACTCTGTGGGACCTAACTGGTCTCTGGGATTCGTGCGGCAGAAGGCGGTCCCTGAGATATCTCTAAGATGTCTCCAAGCCCAGAGTTGTATGTGGGCCTATGGCCATAGCTCAAGCTAATCCCGTTCTAAATTTTTGTTGCTGAAAGAAAAGCCTAAAAACATCCTTCCTGACTGAGAGGGAGTTGATTGGACTGATATATAAGTGTGATCCCTCTTTCATTGCTTCCCTCCCCCAACACACGCACAAATAAATATTTTGCCATTGTGGACTAGCAAGCAAATCCCGCCTTGGAGATATTTCCTGGGATGGAACATTCCTGCAAATAAAAAGGCCCCCAAACCTCTGACTGCTTACTTTTTTCTTCACCAGGATGCACAAACATCCTGTTGCTTACCAATCATCAAGGAAACGTAGCACGATTCCACTTCTACAAAGGACTGACCAACTCTAGCCAAAAAAAAAACAAGGCCCAAGGCCTCCAAAGTTTCATCTGGTCCTAATTTTCCATTGACTGTAAAATGACACGCCAAATTTTTTTTTTCATATTCATTGTAGCTTATTTTCATCTAGTTTACATTTCAGAATGCCCTGCTTTTCCAGCCTGATTTGTCATATTAAAAATAAGAGGTTGGAAGGGGGGGATTTTATAGTAGCCGACCGACTGGCACCACCACAGCTCTGCAGTTCAGAGGATCCAAAATGACAGAGGATCTCTGATTTCTCATTAAAGGGTTGGGGCAAGACAGTGTGACTCGACTTGTATTCTCCCTCAGAATGCCCTAGAACTAAAATTGTGCGTGTGGGTGTGAGCCTCTGGCAGAAAAAGAGGGGAGGAGGCTCTTCTGAAATGCAGCTTTCTAGTTTCCTTAAAGCTCAGAAAGCAAAAGGCGCACTGTGTTATTAGATGGGACAATCGGATTGATTTCACTACAAGGAGACTCAAATTCTCACAAGGTAATGTAGGTACAGAAGCTTCCATCTTGTCAAAGCGTGGAACTCATTCCCTGACTCAGTAGTGTCAGCCCCTAACCCCCAACATTTTTCCCTTAGACTATCCACGATTG
The DNA here is from genome assembly GCF_031021105.1 of Erythrolamprus reginae. Taxonomy (NCBI): domain Eukaryota; kingdom Metazoa; phylum Chordata; class Lepidosauria; order Squamata; family Dipsadidae; genus Erythrolamprus; species Erythrolamprus reginae. The sequence continues at coordinate 240,873,499 of NC_091950.1, forward strand.
ACCTCTCCAGGTTCCTTAGAGGTCAGTAAGGGGCGTGCATAAGTGCACCAGTGTGCCTTCCGTCCCCTGTCCAATTGTCTCTCCTTTATCTCCTTTATCTTTTTTTCCTTTCAAATATGTTCACCTATACTTTTATATCTTTTCTTCTATTCATTTCTTTAGTTATATTACTATATATCTATTCTCTTCAATGTGTATTATGTATTGGACTAAATAAATAAATAAATTAAATAAATAAATCTTCCGTAGGATTAAAGTGATGGAGATTTAATTTATCCCAGGTTGAAGAAAGGGGGAGAGTTTGCCCTTTTCTCTAGAGCAGTGATGGCGAACCTTTTTTTCCTCGGGTGCCGAAAGATAATGCACACATGCTATCGCACATGCACGAGTGTGCACACCCCATAATGCCTGGGGAGGGCAATAACAGCTTCCCCCAACCCCCGGAAGCCCTCTGGAGGCTGGAAACAGCCTGTTTCCCAACTTCTGGTGAGCCCAGTAGGCTCATGTTTCACCCTCCCCTGGCTCCAAAGGCTTCCCTGGAGCTGCGGGAGGGTAAAAACGCCCTCCCCCATCCCCCCGGAGGCTCTCTGGAAGCCTAAAATGCCCTCCAGAGTCTCAGGGCAAGCAAAAAAATCAACAGGCCAATACACACATGCATGTTGGCACTGAGCTAGGGCAACGGCTTGCATGTCAGCAGATATGGCTCTGCGTGCCACTTGTGGCACCCATGCCATAGCTTCTCCATCACTGCTCTAGAGGCAGATTCACACTATTGTTTTGATGCATTGGAAGCCAAAGATGTATTTGTGTTCCTAACTACAAGTGAAGCTTATTGAGCTGGACAACTTTCATCCCTTTTATTCTGATAGATATTCTGTCTTATTTTTCAACCATTTAGCAATTGCTTTCATATATTTCCTATCTGAAAATTATTTATTGTTTGTTTGTATTGGAAGGGACTCTGTGTGTCTTTTAGTCCAACCTCCTGCTGGTGCATACTACCCCAGACACATGGCAGTCCAATCTCTTCTTGAAGGTCTCCAGTGCTGGGGCATTGACAACCTCCGTGGGCAGGCCATTCCACTGGTTGATTGCTCTCACCGTCAGAAAGTTATTCCTTATTTCCAGGTTGAATCTCTCCTTGGTCAACTTCCATCTGTTGCTTCTGGTCTGGCCCTCTGGTACCCTGGAAAACAGTGTGATCCCTTCCTTTACGTGGCAACCCCTCAAGTACCTATATACTGCTATCATGTCCCCCCTGGCCCTCCTTTTCACAAGACTATCCATGCTCAGTTCCTGCAACCTTTCCTCATATGTTTTGGTTTCCAGTTCCTTTATTGTTCTGTTTGCTCTCTTCTGTTCTTTTTCCAGAGTTTCAATGTCTTTTTTGTAGTGTGGAGCCCAAAATTGAATGCAGTACTCCAGGTGTGGTCTGAATAGAGTGGTATTATTACCTCCTTAATCCTAGATTGTATCCCTCTGGTTGATGCAGCTCAAAATTGTGTTGCCTTTTTTAGCCACCACTGCACATTGCTGGCGAATGGACCTCTTTGGTTTGTTCTTTTTTCAGTCCTATGGGCTGCAAAGGGATGGCAGGGATCTGTAAATTCCCCACACAGAAACACACAACCAGAGGTCTCACTGCCAACTCCTCAGCCCAGAGACATGGTTCCTCTTTTCCGCTCCTTGGCCTGAAAAAATGATGGTAAAAGAAACAACAGCTGTCATATCCCTAAAGTGCTGAACAACAAGTCCACGTACAAATCCCAGAGAACCATAGGAGAAGTGACTGTTCTGAAAACCTCTGTATATTTTCAAACTGCCAGTGAAATGGAAAAGGTGTTTGAGAGGGGAAGTATGGCTCAAGTACTGCCGTTGTTCCATTGCAACTTTTTGTCAGGTAAATGAAGAAAAATAGAGAAACTGTGTTAATAAAGCAGCAGGTAACCAGGGACACATTCCCAAATTATCAATTTGGCCCTGAAAAACAAACTCAATAGTCCCTTTGTTGTTTTTCATCCTCTTTCCCACCCCCAATACCAAGCCCCCCCCCCAAAAAAATAACTCATGATTGCTGCCAGATTAATCTAAGGAGAAATTTGAAAAACCTGTTCATCCTTTAGTGCAGATTTTCTCAAGCAGCTGAGTTAGCTGCTGCATCGAAACATCTGGTGTTAGTCCTAACTCAAGCTTCTAGTTGCCTCCTCCAACACATACCACATGGAGCAGTGATTAAAATGGGTGCCCAGATTCATGCTTTCTTTAATGAATACAAGGATTTCTTTCTGTAGTATCCCTACTCAGTTTTTGTGCATTCTGATACACTACATAATTTCAGGCCTGAAATCTACATTTCCTGTCAAACTGATGTAAGTAAAAAAATAACTCCAAAATGAATCCTGCATCTCGCATTAGTCATATTTTCTAAAATATCTATTCACTTTTCAGCTTAGGCCGGAGATTTTGATCCTAACTCTGCTCCGTAGTATGGGAGTAGAGAAACTGCCCCTTAATAAAAAGGAGGGGGGGTCTCAGATAGGCCAGCAAAACCTGCAATGAATTGTCAATAGCACTAGTAGCATTTGAAGCTTTTCCCTGAAGGCAATGCATAATATTTTGAAATAATAATTGCCATCTGTCTGCAAAATTATAAGGTATAATAACTCTTCCAGCCGCAATGATCCTTTCAAGTGGTGATGTCTTCTGGTTCCAGTCTAGTACCACACCGAAATGCAGTAAAAAGAAAATTAATCTTCCTCCATGGGAGAGGTGGTTTCCTACCGGTGCGCCCTGGTGCAGTAGTCTGGTAGTGGCCCACCAGTTGTGCAATTTGTGCACAACATCTTTGGTGCTGTCTTTGCCAGTCCATGCACAGCACCATTCCCCCCCCAAAAAAAATATTTCAGCCTTTCTTTCTTTCTTTCTTTCTTTCTTTCTTTCTTTCTTTCCTTCCTTCCTTCCTTCCTTCTTTCTTTCTTTTGCAGAAGCAAAATTGCACAAGGGGACACTCACCTGCACGCAATTTTGGTTTATTTTTTTTTTGCTTCTGCACATGTGTGGAAGCAACATTGTGCAAGGGAATGTACGCACAAGTGAGTGTAGCAAGCATGCGCGCGCACAAAATGTTGCGATGCGCACACAGTGCACTGGTATGAAAATAAGAGGTACCCACCCATGGCCAAATTGGTTAAATATTCTGGATATTTCAGTCCCTTAGGAAGCAACAGATTGAGAAAGTTAATAGGTATCGACCCAAAGATATAAATGTCCATTATACAAGATGAAAATAATAATAACAGCAATAAGAACACTCTGTGCTTTCACATCTGCATCCCAATCTTAGTTAGAAGTGTTCGCCTCAGAATGTTCTGAAATGTGTTTTGTCCCTTGATCTTCTTTGCCTTCCGACCTCCCCTCGACCCATTTTCCCCTCTCCCCCCCCCATGCAATTCTATGTTGAAAGGGGAACACACCATTCATATACCACTTGCAGTGAAATTATTTCTATCAATGCAACTCTAGCTTCACCAGCACTAAAAATAAGTACTGGATAAAAATGCAGAAATGAAAGATATCCAAAAGTACGGTTGGTTAATCAACTGATGGAATGGCAACAATGAATAATGTAAATGGCCTTCCTTCCTTGTCTGTAGATGACATTTTGGTGCCTTTGCCAAATCACTATCTCTTCATGACTATCTCTTCAGTTTCTTCTCTTGGACTGATGTCCTTGGTGGATTAAAATGTGTGGTTTTTTCCTCAGTCAAGGAACTTTGGTTCTCCTTGCTGGATTGCAAACATAGACAACAAGAATCACAGAACTCTGAGACACAACAACAACAACAACAATCATCATCATTATCATCTTGGCTATAACTCTGATTAGGATTATAAAATAGCTATTAAAATATTCCCTTTGGCTCCTCTTTATCCTAAAATGTTTCTCTTCCAACTGCTTGTAACTAAGAACTGATAGCACCTAAGTTTATTTAAAATTCCCTACTCCATCTCTTTTTTGTTTTCTTCTTGTGCCATATCATTTAGATGACAAGTTAGGGAGCAAGAAACATCTGGATTTTTATTTTTATTTTAAATTCATAGATAAATTAATTTAGTAGTCTTCTTGATTTCTGAGTGGGTTATGAATAAAAAATACCCAATTAAATGTTAGTAATATGTACTAGCGCCAATCTGTCTTGTCCCAGAGAAAAAAGGATATTAGAAAGTGAGCTTCCATTTCCACCTGCTATTTCTTCTGTGACAAGAGTGGCATGGTAGCCTAATGGTGAAGACACTTACCTCTCACTCTATGTTGAGAGTTCAATCCTAGATAATGGCAGATGTTTATCTCCCAGGGCACAAAGAAAAAATAACTGTTGTGAACCCTATGTGGTTTCAAGGGCATCTGGCCAGTAAATGCTCCATCCAGGAATCCTGACTCTACCCTGAATTAAGAGATTACAAAGTTTTAAAAGAGTCGGGGGGTTTTATGACAAAAATAATTGCAGCAAACCTAGAAGCATGTGAAACTATCAGCACTGCTGTGTTTTAAAATAGTGTATTCTTTTTAATGGCATATTACTGTTCATATTATCTTCATGTCAGCCTTTCTGTAACTTTGTTGGTAGATACTTTAAAATGCTTAAAATAAATGAATAATAAATCTTGCTGATTGCTACTGTTGTGAAAGTCTCTCTGGGCTCTGCTAATAACTGTGTTCTTCCAATTGTTTTCTAAGCTGTTTGATCTGCCATATCCCCTCCTAAATCAGGCTTCTTCCTTTCTTTTTTCCTGCATATTTTATACACAGACTGACTTCATTGGTCTTACCAGCTGACGGACAGTCCTCAGAAGATTTGAACAATGGGTCCTATCCAACAAAATGAAATTTAATGTGGAGAAAAGCAAGGTTTTACACCTGGGCAGGAAAAACCAAAGGTACAAATACAGTTTAGGCTAAACCGGGCTCAAAAACAGTGAGAGGGTCCTTGGAGTTCTAGTGGACAATCACTTAAACATGAGTCAGTAGTATGCAACAGAAGCCAAACAAGCTAATACAATTTTTGGTTATATAAACAGAGACATAGAATCAAAATCATGTGAAGTATTAGTACCACTTTATAAAGTCTTAGTAAGGCCACATCTAGAATACTGTATTGAGTTTTGGTCACCACATTACAAGAAAAAAAAGATGTTGAGACTTTGAGAAAAATGCAAAGAAGAGCAACTAAGATGATTGGAGGCCTGGAGACTAAAACATATGAAGAACAGTTACTGAATTTGGGTTTGGTTAGTCTAGAGCAGTGTTTCCCAACCTTGGCAACTTGAAGATATCTGGACTTCAACTCCCAGAATTCCCTAGCCAGCATTCGCTAGCTGGGGAATTCTGGGAGTTGAAGTCCAAATATCTTCAAGTTGCCAAGGTTGGGAAACACTGGTCTAGAGAAAAGAATGACTAGGGAGACATTATAGCAATATTCCAGTATTTGAGGACTGCCACAAAGAAGAGGGGATCAATTTATTTTCCAAAGCACCAGAGGGCAGGACAAGTAGCAATGGATGTAAACTAATCAAAGAGAATTAAGGATAAACTTCCTAATAGGACAATAAACCAGTGGGACAGCTTGCTTTCAGAAGTTGTGAATGCTTCATTGATGGAGGTTTTTAAGAAGAGACTTGACATTTATTTGTCTGAAATGGTATATGGTCTCTTACCTGAGAAGGGGGCTGTACTGGAAGAACTTGAAAGTCCCTTCCAGATCTATTCTGATTCTGGTTTTATCTTCTTCACTTCAAATCTCTTTCTTCACAGCACCTTATTGTTATTCTCAATTTCGCCTCCAGATTTCCCTTTCTCTTTGCCTTCTCCTCCTCCTCGCTCTTCTGTCTACTTCTATTTTACTTCTACTCATCTCTCTCTACTTCTGCTCCTTCCCCTCTTTCTGAGGCCTCGGTGGCGCAGTGGTTAGAGTGCAGTACTACAAGCTACGTCTGCTGATCACTGGCTGCGGCAGTTGGTCAGATCAAATCTCAGTAGGCTCAAGGTTGACTCAGCCTTCCATCCTTCCAAGGTCGGTAAAGTGAGGATCCAGATTGTTGGGGGCAATAGGCTTACTCTCTGTAAACTGCTTAGAGGGGGCTGTAAAGCACTGTGACGCGGTATATAAGTCTAAATGCTATTGCTATTGCTGTTCTCCTTCCCTTCCCTTCTCTCCTACTTCCACCTTTGAAGTTTTCTGCTGTGAGATCAGGGCAGAATTTCTTATAGGCCAATGAGTGCTTTCAGAGAGAAGCTGGGAAAAGCCACGACCTGAGTCATGTGATCTGAATGGGAACTCAGCTACTCATGAAACACGAGTTTCACTCTCCATAGGTCAGTATGATCAGAATGGTCTAAATCGCTTAATCTATATATTGATGGCCTCTTTAGCATGAAGGTCACATTTTGAATACTGTCTACTGAAAATAAAAGAAAAATGGAGTGCAGTACTGTCATGGGTTATTACCAAATAAATCACTGAGACTGTGGGGAATGTATCATGAATAATTTGGCATGTAAAATGTAAATGGATTGCTAGCCATTTAATGAGCGAATGTTTAAGAGCTGATATGCTACAACAACAACAAATGCTAAAATTGACAATGATGGAACAGAAACAGTTCCTTTGTATCCCCCAGAACATCAGCAATTTATCCAGCTTCCTAAGAATGTGTTGAATCTTTAGCATTCCGCATCTATAGTTGCCATTATAACCTATGAGGTTCGATGGAGATTTGAATTCAATTTTTGGCTCAGGCCTCAATGCAGGTGTTTCTTCTTTCAGCATTGGAGTCATGGTGGAATGTGAGTAAATACTGAATATTTTATGCCCTCCCCTTTATATTTTCATGTTCCATTGTATGGCTGTTTGTTCAAGCTCATCTTCCTTAAATCTGACCAGAATGAAAGGTAGGGAATCTGAAAAGTCAACAATTTTCAGCATAGTGTTTACCGAATTATGTGCTACATGGTTTTCTGCAAACTCATGACATGAGAGAAGGTCTTGCCTCTGTTTCCTTTTTGGAACATAAGCCAAGAGAAGCTTGACATCATCCAATTGATTTTTTTTTTAATGGGTATTTTTTTTTTGCCAGAATGACTCAGATTTTCCCATCAAGCAAATCTGTCTCATAAGCCACATATTCCAGCCAGCCTGTACCTGGTATCCTACAGATGCATTGACCCTTGGATTGAGCCAGACTTGCCTAGGCAAGGAGGTACGCTTCCACTTTGTCTGCACAAGTCCAATCAGCTTATTTGAAATAATTGCAAGTGTAAGTTGCTTGAGGAAGGCTGCTTCATAATTAAGCTGCCAGATGGAGAAGACTGATATACCCATTTATAAGGGAGGCCATCTTTTTAAATTCGGTAGGACACACACACAAGAGGAAAATACATTGGATTCTCAGTTTATGCCTTAGCCTATGAATGTGTCAAAATGTGTAGTTATTTGTAGTAACATTGTTTTGGTCCTTCATATGAAGCCATCAAATAGGGCATGGAACAGAAATCGGAAAATCTCATAATATTCTTATCTGGCAGTTCATGATGTTTTCTTTCAAAAGGCATTAGCAATATGCTTCTCTCTCTCTTGGAGAACTTCAAGAGTAGATAATTATTCTTGTCTGCATTGTAATATATATTAAAACATGTTCAAATGTGGCTTTCCAGGGAGTTCTGCCAAATATTTTTAAGGCACCAGCTGCAGCTTTAGCTAATTTTATATTGCCTTTTGAGTCTTTTACCAAATCTAGTTTGCATTTGTTTTTAAATTAAAGCTGAAATGTACAACTGTGTGTTAGAAATGTTTGATTAGATTGGGAAGGTCCTTCTTTTGCAATTAAAATATTTAATTCCTTATCCTATCACAGCTTACATGTCTGGCAAAATATCTTTAGTAAGAACCAAATGTCTGCCTCTGAAAATCACTTGCATATATTTGATATATTTGATTAGAAAAAGAATGAAAAGCTCCTCTTAAGAATATACCATATCATCTTAATAAAATCATAAGCATGGTCACTATAAGCAAAATTAATTGAGGGACAGAGTGGCAGCATCCATATACAGTACATGGCAGTATCAGAAGTCAGAGATTCTCACACTGAAGGCCATGAACCCAGTAACTTAGAGCAAAACAGAGCAATTATTTAAAAGTGGCCGATTAGATTTTGCAGTCCAAAAACTCACACTCACTTTGCCTGGGGAAGTCGCTACAGAGCACTGCACACCAAGACAACTAGACACAAGAACAGTTTTTTCCCGAACACCATCACTCTACTAAACAAATAATTCCCTCAACACTGTCAGACTTTTTACTAAATCTGCACTTCTATTCTACTAGTTTTTCTCATCATTCCTATCATCATTTTCCTCCCACTTAGGACTGTATGACTGTAACTTGTTACTTGTATCTTAAGATTTTTATTAATATTGATTGTTTCTTCATTGCTTATTTGACCCCTATGACAATCATTAAGTGTTGTACCACATGATTCTTGACAAATGTATCCTTTACTTTTATGTACGCTGAGAGCATATGCACCAAGACAAATTCCTTGTATGTCCAATCACACTTGGCCAATAAAATTCTATTCTATTCTATTCAAATTGACGTAATGTAAGCCTTGTGTAATAACGGTTAATAATCCCCATCATACATGAAGAGTTTTTCAATGAAGAGCTTTCCGTTGTTTATTTATATACAGTGATACCTCGTCTTACAAACCCCTCGTCATACAAACTTTTCGAGATAAAAACCCAGGGTTTAAGATTTTTTTGCCTCTTCTTCCAAACTATTTTCACCTTACAAACCCAAGCCGCCGCCACTGGGATGCCCCACCTCCGGACTTCTGTTGCCAGCAAAGTGCCCATTTTTGCACTGCTGGGATTCCCCTGAGGCTCCCCTCCATGGGAAACACCACCTCCGAACTTCCGTATTTTTGCGATGCTGCAGGGGAATCCCAGCAGTGCAAAAACGGGAGCTTCGCTGGCAATGGAAGTCCGGAGGTGGGGTTTCCCAGCGAGGGGAGCCTCAGCGAAATCGCAGCATCACAAAAACACAGAAGTCTGGAGGTGGGGTTTCGAGGACTTCCGTGTTTTTGCGATGCTGAATTTTGCTGAGGCTCCCCTCGCTGGGAATCTTCACCTCCGGACTTCCATTGTCAGCGAAGAACCCATTTTTGCGCTGCTGGGATGACCCTGCAGCATCACAAAACATGGAAGTCTGTAGGTGGGGGTTTTCCATGGAGGGAGCCTCAGGGGAATCCCAGCAGTGCAAAAATGGGCGCTTCGGCCGGCAAAAGGGGTGAGTTTTGGGCTTGCACGCATTAATCGCTTTTCCATTGATTTCTATGAGAAACATTGTTTCGTCTTACAAACTTTTCACCTTACAAACCTTGTCCCGGAACCAATTAAATTCATAAGAAGAGGTATCACTGTATTTGTCTTTGTTTATTCATTTAGAATGTTCAATTTTTAAAACATTCATGATATTGATTTTTTTTCTTTTTTCTTTTTTTTTTACAAAAAACCCTTTGATTAAACACTAGCCTAGAGAGAAAGAAAATGGGCTAGTATCCCACATTTAATGGCATTAGGACAATTAGGATTGTGAAAAATAAAATGCAAAGGAGAGTTTTCCAGCTCAACAGTCAGGATGGTAAAGTTGCTTGTGCGGCATCTCTCAAAATTCTCTTACCTATTTGTGGGCAGAGGTTTTGGAATAACATTTCTATTTGCCTGCCTGCCTGTCTGCGTTTTCTGCCCCATCACTATTTTGAATTCTCCACAGTTCTTCCAGGCATGTGCTCTTTGAGGTATTGGCAGAAAAACAGGAATATCTGAAGAGAATTCTGCCAAGTGGTGTTTCCATTCTGTAGAGTGAAAGAAAAACCTTAGAAATCTCTCAGGGGGAGAAGAGAAAAACGATAGAGATTGTTATCTAAATCTAACACTCTAATTTAGAGATTATAGAACAAACATTCCTTTGCTGTTTCACAGCACACTTTGTTTTTAATGCCTAGGTAATTTTTTTTCTTCTTTTTAGCGGTTTCTTTAACAGGAATGAGTCTGGTGTCCTTATACCTATGGAGCAGCCAGATGCAAAAGAAGTCAGCCCAAGGCCACTCCTCAAGCTGAGGGTCATTATCATCACCTGCTTGGTAGGAAGGATTCTAGCATATTGTTTGTTGTGACTTAATGGTTTTAAAATAATACTCATTGCCTTTATTTTTTTTAGCATTTAATTCATTTAAAATTACCTTAGAACACTGGTACACTAAAATGCAAGCTTTACATAATCAACAGATTTTACCTTCATCTTCTCCTTATGCATTTTTAAATGTGTTTGTATAGTTTTCACTTTGAATCACCAAGTATTTTTCCTATGTTAATAAATCTAATGGCCTATCAATCTGATAAATATAACTAATTCCTTATAAATACAATAAACTAGTGAATGCCATACACACAGAGACACCCTTGAGCATTGGGCCCTCAATTGCATGACCAGAATACCTCCGAGACCGTCTTCTGCCGCACGAATCCCAGTGGCCGTTAAGGTCCCACAGAGTTGGCCTTCTCCGGGTCCCATCGACTAAACAATGTCGTCTGGTGGGCCCCAGGGGAAGAGCCTTCTCTGTGGTGGCCCTGGCCCTTTGGAATCAACTCCCCCGGAGATCAGAACTGCCCCCACCCTCCTTGTCTTTCGTAAATTGCTTAAGACCCACCTATATCTCCAGGCATGGGGGAAATGAGACATCTTCCCCAGGGTTATATAGTTTTATGTATGGTATGCTTGTGTTGTATGTTTTTTAAATAATGGGTTTTTAGATATTTTCTTTCAAATATTAGATTTGTTCATTGTACACTGTTTTATTATTGTTGTGAGCCGCCCCGAGTCTGCGGAGAGGGGCGGCATACAAATCTAATAAATAAATAAAAATAAATAAATAAAAAGTCATTTTATGATTTTTTTTAAAATCTAAGCAACTGTGCCTTTAACGGCTTTGGACCTATCAAGCCATTCACAATAGTCTAGTACAGGGGTGTCAAACTAGTGGCCCTTGCACTGGATACATCATGTGCTGGCCACCCCCACCCCGATTTTAGCGAACGGGGAAAAGTTGCGATATGTCACATGATGACAACATGACAACCTGAGTTTGACATGCATGGCATAGTAGCTAAAAAAGCTGAATGTGTTGATTACCTTTAATATTTCTGCTGCTCCAGTTGATGTTGGCTTAAATATTATCCAATTTATATTATTGCTTTGATCCAATTAAAATAGGATGTGATGTCCTTTCCCAAAGTCTGCTAAGATCACCAAGTGCATGTGAATGGTGGCCCAGAGGTCCAGCTTCTCTGTGATAGCGTATATATGGCACTGTGAAAGTCTATGGAATCAAGCCTCCCCTCCTTACTTCTGCCTTTTGCAAGGCTAGAGAGCTCATATTGATGTAGACAGGATACTCCAACTGTTCTTGTGACTGAATATTTGTCTATGTTGATTTGAGGTTGGGTTTACATTTGGCTAATTATACAGTGCCTTCAATTATTTTGAAGACGGGCACAATGGAAATGATCAAATAACTAAAGAGCAAAAAAAACATTGACATCGGGCAGCTGCTTTTCCATGGCTTTGTGGTCAGTAAGAAGTGTACTCAAAGGTCCATGGAAAAACCGGCATTGCCAAATTCAGTCTTATTTATTTATTTATTCATTCATTCATTCATTCATTCATTCATTCATTCATTCATTCAATTTTTATGCCGCCCTTCTCCTTAGACTCAGGGCGGCTTACAACATGTTACCAATAGCACTTTTTAACAGAGCCAGCATATTGCCCCCACAATCCGGGTCCTCATTTTACCCACCTCGGAAGGATGGAAGGCTGAGTCAACCTTGAGCCGGTGATGAGATTAGTCTTCCCTATCAGATGCCTGTCAGAAGTACTGGATTATAATTTCTAGAATTCCTAGGTAATATTTGCATTTTGGGTGCAAACATGTTCCTTTTGTTACTTCTATCTGAATTTGGTCATTCCACTTGCCACTCAAATTCGGAATAGTGTGAACGGTAGCCTGTTGTAAATTGTATGCAAAGAATGTTTTTTTAAACAAGAGATTACAATGCTGGTGTTTTTGAAGAGTTATATAACTGGGGGAGATGTATACAGATATCAGAAGTTGCAAATATCAACAGTCAGAAATATTGTATAACCTATTATCTGGGGGAACAGCCTCTAAACTGGAATATTGCTCTACAGGTATTTGCAAAGATAGTAAATTGGACAGTATTTTTAGCAATTTGCAAAACTGGAATTTGGGGAGCCGTGATCCAACACATCTGAAGTGCACCTGCTTGGCAAAAACCAGATTATTCTGTTACTCTGCTCATATCATCAGGCACATGTCTGTGCTGGGTCGACATTAGGTTAACATCAAATCTGTTGGGAAATAAAACTGAAAACAAATCAGAAAATCCCATGAAAAGCCATCTTGAGACCAAGCCAACCTGGATGGGACCACTGGGAAACCAAGTGACTTTGTAGTAGAAAAGTTCTTATCTTGGTATTCCTCCCATACTACATTTTGAAATGGTATAGCCCAGTGGTAACATTTATTATGTCATAACTTTGCAAAGACTAACCAACTTGTTTCATCAGCCAGGACCTCCTTGATGTATGAACATCTGAAGATTTGTCTAATGTTCAAGTTGAAATTCTGAACGGCCACTGCAGTTCACTATCAACAATGTTGGTCAAAACCAATAATCGAAGTTTAGAAAGAGTTTCCTAATGGCCTCTAAATATATAATAAATATATTTACACTTTAATAAAAAGAGGAGAGAGCATTTTTGTTCTGGTTACATGGTGAAATCAAACAAGCAAAATATATATTTATGGTTATTCTAGGTGCTTCTTGGGACTTGAATTTAAATTCAATCAAAACAATTTAAGGCCAATTGGTTTGAATATGGTCACCTAGCTGTAAGTAATTTTCAAGATTAATCAACACCTATAAGTGATCATATGGGACACGGTGGCTTAGTGCCTAAGATGTGGAACTTGTTGATCGAAAGGTCAGCAATTCAGCAGTTTGAAACCTTAGTGCCATGTAACGAGGTAGACTCCTGTTACTTGTCCCAGATTCTGCCACCCTAGCAGTTCAAAAGCACATACAAGTAGAAAAATAGGAACCATTTTGGTGAGAAGTTAACAGCGTTCCATGCACCTTTGGCATTTAGCCATGCTGGCCACATGATCACAGAGATGCCTTTGGCCTTGAATTGGAGATGAGCACTGCCCCCTAGAGTCAGGAACAAGTAGTACATATGTGTGAGAGGAACTTTACCTTTATAGGTGATCAATGACTTTTGCCTAAAGCTACATATAGCCTCAAGATTTGCTAATACCATCTTTCACCCTGTTTGATTTCCACTTTAGATATTCTATCCTTAGACTAGACACCTAAGCAAGCATTTAGAGCAGGAATAATTTGGAACAGATGGTAGAAATAGTTTTAATAATGAGGGACAGTAAAGATGTAGATCTCCAAAGGGTCTATATTATAATTGAAACTATTTAATTTATTCATAAGCATAGAATGAATGGATATTTCTATGATCACCAAGTCTAAGGTAACAACAAATTATACACCTTGCATATATACAAATCCCAGGGGAAGCTGTGATAATCTCAGGAAAGATATCACAAAAATTGAATGATAGGCCAATAAAATAAAACGGTGAATGAGAGCTACATAAACCTATTTTAGAGTGCTGAACCAATGCAAAGGATCTTGTAACACATATGTGTATTTTCTGTTACTTTATTAAAACACATGTGATTTTCTAAAACAATGATGCCATATTCTTGTTTGTCGTAAATATAAGGCTGTAATTTAGCTAGCCATCCAATTAGCTTGGTTGTTTATTGATAAATTTTAAGATTGGTATCTGGTCTCTTTACAAAAATTGGCAATCAATAAGCTTCAGAAAGCAACAAGAATGTACAGGAAACTAGGGGAGCAAATGTCTTCAAAAGCTGATTGAATGCCATCAGAACCTGAGGAGGTAAGGGCTGATTTTCCTTGTGTCAGTCATCTGCCTTATGTGGCTTTGTGTGTTCAGACTTCTAAGGGGCTCTCTGATATTATCATGTTTTATAGAAAGATACTTGGTATAGGCCTCAGTCAGGGGTTTATTCGTTAGCCTCTGCTCTATCTTAGCCAAAATTGTGCAGAGAAATATGGACAAATTCTGGAACAACTGCTTCCTGTCCTTCAATTGCCATAAGGTTGGAGATATCCTGGAGCATACACTCCAGGCCAGTGGCAATTTCCCAGTTTTAATCACTTGATCTTTTCCAGCTTGGTTGGTTAATTTCCTTAAGCTAGACGTAATCAGCAGAGGTCAATTTCCTTGGAGGGAAGCTTTCCTTTTTCTTTCAGATCATGGGAAATTCACGCCTCCCACAACACCATTTATTAAGACCTTTTCACCCCTGGGCTCTTGGTTATTGTGGAAGGTTGTCAATGGAATCTTTACTTTGCAAATTGCAGGAGAAGACTAATGTATGTTCCCACAAAAAGAAATGTGTCAGATGGAATAATTAGACAAATTCAAATTCCTACTAGATCATTGGCGGGACCCAGGGGAAGAGCCTTCTCTGTGGCAGCCCCGATCCTCTAGAACCAGCTCCCCCCAGAGATCAAAATTGCCCCCACCCTTGTTGCCTTTCGTAAGCTCCTTAAAATCCACCTCTGTCATCAGGCATTGGAGAATTGAGATATTCCTTTCCCCGCAGGCCTATACAATTTATGCATGGTATGTTTGTGTGTATGTTTGGTTTTTTAATAAAGGTTTTTAATTATTTTAAATATTAGATTTGTCATATGCTGTTTTATTATTGTTGTTACCCACCCCGAGTCTAGGGAGAGGGACGGCATACAAATCTAATAAATAAATAAAATAAATAAATAAACCTTTCTGCACCAACTAATATCTTTCCGTCCTAATTTACATTAGTAAATCATCCTGTTTGCAGATGAAAAGGAGACTTCTGTGTGCATTGACAGGTTCCCAAGGAAAGACACAATATGGATACAATAAATAATAAATACTGTATACATATAACGAATGTAAGGCATGAGCTGAGTCCCAAGAAAAAGGCAGAATACAGATATAATAAACAAGACATTTTAAGAGATGTTCTCTTAAGGTATTGGAATATGTTGCCTATATCAATATCCAATTTGGAATAGTTTATTTATTTATTTATTTATTTATTCATTCATTCATTCATTCATTCACTCATTCACTCACTCACTCACTCACTCCCTCACTCATTTACTTACTTACTTACTTACTTACTTACTTATTTATTTATTTATTGGATTTGTGGACTCGAGGCAGCTGTTTGCTATCCTCCTGTTGACATTTGGAGAAAGTAGACTAATTATTTTCAGCTCTGTTTACTTTTTTGTTTTGTTTTTGAGATATTTGGGATTTTCACTGTTTCAACAGTGGAAAAAAGCTGTCAGTCATTATGATTTCATGATTCCTGAAACTCTGTGAGCAATGGGTCAGATGCACAGAGAGAAAGAGAGAGAATTGACCCAGGAAAAGTGAGACTTAAAGCCATTTCCTTTGGTATTTTATGTCCAATTTAGTAGGAAATGAATATGCAGAAATATTTCAACCAGTCTTTGAAAACGTACGGCCCATCTTCAGTTATGGAAGAGGGAAGAGAATAAACAAAGCACATACATTTATATGATTCAATCAATCAACAAGGCAACCACTAATTATCAAAAAGAGGAAGTAGGAAGAACACACCAACTGCTTTGTTTCAAGCACTAAATGCCCAGCCAGCCTCACTGCCAGCTGATTATAAAGAAAAGCTAGAAGACTCTGGGAAACCAATGCCCTGTTTCAAGCTGTCCACCAAAGCTGAGTTGTACTGATGTGTTTGTTGACAATAAAACAACATAGCATGGGTATAATCGTAAAATATTTTGTGGTTAAATATGGACATTCCACAAATATAACTAAGGTGGGGCTAGTACACAGGATTTTACCATCAGTTTACTTTGGGAAGCCAAAATAAACATTCAAAGCAAATGTAACATTACACGTAGCCCTTTGAGTGAATTATCTATGGTTCTCATGTAAAGCCACAATAAACAAACTATCGAGAGCACACACATGGCTAGTGTTTTATGAATTCAATTCCAAAAATGAAAATCAGAGAAAAACTAGTACTTCTTGCCTTTTGGGAGGCACAAAGGTGAAGTGGTCCTTTGGTCCTCTGTTTCTCTGAACAGCTTCCATGCATATTAGATTACAGGCTGTTTTAAAAAACACTAAACACAGAACATAGAATAATAGAGTTTGAAGGGACCTCGGATATCTTCTAGTCCAACCCCCTGCTCAAGCAGGAGACCTTGTACCATTTCAGACAAATGGTCATCCAGTCACTTTTTAAAAACCTCCAATGATGGAGCTATTCCATTGGTTGATTGCCTTCACTATTTGAAATTTCCAGTTAGTTTCCAGTCATTGTTTCTTGTTTTGCCTTTTGGTGCTTTGGAAAATAGTCTGACTTCCTCATCTTTGTAGGAGCTCCTCAAAAAGACATTGATAAAATTGAACGGGTCCAAAGACAGGCTTCAAAAATGGTGGAAGGTCTTAAGCATAAAACATATCAGGAAAGACTTAATGAACTCGATCTGCATAGTCTGGAGGACACAAGGGAAAGGTGGGACATGATAGAAACATTTAAATATGTTAAAGGGTTAAATAAGGTTCAGCAGGGAAGTGTTTTTAATAGGAAAGTGAACACAAGAACAAGGGGACACAATCTGAGGTTAGTTGGGGGAAAGATCAGAAGCAACGTGAGAAAATATTATTTTACTGAAAGAGTAGTAGATCCTTGGAACAAACTTCCAGCAGACATGGTTGGTAAATCCACAGTAACTGAATTTAAACATGCCTGGGATAAACATATATCCATCCTAAGATGAAATACAGGAAATAGTATAAGGGCAGACTAGATGGACCATGAGGTCTTTTTCTGTCGTCAATCTTCTAGGTTTCTATGTTCTATGTTTCTATTTCTTCTTTTCATTAGATTAGACCAGGGGTGTCAAGCTCGATTTCACTGAGGGCCACATCAGGGTTGAGTTTGACCTTGGGAGGGGGGCATAGCCAGCATGACATCACTCATGTTAGGAGGTACCTGGGACGACCCAAGCACTCTGCCAGTGACCAGAACTGGATACAGTATTCTTACTAAGGTCTTACTAAGACCACACTTGGTCTTACTAAGAACCACATTTGGAACACTGCATCTGGTTCTTTATTTGCAGATGAAGGGATGGTGATGGAGTGGATATAACAGTTCTTTTCCTAGTGTTGGTCTCTCTTGCTCTCTTTATAGTTCTTTTCCTATGGCTTTGGTCTCTCTTGCTGTATGTTGTTCTCAGGGCCTGCATGAGCAGCCAAATCTACTGGAAGAAAGTGTGGCAAAACTCAATAGTAGTATGGTATTGAGATACCATGCTGAGTCTCCTCTAGGCATTATTATATCAACACTGTGTAATGTCAGGAATTATTAGGCACAAGAAAATTGTGCCAGTTATTATTTAAGATCATTCAGGTAGTTAACAATACAGGCTAACATTGCAAATCACCCAGTAGCATTCGGGAATCTATTGTAAAGAAAACAATAATGACACTTCCTTTTTTAATGTTGATTTCAAGAATTGCCTTTGTTTTGCAAAAAAGGAAACATAATTTTGAGTGACAAATCCCTCCAAATCCTTCCAATTTATATATGCTTCATTTCACTAGACATGTCTATTTCTTTACCCAGCTGGGTTCTCTTTCTAACTATCTAACCTAGCAAGTTGTGTTTGGCTGAAAGAGTCAAAAGGGAATTCAGGGAATAATTTTCTTTTGCATTCTACCTTTTTCATAAGGCTCCTTAAATAAAAAATTCAATCATACTTCATATCTGATGGGGCCCTTTTGCAAATTCTGCTTGGAAAAGATCAGGATAGAAAAAGGGAAAAATAAAATGCACATTAGATCAGTGCTCTAATTTTTTGGGAGGGTGGGAGGAAAAGTATAGTGTCTGAGCGGCAGTCCCTTTGGGACTGGGCGGCACAGAAATAATAAATAAATAAATAAACAAACAAATAAACAAATAAATAAATAAATAAATAAATAAATAAATAAATAAATAAATAAATAAACAAACAAACAAACAAACAAACAAACAAGCAAAAAACCCACCCTGTTTTGCCTCAGATAATTTCAAAATAAAATACTGTACTGTGTGTCTATAACAGTGAGCTCATAATAGGGCAACTCTATCAATATCAAAATGCCACTTAAATAGTTGAGCTAGTTTCAAACTAGATTTTTATTTTCTTTCTCTCTTCCTTACTCCCATTCTTTTTCTTTTTCTTTTCCACCCTCTCTTTTTTCTATCTGTTTCTCTCTCTTCCTCTCTTCCTCTCTCTCTCCTTCCCTCTCACTCTTTCCCTCTCGGCTTCTGGGCAGGTTTGGAAAACTCTGAGTTGATGATGATTTTTAAGTGAGCGATTGCTCACTGCTCAGCTTAGAGGGAACTATGCATTAGATCAGTGTTTGATTCAACAGGTCTAGGATTTTATTTACACTGAGAAAAACTGAAAGATGCTAAAGGAATTTCATGGGTTGGTTAAGGTCCAGGTCAGCACTGAGGTAAATGTTCCAGGTTTCCTTTTTGATGTAAAAGCAATCCTCCCTTCCCTTCCTCTGTCCTAATATAATATATCCTTTGGTGCTATGCTCATTATGTTGTTACTGGAATATGTATTTTTGAAGCAGGCTTTTTCTGAACTCTTTGTGGCTTCACCGCTTTCAGTTGTTTTTCTGGCATTTGTTGCATTATTCCAAGCCTGATTTTTTCCCCACTTGCTTATCTGAAGTAATTACAGTTAATCAAGAAACCCACATTTATTATGATCACAAATATGGCCAATCTGACTTCATTCTCTGTTGATATTACTAAGAGCAGATAAGGCCACATGGCCAATTGATTCATTTAGTCAATCAAATTTATACATCTCATTATCACTGTTAGCTACTAACTTAGACAATCAGATTCATTTGAAAATCTAGGGGCCTGGGAGCCAAAGAATAGAGCTAACGATTTTGTACATCTGAATAAATCTGCTGAAGTCAAACAGTTGGACATATCATGTCTGGTTATGAATTATAGTAGATGCCTGTACTGTATACTTAAACTTTCTGAGTAATTGGAGAGAGGTAGAAATTTTAGTATTTGTAATTATCATTTTTTGACTTTCCACATTTAATAACTTGCATTAAAAATAATTAAAAACTGAGGACAGAGGGAAAAATGGGATGTTAAGACTATCCAAGGTGCACACAGTTATGTCTTGAGATTTGAATATTAGCAGGGTGTTTTTAACCAGGACTGCTCTTCCGAGCGGGATAACACTTGAATCTGATTTGTCCGTGCAACCCAGGTCTCTCTAT
Organism: Erythrolamprus reginae; assembly: GCF_031021105.1. Classification (NCBI taxonomy): domain Eukaryota; kingdom Metazoa; phylum Chordata; class Lepidosauria; order Squamata; family Dipsadidae; genus Erythrolamprus; species Erythrolamprus reginae. The sequence goes on from NC_091950.1 coordinate 240,893,097, forward strand.
ATGAACCAGAGCCGACTGCCTAGTCTTTTGCTGGAGTTTTGCCGAAGATCACTGTACATAATAATAATAATAATAATAATAATAATAATAATAATAATAATTATTATTATTATTATTATTATTATTATTATTATTATTATTATTATTATTATTATTATTAAGCCGCCCCAAGTCTTCAGAGAGGGACGGCATACAAATCTAATAAATTATTATTATTATTAAATTATTATTATTAATAATAATAATAATAATAATAATAATAATAATAATAATAATAATAATTTGTTAGATTTGTATGTCGCCCCTCTCCGAGGACTTGGAGCGGCTGTTGTCACTATGTTCGTCTCCTGACTCTTTGGTACGAGAACCTAATACATATCAAGCAAGAATCAACACACAAGTTGGCAGCAATGACCTAAAGATAATTTTGAAACATCCACAGGTTTTAGGCAGTAAAGGGCAGCCAGCCATTTGCGGCCCTACTGGAACGCTCCGGTGGGGGGGTTGCGCACGCATCCACCCTTCAGCTTCCTATGCATGTGCACTGAAGCAGTGCCCCATGGGAGCTGCCAGCAGGAAGAAATACTCCAGGAAGGACAGCAGCTCGTCGGGGAGACGACGCTCCCCCATTGCCCCTGTCGCCTGCTTACCAGAGTTTCCCTGATGAGCTGCTCTCCTTCCTGGAGGATTTCTTCCCACTGGTAGCTCCCACCCAGGACAGACCTCTGCTGCTGCCGTGCCTCGCAGGACCCAGCCCTGTGGCCGCCGGCCAGCCCAATCTGTAGCAGCAGCAAAGGCGCCCCATGCCCTCCAGATGAGCGCCGCGCTCTCTGGGCCCACCTAGTGGGGGCGCTGTAATAACCGAGAAACACGGTCTCCAATTTAAATCCTTTATTTTCCTCAGGCTCGAAGCGAGCGGCTAAAACACTTTCACTCTAGACGCGAGAGAGCAGAAGACGCGTAAGACAAGTAGCGCTTCTATTTAAAGACTTTCCCCCAGCAACAGCCGGCGGCTGACAGCTCTTCTATTTTGGCGCCCTCTACAGCAACCAATAGGAAGCAGGTAAACAATGCCTATGGGTTTTTTCAATTTCTGCTTAACAACACTTGTTTAACACTTTAACCCAGATACAGAACATTATAGAACATTACAGACTTTACAGGATTTAACACCCCTCCCCCTTCTGGATGATTTTACAGGTATTCATTCGGACAAATAAGTAACGAAGTCTTCCAAATGAGGAGGTCTTCTTGAGGTCCGATCTGATCGTCTGGGGTCGCTCATGACTTGTGTGTCCACCGATGAAGATGGCTCCTCTCGTCCCGCAGACGCATTGCTTCCATGTCCAGGAGATGGCAGAGCAGAGGCAGCGCTGGAATGGCTATTTCCCCCAGGTAAGTCCCAATCAACTGGTTCCGGGTTCCTGTTAGCCCTTGCGAAATTCCCTGTGGGGAGGGGATGAGTGTTATCCTTATGTCCTTCACTTTCGGCTTTTTCCACTCTTCCCCTAATGTGGTCAATGTGCCTCTTCCAGAGGCGGCCATCTAGTAATTTGACCATATATGTTTTGGGACCCATTTGATCTTGCACTATGCCACTTTCCCAATGCTTACCTGCATTAAAATTTTAAACATATACTGTTTGCCCCACAGCCACTGCACGCTCAGGCATTAACACATTGTCCGGTTTTAATTTGATATAGGAGGGGTGCAGCCTATCAAGGGGGGATCTTAACCTTCTCCCCATTAACAGCTCAGCAAGGCTTTTCCCAGTAATCAGGCTAGGTGTTATGTGTTGGGTCAGCAAGAATGTATCTAATCTTTCCTGGATGTCACCTGGAGCTGACCTCTTAATGGGCTCTTTGGCCACGCGAACATATCGTTCTGCTGCTCCATTAGACCACGCTGCGTGGGGCGATGTGAGCGCATGCCGGACTCCAAGATCAGCTAGGAACACTTCAAACTGTTTAGATGTAAATTGGGGCCCATTGTCCGAGACTAATATGTCTGGGCACCCATGTGTTGTGAATAACTTCCTTAACACATTTATCACTGCTGATGATGTGGTAGATGTTAATAACACTATTTCAAGCCATCTTGAGTATGCATCAATCATGATTAAAAACATATTATTCCCCACTGGTCCTGCTAAATCAATGTGCACCCTAGACCATGGCCCTTGGGGACTGTCCCACTGTGCAGGGGTGGTTTTAGGCGGGTCTGGCCGTGTTTCTTGGCACTGGCCACATGTTGCCACCCAGTTCTCTATTTCTTTGTCCAAGCCAGGCCACTACAAATATCCCCTCGCCAATGCTTTCATCCTCACCACCCCTGGGTGTCCCTCATGCAGCATTTTCATTACCCGAGGCCTCAGGGCAGTGGGAATGACTACTCTCTCCCCCCAGAGTATGCAATCATGCATAACCGATAGCTCCAGCCGCTTTGTTTTGAATTCTCCCACTAAGGGGTCATCTCCATTCGCTGGCCAGCCTTTTAGAATGTAATTTAAAATCCTGCTCAAAACCTTGTCCCGCCTGGTTTCCACTGCCACCTCTCTGGCAGTGACCACAGGAGTCTTATCTAATTCAATGAGGAGCACCTCTGATGCTGGCGCTGGGTCTTCTACTCTCTGTCGCAATGGACAGCGACTAAGGCCGTCTGCGTGATTAATAGCAGATCCCCCTTTATGAATGAGCTTGTAATCATAAGCAGCTAGAAAAATAGCCCACCGGGACATACGGGGAGACATGAAAGGAGGAGTTGGCCGTCCTGTGGCCAGCAGACCCAAGAGAGGCTTGTGATCTGTCACTAATTGGAATGGTCTCCCTAACAAATAATGGTGAAATTTTTTCACCCCGGCTACCAATGCCAAAGCTTCCTTGTCAATCTGCACATAATTGCGCTCAGCCCCGGATAACATTCTCGAAAAATAGGCAATTGGCGCTTCCTGACCATTAGGAAAGATATGGGCTAACACTCCGCCCACCCCGTACGGAGAAGCATCGCATGTGAGCCTCAAGGGAAGTGTTGAGCTGTATTGCACCACTAAGCTATGGGACGACAAAAGATCTTTGACAGAATTAAACGCCCGTTGCTCCTTCTCACCCCACTGCCAATCTGTCCCTTTGTGGAGGAGCCGATGGAGCGGTTCAGCTGCGGAGGCTTTCTGTCTTAGAAAAACAGCGTAAAAATTTAATAGCCCCCAAAAGGCTTGCAGCTCAGCCTTACAAGTTGGGGCAGGGGCTTCTTTAATGGCTCTAACTTTTTCTTCTGTGGGGTGAATGCCTTCAGCATCGATACGAAACCCTAAGAATTCGACTGATGGAGTTCCCCACACACATTTTTCTGGTTTCAGTCGCAAACCCTTGTCCCTCAATCTCGTTAGTACTTGTCTAATTCTGCTATGCAGCTGGGCAGAGTTGTCACCACAAATCAATATGTCGTCAAAATAAGGGACCACCCCATCAAGGCCCCCCAACAAGCGCTCCATTAACCTTTGGAAAATACCAGGAGCAACACTAACCCCAAATTGCAGACCCGTACATTTGAAAGCACCTCTGTGTGTTACAATAGTTTGCGATAAAGCAGTGGCTTCGTCTACTGTTAACTGCTGGTATGCCTGGGCAAGGTCCAGCCTCGCGAAGATTTTCCCAGAACCTAATGTGTGCAACAGCTGCTGCACTACTGGAATGGGGTACGAGTTGTGCTGTAGTGCCTTATTAATGGTTGACTTATAATCTGCACAAACTCGAAGCGAACCATCTGGTTTAAGTGGGGTTACAATTGGGGTTTCCCAGGGGGCATGTTCAACTGGTACCAGTATGCCTTGTGCTTGCAGTTTAGTTAATTGCTCATCCAGCTTACTGAGTAAGGGCAAGGGCACCCTGCGAGGTTTTAATCTAAGGGGAGGAACAGCAGGATCCAACGAAAAAGATATAGGAGGCCCTTTAAAGGTACCCAGGCCAGCACGGAAAACCTCAGGAAATTCAGTCACAAAATTAGGAACAGTAGAATATGTCAATTTGTTAAGACCGCTAACCCCAAAGGTGCCATCCAGTCCAAACCTAGAAGGGAGTGATTAGCACCGTCCACAACTAAAAGAGGCAGAACATGGTGAACATTTCGAAAGGTGATAGGAACCCTGGTTTTACCCAAAACCCTAATAGGGTGACCCTGGAAGTCATTGATAGAAATGTCCAAAGGTTGCAAAGCGTCCCGTGCCAAACCCGGTACATATAAATGCAATTTATGCCATGGCATTAGTGTATATTTGGAGCCTGTGTCCAACTCCATATGGCATGGCTGATGGTTTAAGAAAAGGGGGACAATAATTTTATTAGGGGCAGGAGGGTAAATTCCAGAGTCACTGAAACCTCTGGCATTCCAAGGTCGGCGGTAACCCCGTCCTTATGGCCGGAAAGGACGGTAGGCTCGTGGAGCAGAAAAGGAAGGCTGTTGACCCTGTGCGGAAGAGATGTCATCTGGCATGGCAGCTCGGCAAGCGGCGGCGATGTGGCCTCTCTTCTCACATCTGTAGCAAAAAGCGTCCTTAAAGGGGCAGTGAGACCTTTGATGTTGACCTCTGCAACCGGCACAGGCAGGAAAAGTTGACCGGGCTTGTCTGTCCGGCGGCCCTCGTAGGTAGCAGCAGTGTTCATTGCAGTCATCATAGTCGGAGAGCTGACCATCAGGCAGGCGGCGAACAGAGGCACGCTGAGTATCAGAGATCTTGAAAACAGTCTGCAGCTTGTCATTGGATTTTAAATCAGCTGCCGCAGCCTCAGCTACCTCAGCTGTCTGAGCAGCTTTAATCACGTCTTGTAAGGAGGAGTCTTCAGTTGCTAAGAGCTTATTCCTTATCGTGACGTTCCTCATTCCAAAAATAAGGGCGTCTGTCAATCTCGCTTCAGGATTGTCAAATTGACATTTAGCCAAAATAGTGCGCAAACGGGTCGCGAACTGGTTAATCGATTCACCCTCCGATTGAGACATACGCGAGAATTGGTGCCTATAAACTATCGGTGGCTTAGTAGGTTTAAAATGAGCAGCCAATTTTGTTTGTAAGGTAGTCCATGGCACAGAATTAGGAGGGTCAGGGTCTGTCAAAGTCCCGGCTAACTCAAATATATGTGTGCCACAATAGTTTAAAAATAAGGCACGTTTCCTGCTGTCCTCAGCTGTATGGAGACTGGCAGCTTCTAAGAATATTTCAAATTTAGCCATGTAGGCTGACCAAGTTGACCTTTCTGGGTCAAACAGCTCCGGAGGCTGAATAAGTGAAGGGGTCGACATATTGATTTTTTTCCTAAAAAAAAAATCACCGCTAAGACCCTCGTCGCCAATGTAATAACCGAGAAACACGGTCTCCAATTTAAATCCTTTATTTTCCTCAGGCTCGAAGCGAGCGGCTAAAACACTTTCACTCTAGACGCGAGAGAGCAGAAGACGCGTAAGACAAGTAGCGCTTCTATTTAAAGACTTTCCCCCAGCAACAGCCGGCGGCTGACAGCTCTTCTATTTTGGCGCCCTCTACAGCAACCAATAGGAAGCAGGTAAACAATGCCTATGGGTTTTTTCAATTTCTGCTTAACAACACTTGTTTAACACTTTAACCCAGATACAGAACATTATAGAACATTACAGACTTTACAGGATTTAACAGGCGCTGTTGCTGCTGACTGGGCTGGTGAGATTTGGCTGCTGCATATGCGCAGAAGCCGAATCTCGTGTACATGGCCAGTGGTGATGGAGCTGCGTGCGCAGTTCTATTTCCGCTGGCAGAATGGTGTTCCATGCTGTTCCACTTCCTGCCCATCCCTGGTTTTAGAAAAGAAACAGGATTGTGGTTTTTTGGTTTTTTTTTAAGGTCAATTTAGAAGAAAACAAGTTACCAGTTGAACAAATTTCAAGATTTTTCCATCAGGATTTTAGTGAAACCTGGCCCTTCCAGATTGTAGTCAGAATGAATTTTTAATCATTCAAAGGCAGACGTGTCAGTAAGAGCTCATCCATACAACCCTAAGGGTGTGCTTGAGATCCTTGTAATTTCCAAACCTGCTGTCACCACCACTATTTGTATGAATGTCCTGTAGGAATGAAGTCAATAGTGCTTCTGGTCTTCCTTGCTATTAGCCTTATTGTAGAAGTCCACATTTCCGTCAGTCCAGCAATTGGCCCTGTACTGGTTGTGGCAACTCCCTTTTAATCTTGGGTTGCTCTGATCCTGAGTAATTGGGAATTGGTTTTCCCTGTCACTCAGCAGCAGCTTCCCAAGTGAACCAGAGCTGCAGCTCAAGAAGGTGGTCAGGGATTGGATCAGTCTGGGTGGAAAGAAGAGGATAGCAGATAGCACACCAGAAGTTCAAGCAGAAGAGGCAGAATTCTCATTAAAACTGGATCACTTACTTCATAATTTGCTGAGGATGTCTACTCAGATGTAGGGACTTGCTCCTTAGTGAATTTCTAGTTAAGTAGGTAAAAGATTGCCGTCTGCATCTAGGTTGTTGTTTAATGTATATATGATGGATGTCCAGACAGAAGCATGGTATAAAATCAATAGTAAAGCACCTTCAGATTAATGAGCAATTGACATTGCTTTCAATAAGTGTCTAAATGCAAAGCTTTTACACTGAATACATTATATCCTTCTTCATTTGCTATTAGGCAGTAAAGGGAAATAAATAACACAATGTTGAGCCAACCATGCAGTCTCTTAGAGAATAACTCTACTCATTCCTGATTTTTCTTTGTCTTGTCCTCCATATAAGCTAACATTGTTACAGTACAACTAATAAAGCTTCACCATTATCTTGGTAGAAGTGGGAAACAGAATTTATTTCTTTTCAAATTCTTCAAGCATCACCTATACTTAAAAGAGTGTTTATCTAACTTTCTGCAATTGCTGACATTAAATATGTGTTCAAGAAGACCAGAAACTACCCAATAACATAAATACTCTTTCCCAACATTTTTGGTTTTGCCTTCTTATCCCTTCATGTTTAAAGGCCTTCTAAATTTCATTTTTGCAGCAAAATGGAATAACTTTAGAAGTAAATATTTATTCAATCATATTATGCATCTTATACATGACAACAGCTCTTATCACAAACTTGCTGGCTGAGAACTTTCTTATACAGAATTCTGGCCACAACAACCCAAGCAGATCTCCAGCCTAATAAAATCTCACTTTTAGCTTTTCATCATCACCTTTCCTATTGGTGTGTTTCATTTTGGTTTGCTTGTGCGTGATCGTAGTTCCGCTTAGCAGACTTGTAACCAGTGACAGCACACAAAATCTGTTTGTGAGTGTTCATTTTCTGAATCTTGATACACCTGTTGCTTCTTGCTTTGCCATCTGTAGCAATAGCAATAGCACTTAAACCTATATACCACTTCACAGTGCTTTACAACCCTCTCTAAACAATTATAAAGTCAGCATATTGCTCCCAACAATCTGGGTCCCCATTTTACCCATCTTGGAAGGATGGAAGGCTGAGTCAACCTTGAGCCTGGAGAGATTTGAACTGTCAAATTGCAGGCACCAGAAGTAGCCTGCAATACTGCACTCTAACCACTGCACCACCTGGCTCTATACCTAATTTTCAGGCACTGGCATTGTTAGATGACTGGCGGTCAACTTAGGCAAGTGGGAACTGAATGGCAGATCAAGGTCTGGCAAGCAGATTGCAATTGGGAGGCTGCAATAGACCTCTACAGATCGCCAGTAGACTACATACCAGCGTTTCAAAACCCCTGATTTAAGAGCCGACTTGTTCGTGGGTCCCTTTTCTTTACATTTAAATACTGCAAGATATTTTGCCGCCTGTGGCAAAAGCAACTCCTCTTTACCAGCAGTGACCAGAGTGCTAATTGCAATCCTGCTACAATCCACCCACCTGATCTGAAGCCTGGGGTGGCTGCTTGACTTTGTCTAATTGAGAGGTTACAATACATAGCACGGCTCTGCTCATTCTGCATAATTGGTGCAAATGTTCTGCTGCTGACAGTTTCATTATTATGTTTATCTGTATTCAGCACCCATCACCACATCACAGCCGATTTATTATGGCCACCAACTCCGTGACTCTATTAAAATAAACAGAACTTTTAGCTGAGCATAACTTTAAACGTATACATGGTTGTAGTGAGTTCTTGTACCGCAGTCACTCACCAGTATGAGAGGCACATTTGCATTGCAACCCCTGTTTCATCAGCTGTCACCCTTGCCATACTTCTGTTAATAAGTAAACATAATTAGGGCATTTTCACACAACCATTGTTATCCCGCTCATATTCTTTACTATTTATGTATTTATTTATTTATTTATTTATTTTGTCCAATACACAATGAGGGTTTTAGTGGGTATATATCCATATACACATAGTAAAACACATGATGAAGGTTATAGAGGAGATACTCATAGTAAAATATATCTAAGAAATAATAGAAAAGAAGATATAGTAATAGAACATATCAATGAAAGAATAGAAGAAGAGATATAGGAATAGAAGAAAGGTATAGGAGATATAGGAGAGCAATAGGACAGTGGACGGAAGGCATTCTAGTGCACTTGTACTCGCCCCTTACTGACCTCTTAGGAATCTGGATAGGTCTACCCTTAGATAATCTAAGGGTAAAGTGTTGGGGGTTTGGGGATGACACTATGGAGTCCGGTAATGAGTTCCACGCTTCGACAACTCGGTTACTGAAGTCATATTTTTTACAGTCAAGTTTGGAGCGGTTAATATTAAGTTTAAATCTGTTGTGTGCTCTTGTGTTGCTGTGGTTGAAGCTGAAGTAGTTGCCGACAGGCAGGACGTTGTAGCATATGATCTTGTGGGCAATACTTAGATCTTGTTTAAGGCGTCTTAGTTCTAAACTTTCTAGGCCCAGGATTGAAAGCTCACAAAGATGCTTTTCCAAAAGGCAACAGGATTTTCTTGGGGGGTTTTCCCTTGAAAACATTTCGTTCCTCATCCAAGAAACTTCTTCAGTTCATTTCTTCGGAACAGAAGAAACTACTTGGGTAGGAAGTGAAATAAAGTCTACTTGCCTTTGGGGAAAGCATATTTGGGGAAACCATGAGCTGAACGATTGAGAACCTCCGAAGGCGTTTTTAAAAATCTCAAGCAGCCCAAGTAGTGGGGAGGAGAAAACTACTCTTCAGGATAATTGGGTATGTTGTGGAGTTGGTGGCAAACCATCCCAACACTTTGACTGCAGGAGGAAAGGAGAGGTCAGCGAGAAGGATAAAGCTGGAGTTCCTACCAATTGGAACTTCTGCATCTCAAGAGGAAAGGCTGCAAAACTATCTCCAAAGCATTTTCACTAGAACAAAGGAGCTGACTTGATAAGTAATTAGCTTCCCAAAATCCACATAAGCCCTTATTCACCTCCTTTTTTTTCCTATGGTGTACAGAGTCTTTGCTCTGACATGCTATGCTGTAGGTCTTGTGATAAGTTATCACATGTGGAGCATTCCTTCTAGAAGAACCAGAAACCATGCACATATACCCTATATTCCATCACAAATTGTAGTTAACTAGCAAGCCACCTGGTGTCCTTCAGATGTTTTATACTACAATTCCCTGAGTCCTGGGACACTGGCCATGAAGTCTGTGACTGATGGGAATCAAAGTCCTACACTTTAGAGAGCAACAGGTTGACTATTCCTATAGAATCCCGTTTGGAGAGCAGTTCTTTTGATTGTCACTGGTTATGGGGATTGGATGCACAGAGCAGATTTACCAGTATCTTTCCTTTTCACCTACATTAAAAAAGACCCGTTGTACCTACCTGAACGGTCTTCTCGATGCACTGGAAGGAGAGTCCAGCATGGGTTATTAACCAATCCTATTGGTAGAGATTGAGTAAAAAATTTACATAATTATTAGGCACCGCCCCCACACTGCTCCCATGAGCCCAGTTTTAAAAACGAAAAAACCATGTAAGAGGATAACCAAGTTTTATTGCCACAAACATAACTAGAAACTCCCATCTCCGGCGACCCTTGAACTCAACATGCCGGGTGGGTTTGGACTCTCCTTCCAGTGCATCGAGAAGACCGTTCAGGTAGGTACAACGGGTCTTCTCCACTGCAGCTGGAAGGAGAGTCCAGCATGGGATATGCCAAAGTTTTAAGGCCCATGGGAGGGAGAAGGTCTTGAAAGGGACGTTGGAGATGAACAAACTTTCTGTAGTACACGTCTACCAAATGCAGCCTCCGCTGAAGCGAACGAGTCCAACTTATAATGTTTAATAAACGTAGATGGTGCTGCCCAGGTAGCCACTCTACAAATGTCGTCGATAGAAGCCTGCGTTGACCAAGCTGCCGACGCGGCTGCACTCCTGGTTGAGTGGGCCGTTAGACCTGCTGGAGCGGTGTGTCCACCCGCTCTATAGGCTTCCGTAATACAATCTTTCAGCCAACGACTGATGGATTTGGCCGAAATTCCAAGTCCCATTTGATGTTGAGAGAAGGAGACAAACAGTTTCTCCGTTTTCCTGAATGATTCAGTTCGCCTGATATATATTTTTAGGGCTCTTCTGACATCAACCTTATGCCATCGTAGTTCGGAAGGGTGATTGCCATGTGTGCAAAAGTCCGGCAGGATCAACTCCTGCTTCCTATGAAACTGTGTATTCACCTTTGGAATAAAGGTGGGGTCCAGACGGAGAACCACCCTGTCGGGATGGAATATACACAAATCCGGCCTCACAGAGAGAGCTGAAAGTTCCGAAACTCTGCGTGCCGACGTAATCGCTACTAGAAATGCTGTTTTTATGGAAAGAATCCTCAATGGAATCGTCCTTAATGGCTCAAAAGGTGGTTTTGTGAGCGCCTGAAGAACTAGTGTGAGGTCCCAAGATGGAAACCTCCTAATCGGAGGTGCGTGTTTGTTTGTAGCACCCCGAATGAAGTCTCTAACTAGTGGATGGTAGGCTGGAGATCGAGCTTCTGATGTCTGGACCATGGTGGCAAGCGCCGCTACTTGTCTCCTCAGGGTGTTGGGGGCCAAACCCCGGTCTATCCCTGACTGTAGGAATTCCAAAACCGTAACTACGGAGGCATCCTTGGGATTCCTGCCTGCCCTTTCACAAAATCTGCAGAAGGCCGCCCACGACGCTTGGTAAATTCGGGAAGTTGAAGGGCGTCTTGCGGCCTGTATTGTGTCAATGACCTTCTCCAGCAACTCCAGATGTCTCAGTCTGTGCCGCTCAAGTGCCATACGGTTAGTTGTAGCCATTGGGGGTCCGGATGTTGTAGGGGCCCCTGGCTGAGGGAGATGATGTGGTCCGGGATCCTCCATGGTGGTGATCTGGACATCGCTGTCAGGTCGGCGAACCATGGGCGGCATGGCCAATGTGGAGCTATCATCAGCACCTCCGCCCGCTCCCTCAGAATCTTCTCTACTACTCTTGGAATCAGGTTCACTGGTGGAAATGCGTATAGTAGGCCGGTTGGCCATGGTGTCAGTAAGGCGTTGACCCCTTCTGCTCCCGGTTCCGGAAAGCGTGAGTAAAACCTCGGCGTCTGAGCGTTTTGCCGAGTCGCGAACAGGTCCACCGAGGGCTTCCCGAACCTGTGAGACATCTGCTGGAAAATTTTTGGATCCAACCTCCATTCTGATGGATCCAAGGTGGTCCTGCTGAGCCAGTCCGCCTGCGTGTTGATATCCCCAGCGATGTGTTCCGCAGACAGAGAAGCTAGATGTGCCTCAGCCCAGTTGAACAGCTTGTTGGACTCCTCCATAAGGCGTTGCGACCTCGTACCCCCTTGGTGGTTCAGGTGGGCTCTGGTCGCCACGTTGTCTGTTAGAATCAAGACCTGTCTGTTCAGTACGATCGGAAGGAAAGTCCGAAGGGCTAAGTGAACCGCCCTGAGTTCGAGGAAATTGATGTTTATGGGACTTAAGTCTGCAGGTGACCATGTGCCCTGCGCCATGTGATGACCTATGTGCACTCCCCAACCATAAAGGCTTGCGTCTGTAGTAAGGATGACTTTGTCCTGCATGTGGAACGGCGATCCCTTGCGAATTGCCTGTGAGGTCCACCATCTTAAGGACTCCTTGACCTCCCGAGGTAACTTGACCTGCCGGTGGGAGTGACTGACCTTTGACCTCTGTGCTGGCAGTAAGAACCACTGCAAGGTTCGGATATGATGCCTGGCCCACGGAACGATTCCAATGGCCGACACCAGAGTCCCCAGAACCTTTGAAAGTAGTGACAGGGGAACCCTTCTGTGCTGACTGAGGCTGGCGATTAGACGCTGGATGTTCTCTAGCCTCTCTGGGGAGAGTGACACTGTATTGGTTTGAGTGTCTATAATGGCCCCCAGATGTTGAAGTCTGGTTCTGGGTGTCAGCTGGCTTTTCTCCATGTTTATGGTGAAGCCATGGTCTTCCAGTGTTTGCATGGTCTGAGCCAAATCCTGCCTCGCCTGTACCGGGGACCTGGACAAAATAATGATGTCGTCCAGGTATGCCATCAACCTTATGGCGTGCCCTCGCAGGTGGGCCGTCAGAGCATCCAGAAGTTTGGTAAAAGTTCGTGGAGCGAAGGAAAGGCCAAATGGCATAGCTCTGTATTGGAAGTGTACTCCCTCGGAGCAGAAGCGCAGGTATTTCCGGTGCGCCGGGTGTATGGGCACATGAAGATATGCCTCTTTCAAATCGATAGAAGTCAGAAGGTCGCGAGACCTGATCGAGGCCAGGATGGTCTGCAGCGAGTGCATATGAAATCTCCGGTATTTGATGAAGATGTTTAGTTGTTTGAGGTTGAGGATTAACCTGCAACCTCCTGAGGTTTTGGGCACGATGAAGATCCTCGAATAGAAGCCTTTGCCCCTCTCCTGGGGCGGTACCGGTTCTATGGCCTGGATCTCTAACAAGTGTGTAATTTCCTCTTGTAGTTGTAGTCTCTTCTGAGGGTCTCGGATATTTGAGCAGTGTATAACTCGATTGGGGGGTCTCCCAATGAACTCCAGCCGTAAACCTCCCGACACTGTGGCGAGGACCCACTGATCGGAAGAAGTGCTGCGGCAGGGGGTACTGAAGTGTTGCAGCTTCCCCCCGATCGGCAGCTGGCTGGTCAAGTCATTTGGACCGGCGGAAACCTCGATGGTTGTTCCCCCGAAAGGGCCACCTGGACTGTTGGTATCCTCTGGGCCGGTCCTGGAACGACCCCCGGTCGCTTCTGAAGGTGTGCTGTGTGAATTGACCCTGGTTGAAGGGTCTTTGCTGCTGTGCCGTGTTTGTAGAGTTGTCCCATCGTGGCGTTTGTCGCCTCGTATAAGGGGTGGACCTCCGATCCTGCCTTCTGCCTGACTTGGGAAGAACTTTCCTCTTGTCTTTGTCCTCCACGAGGACCTTGTTTAAGATATCGCCAAAGAGTGTCGCACCCTGGAATGGGGCCGATGCCAACCGCCACTTTGATTTGAGGTCCGCTGGCCAGTTCCTCAACCACAGCAAGCGACGGGCCGATAGGGCAGTGGCCATCCCCCTGCTGGAGAACTTTGCCACATGCAACGTGGCGTCCGCGGAGAATTCAGCTGCCGCTTGCAGCTTGCTCAGATCCTGGCGTAGCCTGCCTTCTTCCGGACACAAGCGAGATTGCATCTCCTGGAGCCACAGGAGCGATGCCCTGTTCAGGAAAGATGCTGCTGCTGCTGCCCTGAATCCCCAGCTAGCCATCTGGTGGATCTTCCGCAGCAGTGTCTCTGCCTTCCTCTCCTCTGGTTTCAGGTTTTCGCCTGTCTCCGAGGGAACCAAGGCGCTGGAGACCAAGGTTACAACTGGTTCATCAATTGGGGGGTACTCGAGCAATTTTTCAACCTCCTCATCGAAGATGTAAAATTTGCGTTCCAAATTGGACGGTCCCTGGGCCGCTGCCGGGTACTGCTAAGGCTTCTTGACCCCTTCCACGAATATATGCGAGGCTGGAAAATGGTCAGACTCGGGTTGGGGCTCCCTGAGGAGAGTAGTTGAGGTCTTGCCTGCCTCTTCAGTCGCTTTGGCCGCCCCAGGTAAGTTCATTACCTGCATGGCCTTAAATAGCAGTGTCCTAAATAGAGTTGGCTTAAATAAGGCTGCTGGAGTAGGTTGTTCTGGGGGAGCCTCATCCTCAGATAAGTCAAATTCTTTTTCACTGTCCTCTCCCAATAGTGGTTCTTCGGAGAGAGACCCCAAACCCGAGGGGGGCGGTGCTGACCACACGTTCCTTGTTGCTTGTGCTGGCAGTGGGGCATACTGGTGGGCTCCAGTCGCTATGCCTTGCGAGTATACATTTGCAATTAAGTCCTGCAAATCCGGTGGCATGTCCTGCCACGCACCCGCCTGTGTCTTCAGTCCTGCCGCTGTGGGCGTGAACGTGGCTGATGGCCCTTGTGGGTCCCTCCTGGGGTGTCCAGATGACCCAGGCCTGGTCCATGAGGAGGCTGGAGAAGGGGCCACAGGCGGCATAGAAGTAAATTGCTGGTCTGGTGACCAGTCCCCTTCATGTCTAGGCCCAGATAGGCCAAATGGTGACAATGGAGTTATTGGGTCTGGTGTTAAGGCCTGCCTCTGAGTCAGAGGGACCGCTGCTGGGGAGCTATGCAAGGCCGCTTCCAATTTTTGTTCCAGGGCCTTGATGCGTTTTTCAGCCTCCTTGAGGGAGGAGGCTGAAGCAGGAGAATGAGAGGACTTGGACTTATCTTTAGCCTTCCCCTTAGGCTTGTCTTTTGGCCTGGCCGGGGATGCAGTTTTCTCGCTGCTAGGCTGGTCCTCCATCATTAGTTTAGCTCTCTTGCAATCCAGAAACTCCTCGATGGCCAGAAATAAACAGCCTCGTCACCGAATCTGCTTTAAAAATGGCGTCTCGCCTCACCGAGGCTCTGCGCCTGTGCACTGAGGTCCATGGCCTCCTCGCGCCAAGCAGCTGCCGGAAGTCCTTCCGCTTGGCGCCAATAGGGGAATCGCACTCAAAGCGGCCCCAAAATGGCGCTGCCCATGCCGCTCGCGGCTCGCCTGGCCGTTTGCATTCGGCCGTTCGTGGGCATCAGGCCACCTCTCGCCGCGTCCCCGCCAAGCCTCTGCCGCTTTTTGCGGCTTTCCGGGCCGTTCTCTGTCGGCTGCAGCGGCGGGGGGGGGGGCTTCCGAGCCCTGTCGGGCGCTTTAGCGTCCCTGGCAGCGGCTTGCGGCGGCGGTTTCCCCGGCCGCCGAACAGCTGATGAGCGCTGCTCCGTTTTCCTCCTGGAGCCTCTTCTGTATAAGCGCTTCTGAGCCTCCCAGTGGGGGGGCCGGACCCCCCCACCTTTGGCTCACAGCCCTGGTCTGGCCACGGAGGTCAGGGACCCCAGGCTGGGTGCTCCTTTCCGGGGAAGTTACCTCGGAGGGAAGCGAACCCCTGAGGAGAGCGTTGGGGATTGCTGCCCGCGGAGGGTAGCAACCCCATCTGTCCTCCTTGCTCTTCATTGCCTGTAAGGAGACAAAAAGAAAAACATTAAACAGGTAAAAGACAGATTTAAACATTTAATTGCTCCTAGAGCAAACTCAGTACGTCTCTACACTGTGACTGAGTTTTTAAAACTGGGCTCATGGGAGCAGTGTGGGGGCGGTGCCTAATAATTATGTAAATTTTTTACTCAGTCTCTACCAATAGGATTGGTTAATAACCCATGCTGGACTCTCCTTCCAGCTGCAGTGGAGAATAAATACTTCTCATTTATCTCCTTTCCTTGAGAAGCAAAGGCAGTATAGTCTTCACACCTACAGTACTATTCTCACCATTCTTTTCAGAGCAACTCTGTGAAATAGAGGAAGCCGAAAGATAATAATTTGTCCAAAGTTATCTACCAAGTTTTGTGGCTGAACATCCAGCAAATACCCGACATTCCAACTACTACACCAAAACTGTTGCATATTTTGAGAAAACCTTGACAGGGTACATTTGCTCACTTAGGGTGGCATAAACTGGGAGGAGGTTTCAAAGTATTTCTAGCAGGACTACAGATTCTGTAACAAATTTGTTCCCTATGCCATCTGGTAAACTTGCAAGATTCATTTTTTTCACCATGTTTGATTTGATTTGATTTTATTGGATTTGTATGCCGCCCCCCTCCGTAGACTCGGGGCAGCTAACAACAGTAGTAAACAGCATATGACAATCCAATATTAAAACAATTAAAAACCCTTATTGTAAAACCAAACATACATACAGACATACCATGCATAAAATTGTAAAGGCCTAGGGGGAAAGAGTATCTCAGTTCCCCCATGCCTGGCGGCAGAGGTGGGTTTTAAGAAGCTTACAAAAGGCAAGGAGGGTGGGAGCAATTCTAATCTCTGGGGGGAGTTGGTTCCAGAGGGCTGGGGCCGCCACAGAGAAGGCTCTTCCCCTGGGTCCCGCCAAGCGACATTGTTTAGTTGACGGGACCCGGAGAAGACCCACTCTGTGGGACCTAACTGGTCGCTGGGATTCGTGCAGCAGAAGGCAGTCCCTGAGATGTACATGTATATATCGGAACTAGACTGTGTTGCAGGGTAAAATGCATAATATTGTATTTATTTATAAATTTTGTCACATGTATATATTATATATTAGAAATGGGGACCCTTTGAGAGATGGAGGCAGTGAAATTTCATTTTAATGTATACCGATTAGTGTCCATTCAAAGTGACAATAAGGTTATTCTAAGTCTATCTTGATTTCTACGAAGACAACATGAGCAGTTAAATCAAACAAATGAAGTGAAAAGACAAAGGAAGCTGAATCCACTGCAGGCAACTTTCTGTAACTCTATTTTCAATCTTCCCAAAACTTTACAACCTGAACTTTGGAGCTTTGCTCCCCTGACACATGTGTATCTAGGAGAAGGCATGCCAAGAGTAAATGCATAACATATGGCATTCATGCTTCACATGTAAGCCTGACCTTATAGCTGAATGGGGCTGTGCCAACTTCCCAGTAGATACCGAGTGGGTTGTGCAGGGTGTTGCCATTTGGATGGCACAGATTAAAATCTCTACAAAGATCTAATCAGGAAAAAGAAGTTCGGAGACAAGATCCTGAAATACAGTAGCAGAAGCATTAGCAGCACAACAAAGCCAAAGAATGATCAACTTGGGGGATGAGAAAGGTCAATTCCAGATTAATTCAGGAAGCTATTACTACTATTATTTTAGGAAAAACTGAAAAACTAAAGAAACGATGGCCACACACAGAGCAATAGAACCAGTGATCCTTCCAAGGGTTTTGAGGTTCGATTTTCAGCTAAAGCCTGAATTGCTCTGAATTCTTCCTGCTGCCACCTGAGTTATGGCTGCTGCTGCTGTCAGAGAAGCACTTTCGAAGGAAATTCAAAGCAAAATTCTGAGGCTGTCCTGCGGCAGAACAATGTGCCTCTAACCCACATTGACCCCCAACACTGCACTGCTGTTCTGCAGCACTCATAAACTGAGAAAGCTCTAAAACAGGGATATCCAACATTGGCAACTTTAAGACTTTGTGGACTTCAACTCCTCAAATCCTTCTCCCAGCATGGTGAAGTCTTAATGTTGCTAAAATATACTCGGGAGTTCTGTGCCAGGCTGAAATGGTGAATTGCTAAAATCGGTTGGGTTTGAGCATCCCATAAATGTGCTTATCGTTTTATTATATTACCCTTCTATATTTTTTACACAATAATCTGAATTCAGTTTCAGTTGGGCTCCCAGAAAACATAGAACCATAGGTCTGGAAGAAGCCTCAGGGGTTTTCTTGTCCAACTCCCTGCTCAAGGCAGATTTATATCACCCTGGTCAAATGGTTGTCCAATCGATTTTTTAAAATTTCCAGTGATGAAATATGCACAGCTCCAAGTGGCAAGCTGTTCCTCTGATTAATAGTTTGCACTGTCAGAAAAGCTTTCCTTAGTTCCAGGTTGGATCACTCTTTAATGATCTCCCCGCTGTCATTTCTTGTCCTGCCCTCAGGTGCTTTGGAAAATAAGTCAATCCCCTCTTCTCTGTGATAACTCCTGAAGTATTGGAAGTATTGGTCATCATATAATGACAACCCCCCTAACCTTTTCAATAGTCTAGAGCTGTGATGGTGAACCTATGGCATGCGTGCCACAAGGTGGCACGCAGAGCTATATCAGAGGGCACATGAGGCATTGCCCTATATCAGCTCCAGCACACATGCACCCGTTAGTCAGCTGGTTTTTGGCCTTGGGGAAGGCTGTTTCTCCCTCCAGAGTACAAAAAACCCAAGCCAATGGAGAAACCGGAAGTTTGGAAAAATGGACTTCCGATTTGCCCATTGGGCTGTTTTTCAGACTCTGGGGCTTCACGAAGTTTCCTTGAAGGCTCCAGAATGCAAAATAATAGCCCAATGGGCAAATGGAAAGTCATTATTATTTTACTGAAAGAGTAGTAGATCCTTGGAACAAACTTCCAGCAGACGTGCTTGGTAAATCTACAGTAACTGAATTTAAACATGCCTGGGATAAACATATATCCATCCTAAGATAAAAATACAGGAAATAGTATAAGGGCAGACTAGATGGACCATGAGGTGTTTTTCTGCCGTCAGTCTTCTATGTTTCTATGTTTCTATTTTTCCAAACTTCTGGTTTGCCTATTTACTTGTTTTTTTCACCGACCCAGGCTTCAGTGAGGCCTGTGTGCATGCATGAGGATGGAAGGGGAGATTGTGCACATGTGAAGGGGCAGCGCAGGGAATGATGCAAATGCGTGGAGGGGAGGGAATGGGTGTGAGTATGTGCGGGTGTGCTAGCACAGGCACAAATACCCTTTTGGCACATGAACTAAAAAAGTTTCGCCATCACTGGGCTAGACCCATCTATCCACCATTCATTATATACTTTAACTTCCAGCCCTCTCATCTTTGTTGTTCTTCTCTGCACTGTTTCCAGGGTCTCAGCATCTCTTTGTGTCATGGTGACCGGAACTGGGTGCAATATTCCAAGTGTGGCCTCTATGATGCAGCATAAAACAGTCCTATCATTTCTTGTGATCTTAACGCTATCTCTCCATTGACTGGCATTTTTGCACACCGCTGGTTCATTTTTAAGTGATGATCTACTAGGATACCTAGATCCTTCTCCTAGATCTTCTCTCCGACCCAAAATATTATTAAAGTGAAACTGCTAGGAATTTTTTTTATTCATTTGTCCAATACACAATACATATGGAAGAGAATAGACATGAACTAATTTATATAAAGATAATATGTAAAAATAGAGAAGATATATGAAAGGAAGAAAATATATATGATATATGAGATAAAGGACAGGGGACGAAAGGCACACTAGTGCACTTATGTACACCCATTACTGACCTCTTAGGAACCTGGAGAGGTCAATCGTGGATAGTCTAAGGGAGAAATGTTGGGGGTTAGGGGTTGACACTATTGAGTCCGGTAATGAGTTCCACGCTTCGACAACTCGATTGTTAAAGTCATATTTTTTACAGTCAAGTTTTGAGTGGTTAATATTAAGTTTGAATCTGTTGCATGCTCTTGTGTTGTTGCGGTTGAAGCTGAAGTAGTCATTGACCAGTAGGACGTTGCAGCATATGATCTTGTGGGCAATACTTAAATCGTGTTTTAGGCACCGTAGTTCTAAGCTTTCTAGACCCAGGATTGTTAGTCTATTTTAGTAGGGTATTCTGTTTCGAGTGGAGGAGTTAAGGGCTCTTCTGTTGAAATATCTTTGGACGTTTTCAAGGGTGTTGACGTCCGAGATGTGGTATGGGTTCCAGACAGATGAGCTGTATTCAAGGATGGGTCTGGCAAAAGTTTTGTAGGCTCTTGTGAGTAGTGTGAGATTGCCGGAGCAGAAGCTAGGATCAGGTTAACAACTCTAGATATTTTTTGGAGATATTGTTGCAGTGGACTTTAGCACTTAGGAATTAGCCCTGAAATTCTTTGCTTAATACACAGTTCTCTTCCACTAAATTATAACTTTCCCAAAGGAACCAACTATGGAAGCTAGAACTTGGCCTGGAGCAGAGCAAACCATAGGCCTTGAAAGACACCTCTCCTTTAGATTCTTGGGTATATAGATGAGGGGAGGGGACCCGAAACTGTGTCCCAGTTTTGGAAAAGACCAAAATACATTCTGCTGATACATACCTAAAAGGCAAGGACAGCCCTCTTCAGAGTAACTGTAATTCATTTATTTCTCGCATGACAAGATAATTGTTTTTAATTGGGGCTGGGATGGCATCTACATCTACACTGAATGGTTGTATTAAGCATACATTAATTATTCAGTCCTGCTAAATCAAAACATTGGCTTTCCAACAATGAGCCATTCAATAATCTAACACATGCTTCATGGATGAAGCTTTTAAACTTTATTTTGCTACAAGGGAAGAATGTACATGGGTGTGGTACTCCAAGAACCACATGATTTCTTTAAGTCAAGTTGAAGAGAACATGTTTCTATTGTTTCCCAACAGAGAAAAGAGGAATTCATATGGAACATTATAAATTTCCAAAGAAGCCAAGGCCTTGAAGTTTGGTGTTTTCTTTTTAATGGAATCAGTCATCCTTCTGTTGCTGATATAAAAATGCCCTCCAAATGTGTTGGAACTATAACCCCCTAAATTCCCAGCCATTCAGTGGGTTCTCGTTAGGAAGGGTTGCATTCCAGATGTTCACTTAAGGGCACCAGCAGATTTTAGTGCCGAAAGGGCCTTCCAAGCAATGATACTTGGAAGAATTTTCCAAACATAGTTCAGATTTAGCAGGAACTGCTATTGGTAAGACTCAACTTTCAAATGGCCAATCTCTGTATTTTACGCCTTTGGAGTGAATGAGATACCACAGCTCACATGAAGAGACTTCTATTTTTGTCCGATAAAATAGCTTAAATCTGTGGGTTTTGAGACAAGCGGATGTCATCAAAAGTCATAATTTGGAAAAGAAAAATCCCATGGCTCCTATACCTGCTGTGTTTAATTTGTACAACTGTTCAAAAGTAACCAACATCTCCTTCCGATTGCTTGTAGTTCTATGCTTGCTTATTTGTGTACAGCTATACATATAGATAGTGTCTGAGTATGTGTGCATATTACATAATAGAAGGTTGAACAACTAATCTTGTGGTGCGACCAGAACAATCTGGAACTCAATACACTCAAAACCATAGAAATGGCAGTATTTTCACCTCTTACAATACTAGACAACACAGTATCAACAGTAGAGACCTTCAAATTTTTAGGTCTAAAGATCTAAAATGGACACCTAACATCAAGAACATCATCAAAAAAGCACAACAAAGAATGTTCTTTCTGCACCAACTCAGAAAGCTCAAACTGCCCAAGAAGCTGCTGATACAGTTCTACAGAGGAATCAGTGAGTCTGTCCTCTGCACCTCTATAACTGTCTGGTTTGGTTCTGCAGCCCAACAAGACAGACACAGACTTCAGAAGATAGTTAGAACTGCAGAGAAAACAATTACTATCAACCGGCCTTCTATTGAGGACCTGTATACTTCCATAGTCAAAAAGAAGGCTGTGAAAATATTCACAACCTGGACACAAATTGCTTCAACTCCTATCCTCAAAACAACCCCATGGAGCACTTCATACCAGAACAATTAGACACAAAAACAGTTTTTTTCCCCAAACACCATCACTCTACTAAACAAATAATTCCCTTAACACTGTCAAACTATTTACTAAGTCTGCACTACTATTAATCTTCTCATTGTTCCCATCATCTATCTCCTCCCACAAACGATTGTATGACTGTAACTTTGTTGCTTGTATCCTTAAAATTTATATTGACTGGTTCCTAATATTTGTACCCGGACTATCATTAAGTGTTGTACTTTATTATTCTTCACGTATTTATCTTTTATTTTATCTACACTGAAAGCATATGGACCAAGACAAATTCCCTGTGTGTCCAACCACACTTTGCCAATAAAATCTATTCTGTTCTATTCTGTTCTATATCTCCGGGACCACCTTCTGCCGCACAAATCCCAGCGACCGATTAGGTTCCACAGAATTGGCCTTCTCCGGGTCCCGTCAACTAAACAATGTCGGTTGGCAGGGCCCAGGGGAAGAGCCTTCTCTGTGGCGGCCCCGACTCTCTGGAACCAGCTCCCCCCGGAGATTAGAACTGCCCCCACCCTCTTTGCCTTTCGTAAACTCCTTAAAACACACCTCTGCCGTCAGGCATGGGGGAATTGAGGCATTCCCCTCCCCTCCCCCGGGCCTATACAATTTATGTATGGTATGTCTGTGTATATGTCTGGTTTAATAATGGGTTTTTTTTAATGTTTTTAAAATTTATTAGATTTGTTGTGAATTGTTCTATTGTATGTTGTGAACCACCCCGAGTCTACGGAGAGGGGCGGCATACAAATCTAATAAAATAAATAAATAAATAAATAAATAAATAAATAAATAAATAAATAAATAAATAAATAAATAAATAAATAAATAAATAAATAAATAAATAAATAAATAAATAAATAAATAAATAAATTCTACTCTAGAAGAATGTTTTCCCCTGAGGCAAAACATATAAATGAGACATACTAACTCATTGCCTTTTTCTAGGTAGCCATTACATTTATTAAACTATGATGAGTTATTAGACGTGTATTTGGCATTGTATGTTCCTTTATGTATGTGAGCCATTTGAAATGATTGACTAATGATCTATAAAGGCCATAATCAATAAATGTACTTCATTTGCTAGCATAAAATATGCAACATGTGCAGAAGGGAATGGGCAGCATAAGTAATATACTGTATGTAGTATAATATATATGTAGTATAAGTAGCCATGAGAGCAAACATTAAATTGTGAAATCCCCAGATTTCATCTTATCTGAGAATTTGGGCTAAATAACTCTTCCCATGCAAACTGTTTTGATTCTGTGCAGATGTTCATGGTGTGTTTAGATCAAGGAGAAGAGGGCAGAACAACGCCTGCTGGCCTTGTGCCTAACATGCAGTCCTTGCAAAAAAAAAAGAACATAAGTTGCATAAAGGGAACACAACTCAATGTTTTTGGGGAGAAGGCAGACAAAGAGAATATCCTTTTCTGTGGACAACTGTTACCAGCCCACTAGCAATCATCAGAAGCACTGAATAATATGAAAAGCTTCTCAATCTTCTTACAGGAGCTCAGAATATTAGAAGGGGAGAAGAAAATGACAAGCCTAAACTCTAACACCAGATGAAATGAGAATTACCCGAGGGACAGATGATTTTTCCAGTGAAGCAACAGTTGTTAACACAAGGGAAATTAACACAAACACAAAAAATGCATGCATTCCAAGCATGTATAAAGCAATTATGTACTAGTTGGCTATGTTGCATTGACTAACGCCACCTCTTCAATACAGTCACAGACTCACAGATATACCAAAGGAAAAATATTATTATAACACACCATTGTAATCCATGGTAAGGAACTTGTGGTTCTCCAGATGTTGTTGAGCGAACACAATGCTTTTTAAAATCAGGGGTGGGTTCCACTTCCCTGACCACCGACACACGCGTGTCCCCTCACAATTTCACTTCCAGAGTCAGGAATTAGCCCGAAACGCAGCTGAGGAGCTGATCAGCTATGCTTTGGGTAAAGAAATAAAGGTTAGTATTAACCCAGAGGCGGGCGGGATGACTCTTTTTCAAGCAGCAGAAGAGGAAATGTTTCTATGTTTCTATGAAAAGCCATCCAAACACCGAGAAATTCAGCAAAAATTCCCAAAATATTATTATTATTATTATTGTTGTTGTTGTTGTTGTTGTTGTTGTTGTTGTTGTTATTTATTAGATTTGTATGCCGCCCCTCTCCGAAGAATCGGAGCGGCTCACAACAACAAAACAGTACAAATCCAATGATTAAAAACCATTTAAAACCCTTAATATAATACATCTCAGACAAACCATACATAAAGCGGAAACAGCCCAGGGGAATCAATTTCCCCATGCCTGACAGCAGAGGTGGGTTTTAAGGAGTTTGCGAAAGACAAGTAGGGTGGGGGCAATCCTAATCTCTGGGGGGAGTTGATTCCAGAGGGTCGGGGCTGCCACAGAGAAGGATCTTCCCCTGGGTCCCACCAGACGACATTGTTTCATCGACGGGACCCGGAGAAGGCCAGCTCTGTGGGAACTAACTCTGTGGGACCTAATAAAGTGCCCATGGACCAGCACCACCCGAACCAGTTCTGTGACACCATCACTGCATCACAAGCAAGTTACTAACAGTTTGGGCAATTTGGTCCAAACCGGAAGGAACCCACCTGTCTTTTTTCATCACTGGCAACACTGGTTGAATCTGATGAAACAGGTAGTTAAATAATATTATGAAAACTACCAGTTTTTTCCCCCAACTGCAATCAATCCCAGGTTTGAATAAATCATGAATAACCATGGTCATTTTATACCTCTAGCAAAGAGATTGTAGCTGATGCCTGCCAAGTTGCAAACATGGATTCAAGGCCACCCCAGGACTAGTTTCTTCTCTGCAACTGCATTTAGAATAGACTGAGCGCTGTGTGATAAACCTAAAGGTTCTTCTCCTCAGGGATTAATCTGCGCAGCCTCCATCTGATAATTCAAGTTGAATTATCTTTGAATAATTTGTACACGTCGTTTTGTATTCGGGAGCAAGTGAGAGAGTGAAAGAAAGAAAGAGAGAGTGCTTAGTTAAATCCACATATCTTAGATCAGTTGGCCACTGCAAATTCATTTGAGATCCCTTTGGGATAATTGGAGCAGACTAGATTGGTTGTGTTGATTTGGTCCCACCCACTTGGCTTAAACAAAGCCTTGGCTTAAACAAAGCTTACCTGAGTCTTCAGTTGGAGCTGGTTTGAGCATCCTAATATCACTACATCAGAACTGCAGCCTTCTCCAATTCCATTGGGTGATTTCACACAGCGTCATACTACAGATGTCTCTCCTAGATGATTTAAATATCTGTGGTTTATTCTTCTATCAGCACTTTTACAGCCAAGTCTATATAATGAAGCCAGAGAGTTCTGAGTCAAGTGCGTTCAGTAACAACAATGTCCTTACTGGAAAGTGAAAGCTGCTTCACATCACTAGGCACACATCTGTGACAAGTAAGAGATAAGAAGGGAATAATGGCATGATTTGGTGAAAGATGTGTTACTCACCATGAGGGAGTTACGCAAGGCAAAGTGCATGGACAGCAAGAAAACAATTAGCAAATATAAGGTCCCACGGATGACTTCCAAAGGAGATTAAACTGCCAGAATTCCATTGTACTGACGCTGTTTTGCAATCTATTTAAGGTATCTAAATATCTCCCTATAAAATGGTAGTAGAGATAATAATAGATGCAGATAGATGTAGAGTAACGTAGGAGAAATGATCCTGTAATCTTTGACCTGGTGAAGAGATTTTTGCCTTAATTTTCTATTTTTTCCCATGTTGCTTCTTCCTTTTGGGAAAGGATCCCTATCAGTTAACCAAGACCATGCCAGATTCTGGATACAGAGGGAATATGGAAATATTCCAATATGGCATCTAGCATACTGGTAGGATTTTTGGGGTGTGCAGGGAGACAACAATTTATTTAACTTATTGTTATTGTTGTTGTTATTGCTATTGCTAATGTTAATGTTATTATTAGGGTCAGCAACCAAAGATTTGGAAACTTCTATTCTCGTACTTTTTTTTTAACCTTCTAAATTTATTTGTTTGTTTGTTTGTTTGTTCGTTCGTTCGTTCGTTCGTTCATTCATTCAATTTTTATGCCGCCCTTCTCCTTAGACTCAGGGTGGCTTACAACATGTTAGCAATAGCACTTTTTAAAAGAGCCAGCCTATTGCCCCCACAATCCGGGTCCTCATTTTAACCACCTTGGAAGGATGGAAGGCTGAGTCAACCTTGAGCTGATGTGATGAGACTTGAACCGCTGACCTTCAGATCTACAGTCAGCTTCAGTGGCCTGCAGTACAGCACTCTACCTGCTGCGCCACCCCGGCTCACGTGTATTTTCTAATGCTGTCAGCCCACTGTAAATAAAGCCTAAACAAGTCTTTCTATTACAACTAATTTTATTATTAAATTCATTGTAATACCTTCCCACCCACCTGCCTTATATATACAACAACCTGATTGTGTGAATCATTTTCTTTCTTGCCATTATGGAACTTTCCCTCTGTATCCAAAGCATGTTCCCGTTTGCCTGATTTATACCAGAGGCAGGGAAGCATTTTTCAGAGATCAGTCATTTAATATTAAACAAAATTATTACTCACCCCTTGACAAGATCATGCAGCTGCAACCTGGATAATTAATTTGGGAGAGTGTCTCAGCACAGTTTAGGGCGTCGGTTTGATCCTATCGCTAACTAAACATACATTTTTAAATAACTAGAAAGTTGAAATGCTACATTTACTTAAAATGGTCTGAAGGCCAAAAAGAAGCAATTTCACATCAAGTAGGAAATCTTTCTTCATTCTGGAAAGTGAACAAAACGAGAGAAAATAATCAACCTCTTCCTGCCTAAGTTAATAAAAAGAATAGAGGCATTTTTTTAAAATGGCCAATTCTTGGAAAAATCCTCTCTTTGGATAGATTGAGGTACTGTACAGTGGTGGGTTATAAATAATTTTGCTAACAGTTTGCGCACATGCTCAATTTCTGTGCGTGCACAAAAGTGTGCCGGATGGGTGGGCGGAGCCTCCCACTGCTGGCACTACCAGTTCTAAGAACTGGTTGAACCAGGAGTAACACACTGCTGGTACTGTAACTGCATAAGGACAGTGGTGGGATTCAAAAACTTTAGTACTGGTTCTGTGGATGTAGCATAGTAGATGTGGTGTGGCTTAGTGGGTATGACAGGGAAAGGATACTGTAAAATTTCCATTCCCTCCCCACTCCTGATCTGCTGGGACTCAAGAAGCAGAGAATAGATGGGGACAGAGCCATTCAGAGATGGTGTTTACTGGTTCTTCGAACTACTCAAAATTTCCACTATTGGTTCTCCAGAACTGGTCAGAACCTGCTGCAACTGACACAGCGCAATCGGCAAAAAGCATAGCAGCCAACACCACATTAGGGAATAGAGTTCCGGGAGCATTGAACAGGGTGTCTCATCACACAACCTTGGAAAAAGTTTTAACAGTAGTCAAACTAGTTCTCATATATGGATCAAGAGGAGGAAAGATCTCCACCCTAGATTTCACTCCATACAGCCTCAAACTCTCAGATGCTGATATTGATATCTGGGGATTCAGGATAGTAAAATAGTCAGGCTTTCAACTGTATAGGATTTTTTTTTTTAATTAAAATTAAAAAAATGGAAGTTTATGGCATTTATTTATTAAATTGTATTTATTTATTAAAGTTATATGCCACCCATCTTGCTATCAAGAGATTGTGGGCGGCTTAGAATCTCATGCCTTAGGAAAGTCTTTCTTAAAAAACACTTGTAGCTAAGGGCTTATAAACTCTAATCTATGTGGGCATCTTCAATTTGACATTCCAAAATATATACCCTCCAAACACGCCAGGTTCTCTTTAACCAGTAAAGGGCAGCCATTCGCGGCACTACTGGAATGCTCTGGTGGGGGCATGCATGTGCACATGCACACCCTTCAGCTTCCTGCGCATGTGCAGAGTCGTGGCCCGAAGCACAATGATGGCAGCCCCACCCAGCAGTGCGCTGCTTTCCACCGAGCCCGGACCCAAAGCGCCCCAGCTATGGCCCATGGCATCCGCGGCATCTGCCCCTCTCCTGACCTCAGCCCTGCTTTCCCATGGCCCTCCGGTTGCCTTTGGTGCTAGAGGATGAATTTGGCCTCGGTGTTAAAAGGCTTTGCCATTGTAAAGACAAGACTACAGAATCACAGATTCATGTTTTATTTTACTATAATTTTTAATTATTAATTATGAGCTAGCAACACCTGTTTTTAGACAGACAGAATAATTTTAGCGACAGTTCTTTGAGTGAATGAAGATCCTAAAATACCTTGCGCTGTTGCAAAGTTTGTAATTGTAGCCTATAGATATTGTGCCTGGTTAATAGCAAAACAGGCCAAGCAAAAATGTACATATTTTTATTGTGTATTTTAGCAATAGCAATAGTGCTTAAAGCTATACTGCTTTACAGTGCTTTACAGCCCTCTCTAAGCAGTTTATAGCGTCAGCACATTGCCCCCAACAATTTAGTTCCTCATTTTATTGACCTCAGAAGGATGGAAGGCTGAGTCAAACTTGAGCCTGTTGAAAATTGAACTGCCAAATTGCAGGCACCTGGCAGGAAGCAGAAATAGCCTGCAATACTGCATTCTAACCATTGCGCCCCCACAGCTCATTATATTGTGTTTTTGTCCTATCTGGACCTAGGACCAGTAACAAGCATTTGCAAACTAGTAGTCTTGACTGATTTATGTTCCTTGTGAATCTGTCTAATGCCTTTTTTTAAAAACCATCACAGCCAATGGCTCTCATCCCAGGGAATAATATTCCATAATATAGTAGTGCAGAATACACTGAAGTACTTCATTTTCTTGAGCTTCTCATAAAAGTTTGGAGTGGATAAATAAATGATATGCTATTAGCGTACAACTCAACAAAGGCACAGTTGCTTCCATTGGATGCTGGGAGACCAATTGTCTCTTTCTTCAGAGAAGTACAGTAATACCTCATGATACGAACTTAATTGGTGCAAGGAGGAGGTTCGTAAGACGAAAGGTTCGTAAGACAAAACATTGTTTCCCATACGAAACAATGTAAAGTCAATTAATCCGTGCAACCAAAAAACCCCCCGCAAAAAAACGGCTTTCGGCGACTGCTGGGAAGCCGCGCGGCTGTTTTAAAAGGTGACAGCCGGCCTGGGGGGCTTCCCAGCACCCCCCCGAACCGAACCCGGGGTTCAGAAAAATTTTGCCTCTTCTTACGAACTTTGTTCGAGTTACGAACCGGCGTTCGGGAGGTTCTGGGAAGCCCCGCCGCCCGGCTGTCACCTTTTAAAACAGCCGTACGGCTTCCCAGCAGTCTCCGAATGCCGGTTCGTAACTCGAAAAAAGTTCATAAGAAGAGGCAAAATTTTTCTGAACCCCGGGTTCGTATCACGAGTTGTTCGTAAGACGAGGGGTTCGTATCTTGAGGTACCACTGTACTTCATATTTTAAAAAAGTATTGGCTGCATCCTCCTGAAATATCCTGAAATGTATTGTTAAAAATACTTTTTTTAAAAGGGACTCTCTCACACCTTTGACTATTGGCCTTCAGCCATAGTTTAAGGTGGAGCACCATAACCCCAGAATGAACTGAAATAAACTTCATGCAAGTGTTAACATCATAGATCAAATACAGGAGTTGGAAGGAAAAGAGAAACTTGAGGGGGAAAATGATTGTTGCACTGACTGGTGACATTCCCTCTCCTCTACTAGAGTTGGTGAACTATATCCTATTGTGCTGTGATTTTTATAGAGATTAATATATCCTGTTTTAATTAGACCCTTTTTGCAGAAGAGATGGTGAACAGCATACATTTTTTTTCTTCTGGCAACACCAGGAGAACCTCAAGCTAAAATTCTGTGCAGTTTCAAGAACCCCCAAATCCCATTCCTGATTGACCCCGCCCACCTTGCCCCATTCTTCCCAGGAGTCACCAAGTGGCCCGTTTTGGATGCAGGAAAATGCAGGGCATGTGGCGAGCCTCAAATAGGGTGAAAAACAGGCCTACAGAAGTTCAGGAATAATTCAGTTTCTGGCCTTCAGATGCCTAGGAAGGCTGTGTTCGCCCTCGCAAAGGCCCAAGGAAAGCTTCCAGAATCCGGGGAGGGCAAAAATGTCCCCCCCCCCCCTCTGTGGTGCAGGAGGCTGACTATGCACTGGCTTCGTATTAGTCTCTGGGCACAATTCAAGATGTTGGTTATTACCTATAAAGCCCTATATAGCTCAGGGCCAGGCTATTTACCTGACTGCCTCTTGTTGCATACCTCCCGGAGACTAATAAGAGCACACAGAGTTGGCCTCCTTCAGGTCCTGTCGACTAAGCAATGCAGGTTGGCAGGACCTCAGGGGAGACCCTTCTCTGTTGCCACCTCGGCTCTATGGAATCAATCCCCGCCCCCAATGTCCGTACCAGTCCCACCCTACTGGCCTTCCACAAGGCCACGAAGACCTGGCTCTGCCGGCAGGTTTGGGGACCATGAATTAACAACTATAATGGCCAAATTGTATGAATGGAGCGCATGCAAGTTGACTGGTTAGTTTAATTATAGTTTTATATTAGGTTTTATAGTTAGAGTGTACATTCGACTTCTTTTATTGTTTTGTATTTGTATTGTTTTAAGCCGCCCTGAGTCCTTTGGGATTGGGTGGCATAGAAATCGAATAAATAATAATAATAATAATAATAATAATAATAATAATAATCTGATTTGTCCATGCAACCCAGGTCTCTCTATGTGAACCAGAGCTGACTGCCTAGTCTTTTGCTGGAGTTTTGCTGAAGATCACTGTACATAATAAATAAATTAATAAATTAATAAATTAATAAATTAATAATAATAATAATGGTAATAATAATAATAATAATAACAACAACAACAATGCCCACCATGGCCATGCCCACATAGCAACGGTGCAGAAAACCCCTTGCTAAAAATTTTGAAGCCCATCCCTGAGCAGAACTAGAACTACAGTATGTTTACCTCTGCCATTGGCCACTTTTGCCTTGTAGTTGTGAGAACATGACAGCAAAAATTTTCAGAATGACTGAGTACATTAAAACATTTGAATTTTTCAATCGTGCAACAGATGATTCCTTGTTGAATCCTTCACTATTGTTGTATTCATGTCTCCTCGATCTTCATCATCTGGGAACTAACCTTTACTTCCTATAATAGTTAACCCTTTGATTGAAATTTGCTGCTACACATTTGCATTGGGTTTCTTGACCAGGCATTGCACCAGACTTATGAGATATGTATATGAGAGTATATGTTAATTAAGTAGACATACATTTATTAAAAGAGGGGACATAAACACTCCTAGTGTTATTGGAGGTCTCTATATGAAATCGTTACTGAAAGTGTTACAAAAAAAGAGACTGATTGGGAAAGCTTTCTTTCAAATATGGAAATCCTCTCAAACAATTCCGAGGATTACAGTTAGCTACAGGGCATGGAAAGGAACCATATATACGTGCCTGTGCATGCGTACCTAATTTGTAATTTTAGCAAAACTAATCCTACATTTGCATCTAAAAACAGTTTATTCGCAAAAAATTGGACTGCATCCTACTACATTGGTTAATTTCTTAGTAGTTTATTTTCCCAATATACCACCTTTCCAATTTCTTAGTAATTTATCTATCCACCATTTTCACAACGTTCAACTGGAAAAACACTGTCTCCCTTGGATTCTTTTCTTGGCAGATACTACTTGGCTCAGAACTGTGATTCTGAGGAGCATCTATGATGAGCCAATTATATGTACCGGTATATATATCAGAGTGAATATCTTTTCTTTGCAAGGATTAACATGTTGAAAAGATGTTATACCTAGCAATTTGTACAATGTGACTTGTAAATGTGTGCTATGCCTTTCATAAAAATACTTTTAAATACTTTTCTTATAGGCATCTGCTGGTATAATGCTTCTCCCTCTTCACTATTTTAATCCTAGTAAGAGATAGCATTATTATTTCCACAAGTTTCTGATTTCATTTCAAGAACAGCCAAGAAAATATTTTGGATCTCAAATGCATTTACTTCCGAAAGACAAAGAGCTGCTGTATCAAGTTCATATCTATTTAGGGGGAGGGGGTACCAAGTTATAGTATACTATATTTCTACCCAAATAGCTGAGAACCTGCCAACTTAGATCTCCAAGGCTGCTAAACTTCATCTTTATGATAGGTCAATTTGATTTTGCCTTCTCTTCAACTGCAGGAATCCATAACAAACTGGCACAAGAAAAATGAATGGCTTCCAAATATACTGAAACTGGTAAGTTTCTCCAGAAGTTGGGTAGTTTACAGCCTTTCAGTTGTGATTGAATGCCAAAATGTGTCAATCCCTGTTACAAAGGCCAATGAATGGAGATTATCAGGAGTTGAGATTCAAATGTATCTGGAAAGTCCAATGTGTTTCTCCCTGAGTTACAGTCTTCCAGAGAGCTTTTATTTATTTCAGTGAAATAATTTAGGATGCTTTATAGCCTCTTCTGTATTCCGAGATAAATTTCTGTGAACTAGTTCTCTACAGGACTACCTTACCCTTCCTCTTGATGCTGTTTGTGTTGTCAAGGATTTCTCCAACATTAGGGACATATTATAAGCTTTGAATGGTATTACATTTTTTTTTTGCTAATGGAACTATGAGTCAGTTATCCACTTGCTGATGTCATAGCAACAGTGAAATCTACTTACCTTCCCTATCCGTTCAGAAGCACCTGTTTTTTCACCCTCTGCACACACAGAGAAGGCTTTGTATATGTGCAGAGGGTTAAAAAAAGAAAATGGCGACGTCAGGGTAGGGGGGCGAGCCTCACGCTGCCACCAATACTGGTTCTCGAAACCACCAGCAGTCGCCACTATCGGTATGCTGGAACCAAGCCGAACAATAGCATTTCACCCCTGGGTCACAGTATGCACCATCACAAAATAGAATAGAATAGAATTTTATTGGCCAAGTGTGATGGACACACAACGGTTTTGTCTTGGTGCATATGATCTCAGTGTAGATAAAAGAAATGATACATTTGTCAAGAATCATGAGGTACAACACTTAATGATTGTCATAGGGACCATATCCCAACCAATCAGTTCTTACAGGGCAGTGGAAGTAATTTTCATTCATTAGCTGTGATGTCCATCACAATCTTGGCTAAAAAGAAAAAAGAAAGCTAAAAATTCCCTAGCACTGCTCAAATGAATGCCCTTGGATATTTTTTTTATATATATACATAGATACAGCATTTCAAACATGCTTTTAAAACAGGATTCCACTAAAATATTCAGAGTGTTGTACTGCAGCTTTATTTTTACTTTAAAACTACTTTTACTCATGTCAATTATCTGCTTTAATGTGTAAAATTAGTTTTGCATTTGGATTGGAGCAGAATCTTCTTCATGATTCCAAACAGAATAAATGAAGAGGTTGTTAAACAGGGACTTTCCATATTTAACATGGAAGCATATAAAAGAGAAAAAGCCACATCAATACATGACTTAGGTTCTGAACAAATATGCAGTCAACTTGGAAAGAAAAAGCAGTTCCATATTTGACGTACATCTTTCCATCACTAAGTGCTAATGGATTTTTTAATGGCTGTATTATGCAACAACTAGAGGATAAAACCAGTGTTTTCAGTTGGCTGATCTGTCCTGTGTTTTTGAAAATTTTTCAAGGAACTAGTTTGTTTCAGTTTCATGCTTTGATCGGCATCCAACCAGGAGATTCTATGCACATACCCCCAGAAGTAAGTCCTACTGAACTCAGTTGATTGAAGGCAGCTTTGTGTGGCTGCTGTTTATCAGTTTCTGGAGAGTTGCAACCAGTGAAGGGCTACCAAAATTTTTACTCCCACACTGTGGGCGTGGCTTATGCAGGACGTCCTGCATTTTCTTTCAACATCTTTCAGTGCAAATTGGGTGCTCTGGGATGGAGCTCCATTTTCACTACCCCACTGGATTCCCCCCGCCCCCACCCCATCCAGGCAGTAGCCTACCCCTGGTTGCAACCCTCAACCAATCTGCCAAGTTGAGAAATGCTTCTCTACAAGGAAGCTATTGCAGATGTTCAACTCAAACTTTCTTACCTGAATGTCTTCTTTTTTTCTGACTTTAAATGCTGCATGTAATGTCATCTTAATATTTATTGTCACCTTAGCATTTATTGTCATTGATCAATCGATGCAATTTTTCCCATCCTTTCCCTTGCCTACTGGTTGTCTCTTGAGTCATCAAAAGTCTTTCAACTTTTAAGGAACGTAGCAAGGAAACACATGGCAACTATAGAAATGTAGTAACGCATGATAGAAGACTTCTTTACTTACCATTTTGTCCCACTTCTCCATCTATGTGTGCATTTCTTTACAGTAAACGCATCCCACATACACATACCAGCATTTAAGCCTAGGAACATGAGTTTGCACTTTAACTAATACCCACCCACCCACCAAGCTCAACTGTGCTCTTTCTGGGTGGCTCAGAGAATAGCACATTACAGTGGAAACACCCATTTATTTCATTTACTGCCATTTATAATATTTTCCACTATTTGGAGATAATGAATTCAGCCATATATATATATATATATATATATATTTGCCAAGGTTATATAGCTGATTTGCTGCCAGAAATTATCTGGGACCTCTTTCTCTCTTCCCTCTCCTATTCCCATTTCATTTTTTTTTTCTTTTTGGAGAAAAATAGTTATTGCCCTTGCTCTTCCAAGAAACCTTGGAGGGTTTATTTTTGTAAAAAAAATAAAATAAAATAAAACTAATACTAGTCCTATTAACAATGCACTCCAATTAGTTTGAACTCTCCCGTAGTTAGAGAAGGAAGCAATCCCTACAGGATGCTGGCTTCAAGAGTTTTAATTGTTTGAGATAATTAACTACAGGCAAGATATCTGGAATTGCTATTAGCTCTCTTTCTTGCACGAGTTCACTAATAGTCTTTTCAGATATATTAGTTTGTCCATATCTTTGATTTTTATTATTCCTTTTGGCTAAACTATTACTTAGAAGCCAGCCACTATTCTGCTGGAATAACCTCACAAAATAATATCGGGTCTCATTCTAAAATTTACTATAAAGTAGAAGTATACCCATGACCTTCAAAGCAGGTCATCATCCAGAGAGTTTGGAGAAATACATTTGTTGCTTTTTCACTGATCCCAAAAAATATGGCCTTTAAGGGGTATTTAAATTTAATATTTTTTTTAATCAACAGCAACAATAAAGTACCGATTAAACTTTAAAAAGCAATTCAGGGTGTTTTTACATTCTTCAGATTTGCTATGGATGAATCACATTGGGAATCCCTCCTGCTTCCAGGATCTTTAGAATACTCTGCTGTTCTTGACTGCCAACATTGAAAAATGCAAAACCTGGGGGTGGGGGTGGGGAGGAAATATCGTCCGGCCACTTTTGCTGTTCTTGGAATATTAGTAAGTCAACACAGAAGCATTAAAAAAGATGATCAACATGAACACACACAAGTGGAATCTTCTGGTCTGTTTATTTTCTTCTTGTCTATGTCAGTTTTAATGAAAAACCCAGGGAAGAGTTTCTCATACTGTTCAGAAGCAACAGAAGATTGGGTTTCCAAGTATACCAAATGGCTAGAGAGCTAAACCTATCATTAACTCCAAAGCATTACCTGGACGGTTCACCTTCACTGCTGCTTCAGTGTGAATTCTTTATTCGGTGCCTGCCTTTCCCATAATACAGTACACTTCCTAGAATATTCTTGTGGCAATTTAGCTGTGATGGACCCACACCCCATTGCTTTCATTAGGCAGATCGTAATCCAGAGATGTAGCTAATGATTCAAAGTTAGCACTAGAAACAGAGCATCTTAGAAGTCATCTTCTGGTTTATGTATCTTGAGCAACGTAACAAGCTCCAGAAGGCATGGTTCCTTATTTCAAAGAAATCCAAACTTTTCCCTTGCCTATATCCTAATTGCAAATGTTTCTCAGTATCATACCCAGGGGTGGGCTACTGCCCGGATGGGGGGGAACGCAGTGGGTTAGCGAAAATGGAGCTCCACCCCAAAGCACCCAATTTGCACTGAAAGATGTTGAAAGAAAATGCGTAAGTCACACCCACAGTGTGGTAGGAAAGATTTTGGTAGCCCTTCACTGACCATACCTCTAAGCTGTATAAGAAAAGGATGAATTCTGGAGTTACTCTTATAACCTTATTTTCATTAATTGTTTAATTGTATTAGTTGTATGTCACCCAATTCCAGTGGGTGCTGAAAGTCTTAATGGCTTTCCAGAAAGCCAGTAGAGCAGGGATAGTTCAAATCTCCAGGGGCCATAGTTCCCTCTAGCTGAGCAGTGAGCAATCGCTCACTTAAAAATCATCATCAACTCAGAGTTTTCCAAACCTGCCCAGAAGCCGAGAGGAAAAGAGTGAGAGGGAAGGAGAGAGAGAGGAAGAGAGGAAGAGAGAGAAACAGATAGAAAAAAGAGAGGAAGGAAAAGAGAAAGAAAAAGAATGGGAGTAAGGAAGAGAGAAAGAAAATCAAAATCTAGTTTGAAACTAGCTCAACTATTTAAGTGGCATTTTGATATTGATAGAGTTGCCCTACTGTGAGCTCACTGTTATAGACACACAGTACAGTATTTTATTTTGAAATTCTCTGAGGCAAAACAGGGTGGGTTTTTTATTTGTTTGTTTGTTTGTTTATTTATTTATTTATTATTTCTGTACCGCCCACTCCCGAGGGGACTGCCGCTCAGACACTATACTTTTCCGCCCACCCCCAAAAAAAATTAGAGGGAACACTGCCAGGGGCAGTTAGCTTTAAACTAGGAGTGAAATGCTTCTGGTTCGCTCGTGCCTGTCGGTCATTGGAGATCCAGTCACAAAGGAGGCACAAGGCTTCACCCACCCACCTGGATACCACCATTTTGATTCTTTTACCCTCTGCGCATGCACAGAATACCTTGCGTATGCGCAGAGGGTAAAAGAATCCAAATGGCGACATACGGGCAGGTGGGTGGAACTTCATGCTGCCTTTGTGACCGGCTCTCTGATGACTGACAGGCACAAGCAAACTGGGAACATTTCACCTCTGCTTAAAAATTAGATACATTTTTTAATTACTTTATTCACATATTTAATAATGTTGTATAGCTGGTTAATAAATTGCTAGTTTTTTATTTGGAAGGCAACTTGTTTTATTCTGTTTAGTGGTTAGGCTTTCTGTTTTATGGCTATTTCAGGAAAATGTTGCCCTTTTTGGGGGGAGGGGAACTATCAGTGAGTCATTCTGGCCACATTGTTGTTGTTTTTCAGTTGCCCGGTGTTTCATTAAATTACATGGATGTGGGTATCTGCACATACACAAATCTCAGGAAATTACAAAATCATCATCATCATCATTATCAACTTTCAAAACAAGGGAGTACCTGAAATGGTTCACAATCTGGCACACAAGATTAGATTGATTGATGATGGAGGATGGAGGATGGATGGATGGATGGGCAGGTAGGCAGGCAGATGACAGACAGACAGACAGACATAGACATTGCTGTTCCATAGACCAGTGTTTCCCAACCTTGGCAACTTGAAGATATCTGGACTTCAACTCCCAGAATTCCCCAGCCAGCATTTGCTGGCTGGGGAATTCTGGGAGTTGAAGTCCAGATATCTTCAAGTTGCCAAGGTTGGGAAACACTGCCATAGACATTACTATGGAATAGACATTCTTTAGGTATAATAGTTTTTCTAACACAGCATGAGGTTAAAGCAAACAATATTCCAAAGTCCCCCTAAATCTAAATCATCATAATGACGACAACAACAACAACAACAACAACAACACTGGTTGAGACCAATAGGACTTACGGCGAGGCTCTCTTGGAGAACATCACAATGCAGAAGGCAGCTCTATGGTAAACACTACAGTATGCAGTATTCTTTTCCAGTTAATTTAGTAATCAGGGTTAAGCATGTGCAAATGCAGCCATAACAGTCTTGGTCTTAAACATTTGTGATAGGGTCTTATAACTATTTAGGGTCTTGTACAGCACCGCTCTTATTAAAACATAGGGACTACTGCCAGATTTTTTGAGTTTTGTCTCCTCCAGCCAGAGCAACAGAGAAAATTTTGCAACTTTCTTACAATGGCTTCCCATCAAAGCAGCAGAAGCTTTGGGTCATATTGTCAGCATCTCTCAGAAATGATCAACTTCATTTTCGAGCATGCACCATTCAAAAGTGAAGTTGCAAGGTGAACTCCTCCATTTCTATTTCCAAAGAGTAATTCACTCTGAGATATGGTATCCTCTAATTCAGTGTTTCCCAACCTTGGCAACTTGAAGATATCTGGACTTCAACTCCCAGAATTCCCCAGCCAGCATTCGCTGGCTGGGGAATTCTGGGAGTTGAAGTCCAGATATCTTCAAGTTGCCAAGGTTGGGAAACACTGCCATAGACATTACTATGGAATAGACATTCTTTATGTATAATAGTTCTTATAACACAGCATGAGGTTAAAGCAAACAATATCCCAAAGTCCCCCAATCCCACAATAGCATAATTTTTCTCTGGGGGAAAAAAAAGGAGGGGGGGGGGTTAGAGAAATATTTCCAAAGGATGATCAATGCCTATTTTTAACAGATTTGTATTAAAATGGGATTGGAACATTAAATTTGCCAGAAGCACATTCTTTCTTTCATTATACCATCACTATTAGTTTTGGCCCTATTTGTGACTTTGTGGGAAGGGGGAGGGGGGGACATGGATGCCCTGCTGAGAATAATATACCATCCAAACTATACTCAGCACTAAATTTTCTGATTCACTGGGCCAGTGTGAATATTGAATTAATTTGCTACTGATTAGACATCCAAGGGATATGGAAGCAAACCACACTGAATGGGAAGACATTCTGCTATTTGACTTGATACATAAAGTCAGTCTCCTCCATCTGGGAAAGATCCAGATTTCATAATGCAGAGAAAACCCACTGAAATCTGTCAGATTAAGTCATGTCTAACGTGTCCCATTTATTTCAAAAGGGGTAATTATGTGTGGATCCAACACAATATTCTTGGGAGGTTGTTGATTTTTTCCCATACAAATATCAAAACAAAACCATCAACTTTCTAACTGTACTAGACTAGAGCAGTTATTTGTTTGACTTGTTGTTTTTAAACCACATTGGCAAGTGTTGGGCATCCATTTGTTTGCAAACTACATCCCCCTCCCTTGTTTACAAAAATCATTTCAAAATGGGTGTGCTCGGTTCTCCACCATCAGCTCCATTTAAGAAATGGCACTATTTTCCTCAGTGGCCACTCTTGCATAAACAATCCTTGAATGACTTTTCTGAAATTTGGCACAAGGTCTATTGTAGCTATAGAGTTAGTCCCCAAGGAACCATTATAGAGACTTTTTTCAAAAGTCAGATTTTAATGGACCTCAAAGATTCCTGAGTCGTTTTGGCAGGTTTGGCCCCATTTTAAAGATCTAACTAAGATCCTATTTGGCTGGAAAACGAGAAGGGAAGGGAAGTGAGTGGGAAGGAAGGAAGGAAGGAAGGAAGGAAGGGTTATTTGTGTTTCCCGAGTCAGTGGAGGGACTGAGAAGAGACCTGGGAGACATCATAGTGTTAGAAAAAGGGGTGACTAATATCAAGAAGAGATCCTTCCTTTTAACCAGGTTGAGATACTCCCCTGGGACCCTGAACACTGTTACAATCCAGAACTTCCAATTAAGAACTAATTAAGAATTTAACACTATCTTATTGCTGACTAATTTCCGATATTTTTTATATTTTTATATTTTATATATATAATTAAAATAGATTAACTTGATTATTAAAATACAATAAGAAAAAATATCTAAATTTATCAATTTAAAAAAACTATAAATATAATATATATATATATATATATATATATATATTATATTTATAGTTTTTTTAAATTGATAAATTTAGATATTTTTTCTTATTGTATTTTAATAATCAAGTTAATCTATTTTAATTATTACTAATTTAATCTTAATATTATTGAGGGGTTTCTTAATGAATGGATGACTGGGGTGTATGTAATATTGTGCATGGGATGAATGATTGGTGTGAGTGTGATGGTTGGGGTGGGTGGGGTTATGGTATGCATGAGATGAATGAAAATAGCATGAATGACAGATTTGGCCCACCTGACGCTCGGGAGACAGGAGAGGAAGGGGCACCGATCTCTGGGGTGGCAGAGGGTCGGAATATTCCAGTGTTGCTGGGGAGAGGCAGATATGGCGGGGGCCACAGAGTTAGCCGTTCCAGGGGAACGAGGGATCGTTGCTTAATAACGATCCCTTGTTCTGGCTCTGTGAGCCCAATCTTGGGTACTGGTGATGAGTGTAACTCTGGCCCTGGGCTCAGGTTGCTGCTGCTCAATGCCAGGTCGGTGGTACATAAAGCTCTCCTCATCTGGGATTTGATCCTGGATGAGGAGGCCGACCTGGCATGTATTACTGAAACCTGGCTGGGCCCAGAGGGAGGTGTTCCTCTCTCTGAAATCTACCCAGCCGGGTTTCAGATATGGCATCAACCTCGACCCCAGGGAAGGTGGGGAGGAGTGGCTATTATAGCCAGGGAGAGCCTTTGCCTACGTAGACTCATTGCTCCGGAAATTGCGGGTTGCGAGTCTCTCTTGATGAAGTTGGACTTAGGGGTTCAGGTGGGCTTATTTCTCATGTACCTGCCTCCCAGCTGCGTGTCAAAAGCCCTGCCTGTGCTACTCGAGGAGGTAGCCGGGTTGGCGGTGGAGTTCCCCGGACTTATTGTCCTGGGGGACTTCAACCTGCCGTCACTCGGCGAAACCTCTGGGTTGGCACAGGAGTTCATGGCCACCATGACAGCCATGGACCTGACTCAAGTAGTACAGGGTCCGACTCACGAGGGAGGGCACGCACCTGACATGGTATTCCTTTCCGGGCAATTGAGTAATGGTCCGAGACTAAGGGGCTTAGAAGCATTGCCTTTGTCATGGTCAGACCATTTCCTACTACGGCTTGACTTCCTGGCTCCAATCCTTCCCCGCAGGGAGGCGGAACCAATTAAGATGTTCCGCCCCAGACGCCTGATGGACCCAGAGGGCTTTCAGACGGTGCTTGGGGTTATTCCAGAGGCACTCGCCCACAGTTCGGCGGAGTCTCTTGCGGAGGCCTGGAAGAAGGCTGCAGCGGAGGCTCTTGACCGGATTTCGCCTTTGCGACCTCTCCGTGGCGCTAGACCCCATAGAGCTCCATGGTTCAACGAGGAGCTCCGGGAGTTGAAACGCCAAAAGAGACATCTAGAGAAGCGATGGAGGAAGAGTAGGTCTGAATCTGATCGAACACTTGTAAGAGCTTTTATTAAGACTTACAAAGTGGCGCTCAAGGCGGCAAGATGCGCGTACCATGCCGCCTTGATTGCATCAGCGGAATCCCGCCCGGCCGCTCTGTTTAGGGTGACCCACTCCCTTCTTAACCAGGGGGGAGCTGGGGAGCCCTTGCAGAGCAGTGCCGAGGATTTTAACACGTTTTTCGCTGATAAAGTCGCGCCGATCTCGACTCCAATTGTAATACAGAGTCGACTGACAACGAGTCAGTCGAGGTGACTGGAGCACGTACTTGTCCACCTGTCTGGGAAGAGTTTGATCTGGTGACACCTGATGAAGTGGACAAGGCCATTGGAGCTGTGAGTTCCGCCACCTGTCTACTGGATCCATGTCCCTCCTGGTTGGTCTCGGCCAGCAGGGAGGTGACACGGAGCTGAGCCCAGGAGATTACCAACGCTTCCTTGGGGAGGGGAGTTTTTCCAACACTCTATAAAGAAGCGCTCGTGCGCCCCCTCCTCAAGAATCCTTCCCTGGACCCAGCCGTACTTAACAACTATCGTCCAGTCTCCAACCTTCCCTTTATGGGGAAGGTTGTCGAGAAGGTGGTGGCACTCCAACTCCAGTGGTCCTTGGAAGAAACCGATTATCTAGGTCCCCAGCAGTCGGGTTTCAGGCCCGGTTACAGCACGGAAACCGCTTTGGTCGCGTTGATGGATGATCTCTGGCGGGCCCGGGACAGGGGTTTATCCTCTGTCCTGGTGCTCCTCGATCTCTCAGCGGCTTTCGATACCATCGACCATGGTATCCTTCTGCACCGGTTGGAGGGGTTGGGAGTGGGAGGCACTGTTCTTCAGTGGTTCTCCTCCTACCTCTCTGGCCGGTCACAGTCGGTGTTAGTGGGGGGTCAGAGGTCGGCTCCGAGGTCTCTCCCTTGTGGGGTGCCTCAGGGGTCGGTCCTCTCCCCCTTGCTATTTAACATCTACATGAAACCGCTGGGTGAGATCATCCAAGGACATGGGGTGAGGTATCATCAATATGCCGATGATACCCAGCTTTACATCTCCACCCCATGCCCAGTCAACGAAGCGGTGGAAGTGATGTGCCGGTGCCTGGAGGCAGTTGGGGCCTGGATGGGTGTCAACAGACTCAAGCTCAACCCGGATAAGACGGAGTGGCTGTGGGTTTTGCCTCCCAAGGACAATTCCATCTGTCCGTCCATTACCCTGGGGGGGAATTACTGACCCCCTCAGAGAGGGTCTGCAACTTGGGCGTCCTCCTTAATCCACAGCTCACATTAGAAAACCATCTCTCAGCTGTGGCGAGGGGGGCGTTTGCCCAGGTTCGTCTGGTGTACCAGTTGCAGCCCTATCTGGACCGGGACTCATTGCTCACAGTCACTCATGCCCTCATCACCTCGAGGTTCGACTACTGTAATGCTCTCTACATGGGGCTACCTTTGAAAAGTGTTTGGAAACTTCAGATCGTGCAGAATGCAGCTGCGAGAGCAGTCATGGGCTTACCCAGGTATGCCCATGTTTCACTATCACTCCGCAGTCTGCATTGGTTGCCGATCAGTTTCCGGTCACAATTCAAAGTGTTGGTTATGACCTTTAAAGCCCTTCATGGCATCGGACCAGAATATCTCCGAGACCGCCTCCTGCCGCACGAATCCCAGCGACCGATTAGGTCCCACAGAGTGGGCCTTCTCCGGGTCCCGTCAACTAAACAATGTCAGTTGGCGGGCCCCAGGGGAAGAGCCTTCTCTGTGGCGGCACCGGCTCTCTGGAACCAACTCCCCCCGGAGATCAGAACTTCCCCTACTCTTCCTGCCTTCTGTAAACTCCTCAAAACCCACCTTTGCCGTCAGGCATGGGGAAATTAAACATCTTCCCCTGGGCATGTTTAATTTATACATGGTATGCTTCTGTGTGTGTCTGTTAGTATATGGGGTTTTTTAAATCTTTAAATATTTTAATTAATTGGATTATTTATGATTTGTTTTCACTTGTTGTGAGCCGCCCCGAGTCTTCGGAGAGGGGCGGCATACAAATCCAAAAACTAAATAAATAAATAAATAAATAAATAAATAAATGAATGAATGAATGAATGAATAAATAAATAAATAAACAAACTCTGTTTAAATTTATATTATTCTAGATTTAAGTAAAAACTATAGTTTGGTCATTTCAAAAGCTCCAGCTCAAGTCATTAGTTCAGTCTTTGAATATCCATAGTATAATGAATAATGTCAAGTGTTGTGTGTATAAATCAAATAGCTTTGGAGAAAAACCTAGCTTTCGATGAAAAACTTTGCATTTCATTTCCAATTAACTTCTTCTACAAGGTCGTCTGTCCTTTTGCTTTTATTTAAAGTACTATTTTACTTTTTTTCAACAGAATTGATCTGAACAGTGCAAGATATACTGCCTTCACAATAGTAAGCCTCTGTGGAAAGGTTTTGTCCCTTAAGATCTTTCTTGTTGCTGTCATGCAGAATATTTTCTTCTTATTTATAGTACATACAAGTAAGACTTGTTCCGAAATATTGTAGTATATCTTCTCCTGCTCTCATCCTGCAGATTTCTCTTCTAACTGCCATTTTATTATATTCCATGGCTACTGAGCAATGTCAGATCTCGCTAGACTGGAATTTGAAAAGGCTGGTGTGTTGCCACTTTATGTACTGATTTATTGATTTTGTCTATTTTTATTTTTCCCTAGTGTTCAATC
The DNA here is from genome assembly GCF_031021105.1 of Erythrolamprus reginae. Lineage (NCBI taxonomy): Eukaryota > Metazoa > Chordata > Lepidosauria > Squamata > Dipsadidae > Erythrolamprus > Erythrolamprus reginae. The sequence continues at coordinate 240,936,842 of NC_091950.1, forward strand.
TCCCCAAAGCCTACACATATCTCCCTCTTGATTCTCACTGGTTCCATTGCATTGGCATTTATCACAAACATGAGTTCTCCGTGCAATTTGGCTTTGCCTTGGTAGCCCAATTACGTGGCAGTAGCTAGCTGAGTTTGGTGGATGTTGAAAAAACTAAGCAAGGTCAATCCCAGGCTAGACAAAGAAGTTCCCCATGTTGCAGCAAATCAACCCCACATTGTGGTAAAAAAAAACCATCATGGGCATATCCATCACAACATCAGCTTAGTTTAAAGATTTTTCCTTCCCTTTTTGGATACTTAGGGGTGTGCAACTCAAGAGGTTAACATTTGATGACATCCTAAATACATGTGTCAACATAATACCGACATAATACACACTTTTAGAATTGCTATAAGGGCGTGTGGTAGCTCACCAATTAAAGATGCTGAGGTTATCAGCTGGGAAGCTGACACACAGGGTTGGAGATCCGAGCGCTGCGTGACAGGGTGAGCCTCCATTAGTCTTCCCAGTTCCTGTCTATCTAGTAGTTCAAAAGCATGCAAATGCAAATAGATAAATAGGTACCATTTAAGTGAGAAGGTAACAATTCTAGGCACCTCGGTGTATAGTCATGTGACTACATGACCATGGAAATATCTCCAAATGATGCTGGCTCCCTCGGCTAAGAAACAGAGATAAGCATCACACCCACAGAGTGGGACATTACTGGACAGGGGAAACCTTTGCCAATGTAGCATGGAATTGCTATGGTATTATGTGCCAGATATGAAACAGGAAGTACCTTTGAAATATGCTTGTCGGACCACAACAAATGTCAGAATAGAGAGCATGGGAAAGTTTGTTATGTTGCCTGGCATTGTTGGTTCTTTAGGCTTAGAACTGCCCTTGAAGTCTCCTGCCTTGTGAAGTGGAGATTTCTCTTCAGCTATGCTTCCTGAGATTTATTTATTTTTTATTTATTTATTTATTTTGTCCAATACACAATGAGGGTTTTAGTGGGTATATATCTATATACACATAGTAAAATACATGATGAAGGAGGAGATACTCATAGTAAAATATATCTAAGAAATAATAGAAAAGAAGGTATAGTAATAGAACATATCAATGAAAGAATAGAAAAAGAGATATAGGGATAGAAGAAAGGTATAGGAGATATAGGAGAGCAATAGGACAGGGGATGGAAGGCACTCTAGTGCACTTGTACTCACCCCTTACTGACCTCTTAGGAATCTGGATAGGTCAACCGTAGATTAGATTAGATCCTTTAAAGATTAGATTAGATCCTTTAATGATCTGACTGAATCTGAAACCCTGAGGATGCAACGATTGTGCTGTGTGTGAGATGTCCCTTCTCCTTTCTACTTATTAGTTCCTTGCCAGTGAAAACTAGAAAATGCATGGAGGGAATGATCAGATAAGTCTGACTAAACTTCCCTTGAAATGAACTTTCTAAAGATCTTTATAATATAATAAACTCTATCCAGATATGCCTTTCATGCAGAAAGATCCAGATTGGTTGCTCCTGTCCTTGATATGGGGGAGTCAGTTATCTCTGTCCCCAGCATCTACTCTACATCAGGGGTGCACAACTTTGCCTGGGACAGCTCCAGTTGAGCTTTGAGTGGGCCACTGGGGTTACATTCATTTAAAAAATAGTTGACAACCCCCCCTCCCTTTCCCCCGTTCCATTCCATTCTGATTCTCAGAGGCTACTTGGACAAGTCCCTATAATTTTCTTGGAAAGGATTTTCAAACCACGGCCTCTTTCTAGGACTGAGAGAAGGTGACTAGCATAATGTCATCCAGCTGGCTTTGTATCCAAGGTGGAACTAGAATTCATGGTCTCCCAGTTTCTATCTTGGTGTCTTAACTACAGCACCAAACTGGCTCTACAATCTTCTAACTATTTGCCAATTTGAATGTTTCAGTTCAGGCTTCAGAAACTAGCACTTCTTTGCTAAGATGAAATAACAACTCCCTGCAGGTTTTTTTGGACTGAGAAAGAGTGACTGGCCCAGGGTCATCCATCTGGCTGTGTGTATAAAGAAGAACTAGAACTCATGGCTTCTATCCTGATTCCTTAACCACCACATCAAATTGGCTCTCCAAGACAAAAGCTAACTGGGATTTAATTTAATGTACCACATTTTGGGGACTATAAGACACATCGGAGTATAAGGCACACCTTACTTTTTATGGAGGAAAATAGGGGGGGGGGGAATCTGCCTTCCAGATATTCATCTAGTTAGTCTGGTGAGCTTCAGCTTATTTTATCCCCTGGTTAGTGCTTTAAAAAAATCTTATTTGGAGAGAGTAACAATGAAAGAGCTTGAAAGGTAGTAAGAGCTGGGAACATTGTTAGCACTTGGTTAGGACTGGAAAGAAACATCCGGAGCAAGTAGAGCAAAAGCCTGCAAAGAACTTAGGGCTTGGAAAACATTCTTCGCAGAGAGTAACAATGAAAGAGCGTGCAAGGTAAGAGCTGGGAGGATTGTTAGCACCTAGTTGGGGTTGAAAAAAAATCTTCAAAAAAAGAGAGAGCTACATTCAGAGTATAAGACGCACCCAAATTTTCAGCCTCTTTTAGGGAGGAAAAGGGTGCGTCTTAACTCTGGAAAATACGATGTGTGTGTGTATAATTTTAATTAAAATGAATTACTTGTGTATTAAATAACTGTCTCCTCCTGTTGCATTAATAATGCTACTTTGGTGATAGCTTTGGGGGCCAACACAGTTGAGTTCTTGGTGTTCTGCATTTCTTCTTCTACAACCCATGAAAGGAATCTTTTGTGCAGGTAGCTGTAATCAGACAGTAGAGTCCATGTACCTGAAAGCTCATATGTAGCCAGGTTTTTGTACTAATCAAGATTAAAGTTCATTTGTAAATAGCACCCTATGGAAATGGGAGATTCTTTCCAAATGAGGCTGAACATATGGATAATGAGGTTGGGAAAGCCAGAAAGATCCTGTTCTCTCTGCTCAGCTTATATAATTTTGCAAGTTTGAAAGAAATGACTATAGCTTTCTGTTGAAAATAAGAACACCTATTGAGCAGGTTCAAACCTTTATCCCCAGAAGGTGAATATCACATTGCACTTAGGAGCATTGCAAAGTGAAATAAAGCATTTTATTTATACAACGTTTTCCAAACTTAAAGGAACATACATAACACATGCATAAAAGGAGAAATGTTTTGGAAAACATTTCTCCATTTGTTATGATTAGTGCTGAGTGACAAAAAAAGCTGCATGGCTCTTCATGAAACAAAATGTACCAAATATGTCTGTAGACACATTATAATTCACAAGTCCTACACTAATTATCATAAAGTGTTGTAATTTCACACAAAAAAGCCCCTTGAAAATGTAAATTTTGATCCAAGAGCAAGAGCCTAAAGTGACTGCAGATGAACACATAACTACCGGTAACTACATAAGTGATCACATACTCCATTGCAGTCTTCTTTTTTTATTATTACTTTTTTGGTGATTTATTCAGGAAAATTTGGGAGTAGCAATAATGGAACCAAAGGGGCTGAAAGCAATTTTTCCAATTCGGCATTATTAGTCTATATTAAACATTACTATTCCTGCAGCAGTTCCTCCAAACATAATGGGTCATGCGTTTTAGCCAACTCCTTAAGTTTCAGTTGTTCTCCCTATCAGAAAGAGATTTGCCTTGGTTTAATTAACATCCAGTTAAATGGAACACATTGTGACTTAGAGTAAGTTCAGAAAAGAAGTCACAGATCTTCAGACCTTAGCTTTGAGGATGTAGACATGATCAGCTAAAAACTGGTGGTCATGTAATGATCAAAACAATACTCTGAAGCATCTTAAAGGAAACATATTTTGGCATTGTTTTTTATATACTTCCTCTTTATGTATTGCAAGAAGTGTAGAAAGATAGATTATAAACACTTTAGAGCCATGTTCAGTAAATGGATAACTTCTAATTTTTGTTGCAATAAACTAAGATGGCTTCCCTTTGAAAATGATAGTGACAAAAAATATGAGCCCTCCATGTCTAGCACTAGACCAAAGGTATCAAATATGATTTAATGGAGGGCCGCATCAGTGTTGTGTTTGACCTGGGGGGGGGGGTGGAGAGGGCGGCATAGGTATGGCCAGGATGGTCATGGCTAGTTTGACTTCATTCACTGAGGCTCCATTTTTGGCCACAACGCCCACCTGCAGCCCTCTGCCAGCAAAAACAGAGCTCAGGGAGGCCACACGTGGCCCTCCCAAGTTCCATTTTCGCTGACAGAGGCACCATTTGGCTGGTCCTTTGTTGCTTCCAGGGTGGCCCCTTGGGCCAGATCTAACCACCTCATGAGCCGTATCCAGCCCAAGGGCATTGAATTTGACACCCCTGCACTAGACTCATGATCTAACAGATGATGGACTTTGGACCAATCACTAGTTTCAGTTCTATGTACTGAACACATTGATGTACTGTGGATAAAAGAAGTATGTGATGTTGAAGACTGTAAATAAAATATTTTTAAAAATAGGATAAAGAGAGGAAAGAAAAACAGGAACAATTAGACTCTGGATTTGGAGTATTCTTCCCTCCTTCACTTTGCTCACCAAAAAGCCTATGAGATGCTTAAGAAAGAAAGAAAAATATGCTAGTAGCTTATTAAGTTTTGTGACTCTATAGAAATTGATATAAATTCATTAGTCTCTACAGATTAAATTCTCAGTGTTCCTTGACCAAGGAGAGGCGCAGCATATAAATCTAAATCTAAATAATAATAATAATAATAATAATAATAATAATAATAATAATAGCAGCAGCAGCAGCAACAACATCAACAACAACAACAACACTGGTTGAGGCCAGTAGGACTTACGGTGAGGCTCTCTTGGAGAACATCACAATGCAGAAGGCAACTCTATGGTAAACACTATAGTATGCAGTATTCTTTTCCAGTTAATTTAGTAATCAGGGTTAAGCATGTGCAAATGCAGCCATAACAGTCTTGGTTTTAAACATTTGTGATAGGGTCTTATAACTATTTAGGGTCTTGTGCAGCACCGCTCTTGTTAAAACATAAGGACTCCTGAGTTTTGTCTCCTCCAGCCACAGCAACAGAGAAAATTTTGCAACTTTCTTACAATGGCTTCCCATCAAAGCAGCAGAAGCCTTGGGTCATATTGTCAGCATCTCTCAGAAATGATCAACTTCATTTTCGAGCATGCACCATTCAAAAGTGAAGTTGCAAGGTGAACTCCTCCATTTCTATTTCCAAAGATTAATTCACTCTGATATGGTATCTTATAACTCAGTGTTTCCTAACTTTGGCAACTTGAAGATATCTGGACTTCAACTCCCAGAATTCACCAGCTGGCTGGGGAATTCTGGGAGTTGAAGTCCAGATATCTTCAAGTTGCCAAGGTTGGGAAACACTGCTCTAATTCACTCTGGGATATGGTATCCTCCTTTTGTTTTCTTTACAATGAGAGGGGAGATGGGGGGAAAGTCAGGTAGGAAGTTTTTTTGCTTTGCCTCTATAAATTAAATTCACTGTACTGGAACAATAAGAAAAGGGGCGATGACCTGTAAGAAAAAAGGCTTAAAAGTAAGAAGGGGTAAATCACAGCGGAGAGAGAGCCAAAGCTGCACAAACCACAGTGAAAAGGAAGTGATATGGGAATCAGAAGAGGAACGGGACATTTATTGAGCCGTCAGTATTGCCACGGCTTATACTTCTGTCCTCCGCCTTTTCAAAGCGCCAGTATAGAGGCATGGTAGCTCAGCGGCTTAATGATGCTGCAGATGGTTCAAGTCCTAGCAATGCATGGCAGGGTGAGCTCCCGTCGCTTGCCTCAGCTTCTGCCCACCTTCCAATTCAAAAGCATGTTTTAGGTGAGTAGAGAAGTACTTCAGTGGGGAGACGAGTCAGTGCTTTCTGCAGACGGTTAGAATCCTGATGGCTCTGGTCCTTCCTGGCTGTGGCACCCATTTTGCGAAGCAGCTTCAGAGGAGGGAAAGGGCCCCAAATGGCAATGTAGGAAAGCCGTTCTTTTTTCTTTCCCTGATGGGAAGTTAGCTTGCCCCCTGTGGCACACCTGGGGAAATGCATGGCCCAGAACATAACAGGGCTAGCAGTCTTAAACAGCTAAACTACAACTCTGCATTAACATCGTAATCTCCTGGCTAATGTACGCCAATTACTCAAGACCCAACTTTGTCGCCAGGCATGGGGGAGTTAGGATATTCCTTCCCCTAGGCCATTACAAGTTATGTATGGTATGTTTGTGTGTATCTTTGGTTTTTATAATAAGGGTTTTTAGTTGTTTTATTAAATTGGATTGTTACATGTTGTTTTTTATCATTGTTGTTAGCCGCCCCGAGTCTGCGGAGAGGGGCGTCATACAAATCCAATAAATAAATAAATAAATAAATAAATAAATAAATAAATAAATAAATAAATAAATAAATAAATAAATAAATAAATAAATAAATAAGTAAATAAGTAAATAAGTAAATAAGTAAATAAGTAAATAAGTAAATAAGTAAATAAGTAAATAAATAAGTAGATAGATAAGTAGATAGATAAATAGATAAATAAATAAATAATAAAAACAAACAAATAAATAAATAAATAAAGTAACCTTGCTCTGCGCTAAATAAATATAAAGCCCAAGTCTAACCCATTTGGTATATTTGCAGTGCTTGCCTCTATTCCAGCCACTCCTTGGCATCACTAAATGTGTTCAGTGATACTCTCTGTACAATGGCTGAAACCAGAGGCTTTGAAAGGGGCAAAGAGGGGGGAATCATGCTTTGACAGTGGGGCACATGGGGCACAACAAAATGAAACGAAGAATGGCCAACTCCTGAATATTAAAACCCAGCCAAAGACTTCTAGATTTTAAAAAAGGGAGAATATAGCTGGGGGAAAATGTTACTATGTTGCAGTCCTTTTCAAATAGTGGGGTGTGCCCCCCTGGCGGGGCATGGAGTGATGCCAGGGGGATGTATGTGACCCCGGGGAACATGTGTGGTCCCTCTTGATCGATTCCCCAGGATGAGGAGTGTTTTCCCGGTTGCATGCTGCTCTGAGCCTAGAAGAGAAGGCGGCCAGGAGGGGCACAACAGCTGAGTTCTTGTTGTTGTTGGCGGGCACCGTGGTAGCCATGAATGGCATGGCGAGCCTGCTGCTGGACAAGGAGGAGCATCCTCTGCAGCTGGGTGAAAGCTTCGAACAGCACCCTAAAGCCTCCTTCCACACCATTCGCTGTCAGTGCCTGGCAGAGGCGGCACTTATGGGCCAGGCCGGTGACCCCAAAACATCGGCTTGATTAAGCTGGCCTGGCCCTGCATCAAAAGAGTGCCCTAACCATAGTAGCCTATGCCTGCCTAATCAAAAACAGGCTTCCGCCGAGTTCAGTGTAACTTACTTCCAGGTAAGTGGGTACAGCAGCCTTCCCAACAGCAGGCCCCCATTCCCAGTGCTACCAAAATGGGCCGGGAGTGCGGGAGAGTGCCCGGCGCATGGGCAGAAGCTGAATCTCACGTGAGGATGTGCACGAGAGAGATTTCTGGGGGTTTTTTGCTTCCGTGAATGCAGAGAAGCAAAAAGGCCTGGAAACCATAAAATAAGGTGACAGCCACCGCTCAAGCCTCTGCACCGCTCGTGGCAGCTCTGTCCACTCACCCACTCCGCTCATGGCGGCTCCACCACGAATGGCCTGCCCCCTCCGCCGCGAGTGGCAGCTCCATCCACGCTCCCGTCCACTTGCCTGCTTCACCTTGCCAGTCGTGGCAGTTTTGCCATGAGCGGCAGTTCTGTCTGCTCCACCATGCTGCCGCCCAGACACTGGCCCTTACCTTGTAGTGAGTACTCTCCTGCCGAGAAGGTGGGCCATGGCGCGAGGCCCAAGTTCCAGCCACATGGCCTGCTCTATTCTCACCCGCACGGCAGGCATCTCTCGGTGTAGCGATGGCGCCCCAAGCGAGTTGTGGCCATTGAGAGCACAGTGCTGTTGCTCCCAAAGGCCATGACTCGCTCAGGATGCCATCGCCGCACCAAGAGATGCCTGGGGAAAGAGAAAGCAGAAAGCAGGCCATGCGCAAAAACTCCAGTAATTTTAATTAGAATCGTGCTGGTTGCGCATGCATGCCCAGCGGCAATGGAGCTAGGCTACACACTCCATTTTCTCCACTGGAACAGTGTCCTTAGCATTCCAGGGCATGGCCCATCCATGAGCCTTCCCCAGCCAATAGTTTGCTTGCAGCTTATAATAAGTAAAATGATAAATATTAACACTAAAATTCAATTGGGGCCCAGATTGGAGAGTTGGGGGGCACAAAATGTTTACTTTTTCCAGTGGTGGGAATAATTGAGAACCACTGCTATATTGTAACCCTGATGGGATCCTGACACTGGTCTCTCCCAAAGGCATCAACGTTCAGTTGAGCTGATAAGGTTATATTGGAATCCAGGCATGGGGAAGTAAGGTGGGCCCTGCAGGGACTGCAATGTCTGCTCTAGTTAATCAACGTTCCTGACTTTTTAAAAGAAATATTAGTCCACAGTTCTGAGTTTCCAATAATATTTCTTGATACTGCTTTATTTTAAACTCTCAGAAACAAAATAAAGGTCTGGCTTTTGGATGTAAGTTCCCCAGTACTTTTAAAGAAAAGGAAATGTCCTTACATTTATTTCCAAACAAGAGAATTCCTTTGTGTTACAAAGAAGAGTTTGGTACCAGACATTTTATCCTTGGACTGGTAAATAACCACAAGACAACTTTCCCAATTTTCCAACCCCCAGATATTTCTATTTATTTCCAGAGTTTGAAGGAAAAAATGCTCCTTTGGCATCTCAAGCTCACCCAACCCAACTCAAGAGACCCAAGCAATGCCTCAGGAAAGAGCCACATCAAACGGAATAAGTCAAACAAATTTTGGGACTCCTTCTTCTGGATTGGCCAAGAAGAATGTAACTGAGGCCAAGATATGTAAGCTTGCCACCAACTTTTCAGACTCCTGGATTTTAGAGGAATCGGAATTATCCTTAACTGACCTTAATTAATTTAAATAGTAATTGATTTTACTTCTGGTTTAATTTAAATTAGATATATTCAATTTTGCTTCTTGGTGTTGACATCATTCAACGTCATAAGAGTTGAACAGCCACAGTGGCACAGTGGTTAGAATGCAGTATTGCAAGCTAACTCTGCCCGCTGCCAGCAATTTGATCCTGACTGGCTCAAGATTGATTCAACATTATATCCTTCTGAGGTTGGTAAAATGAGAACCCAGATGGTTGGGGGCAAGAGCTGACTGTAAACTGCTTAGAGAGAGCTACAAAGGGGTCTTTGATGACTCAATGCAACTAAGTGGGCGTGAATGGGTAGGCATGGCCAGGTTGGCGCAAAGGATTAGTCATCTGCCCATTTGGGGCAGATAACTCAGGGTGGCTGACTTAGAGTAGCTGGGTGGGTATGGCCTAGTGGATAAAACCACATTGGTGTAGCCGGCTAGGGGGCACCAGGTGGACATAGAACAAGTCACTTTGGGCAACTGGATGTGGAGCAAACTCTGCATCCTGCCATAACATAAAATCACCTGGAGCTGTGCTAGCAAACAGGAAGAAAGGAAGTGGCAAAATTTGAAAGGCAAAGGGGTGGATCCCCCTCCTATAGAGAACTGCTCCTTTTTTCCTTGCTGCTTCCTGATAAGTTTCTCTGCTAACTTTGGCAGGGGAGGGAGGGACTGAGTGTATTCCCCCCACCCTATTTGGTAAACTCAAGGGATTTCCTTCCTTCCTTCCTTCCTTCCTTCCTTCCTTCCTTCCTTCCTTCTTCTATGTTATAAATATAACAGGGTGTTAGGAAGGATACTATAATTGACAGTACATAATTGAAAGAGGAGGCAAGGATGGTTCAGCTACCTTCATCCATGTCCTGATTCTGGTTATCAATGAGAACAACCAATAAGGGTTTTGCCCCATTAAGACCACCGTACATCAGCAACATTCCAATTTGAGCCCAACATTACAAGTTTGGCCCCATAACTGGCCAACAGCAGTCGATTGCTCAGTACAACATCTAAGATCTCCTGGTGAAGAATAGCCACACCACGTCCCCTGCCTATTGGTGAGGATTGTTACAAGATACTAAACCTGACTGGACGGACCACTACAATGGAGAACCATACACAGAAAGAGAGACCCAGATGCACACACACTTTTCATCCAGTCAAGTTTCAGTAATGCATGGCAGGTTTTTCATCCTTTCATCTGGTTTTATTAGAGGCAGGCCTGCCATTCGGTAACATCACTCTGTACCAAAAGTCTCCAGCAATCTGATTACCTGGTTCCTGAGTTCAGACCTGAGGTGTGGAGGGAGCTTTCCAATCTTTTATTCCCCGGCACAACTGTCTCCCAGCTTCCAGCTCCTCTATTACTTCCTCTTTAGTGTTATCTTTCCGTCCCATCTTTATCTTCTCTGTAGTCTCCCCACTCTACCCCAAATACAGAGTTGGTTGCAAAAAATCAAATGAGGGAAATATACCACATTTTCCTCTTTTCCACTGCCAGGCAGCCACTTGTTAACAATAGCACCAAACTCCTCCATCAGCCCAACCCATTAAACTTAAACCTGGTTCTTGCCCAGCACTTTAGCCTCTCATCAGTCAGGAAAGTGGATATGACTGTTTCCACTTGTATGTTTGCAGGCACGCTGGTCCTTATGAGCCGGGGTGGCGCAGCAGGTAGAGTGCTGTACTACAGGCCACTGAAGCTGACTTGTAGATCTGAAGGTCAGCAGTTCAAATCTCATTACCAGCTCAAGGTTGACTCAGCCTTCCATCCTTCTGAGGTGGGTAAAATGAGGACCCGGATTGTGGGGGCAATAGCCTGGCTCTGTTAAAAAAGTGCTATCGCTAACATGTTGTAAGCCACCCTGAGTCTAAGGAGAAGGGCGGCATAAAAATTGAATAAATAAATAAATAAGAATTACCCCCAAGACATGCTGCCTTACATCAAAAATATCCTCACGGATGCCAACATTTTCTTTAAAACGTTCAAAGGAAAAGATTGTCAAAATTGCTCTGTCAATTTTCGCTGACCTGTTCTTTGCATTCTTCCTATTTATGGCCTAAAACTGACTTTCTCTGTGATTTAAGCTCATTGCCTTTTGTCCTGTATTTGGAGGATTAGGTGACTAGTGCATCGCAGTGTGGAGAGAAGCTTTTTTAAAATCAGGCTTAAAGTTTAGTAGATGATACAACTAGAAGAGATCAGCAAAGAGCGCCTGCTTTCTGGATTCCTGCCCACCCTTGTTAGGATATTCCTGCAGCGTCTGCCATATTACCATGTAAGAGCAAAAACTCACAAAAGCCTTGCAGATCTGCCCACTCGACATAATAAGAAAGAGCTGACAAGGATAAGATTGGGGCCGATGATTCCAAGGGGTTTTGTTCTGCGTCTTTCCAAGCACCGAAAAGCACGCTTGGCATTAATTGCTAATTCTATTTCAGTCAGCTTGGCTCCGATACAAAAGCAACTGGCCGTAACTAACTAATAAGGGGTCTGTGGAATTATTTTGACTCTGTTGCATTTTCAAGCAGAAACATCAGACTTTAATCTCAGGTGCCTAGTTCTCTTATAAATATATTAGCACCATAATGGAAGAGTTTTGAATGGGATTATAACTACAGAGGCAGCTGCTGAGCCGGGCAAAGGTGTGTACGGCTGACAACATGGTTTAAGGAAATGAATGTGAGTCCAAGTGGCAAAACGGTGGCATTGCACACATGCAAAGACCCTCGCAGCTTAATGATAATGGGATCACGCTGCATATTTCAATGGACAGCCAAATATGCTTAGAAAAGCAATCTCTGGGCACGCCCATCACGCACTGCAATTGCCACTCCTGGGGCTCAAAATTGTTCAACAAAGGACATGCACATTTGAAAGAAGGGGCTGAAAGAAGAAACTTTCATGAGCACAAGGCAACATAAATGGGGTGTTATCCAAGGAACAGACCTTAGATTCTGCCCCTCTTTCTTTAATATGTTCTTCTCCACTGAGTCATTTCAAGAAGGGTGGCATAGAAATCTAATTAATAAAAAAATAAAATATCTCTCAAGCAACACATCCGAGTCTTCGGAGAGGGGCGGCATACAAATCTAATAAATTATTATTATTATTATTATTATTATTATTATTATTATTATTATTATCTTACAACTCCTCAAAAGACATTGATGGCCAGAGATATACATGTGTACATGTTAATAAATGATTACAACCTGTCAAAAGGCACCCCACAGAAATATTCCTGGGATAACTGAAGGTCAATGAAAATGTAATGTCCACATACAGCAATGCTGCCCACAGGTAAGTTTCCAATATGGGTGTACTAATCCTTTCAAATGCAGCATGCCCTTCTTCTCCCTCTGTCAGGGTTCCAACAGATGCCCTGATTAACACATGAGTCTTGAGCCAAGTTTCAAAAGAAATCCAATGATTTATTAGGAGCAGCACGTCGGCATCTACTTCAGTGAGGTTTGGTCTGCCACACGTAAGTTACAGAGTACAGAAATGCTTTAGCGAGTTGACACCCTCCTTATATCTGAATATATTCCTTTACTCAACAATCTTCTCATGTTATGTCTCTATTCGCCATATTAACTGCCCTCCTCCAAAATAGAATTGTCACTTTTCATTCAGTCACACAAGCAAAAAATAAATAAATTCATGGGGCAAAATTATGCGCTACAAAGGAGAACTTTGTCAGATTGAAACAGTAGTGTTGGGAGACTGACTAACTTCTTCTTAAAGATATAGATCGGACTCATGCATCACATATTGTTTATCTGTGGTTTATTGAAAAAGTATAATTGTCTGGGCTCACACACAAAACTAAGCTATAAACCATGTTTCTCAATCACAATCACCCTAAAATAAATCGGAATGGCACAATGCCACCTACTAACCCATCCATGCTGATTTTCTAAGTGCGATTTTTCTTAGAAATTTATATACATCTGTGACTCTTGGCAACAGAATCTTAAATCACCATAATTTACAAACTTACTATGAAGCAGGGGATGAAGACAAAAAAAAATGACTGAATCAAATTTCTAGCGTCCTTAGATGCAAGCGGTATGTGCCAAATACCAAACCTTTCAAACCAAAAATCACTGTTATGATGCCCAGCTGAAACAGCTTCAAATATTTTTGAAATTATCATCTCGACCAAGAAGTTGAGTCTAGAATCAGCAAGACCAGCCAGGCACTGGGGAAGTTCAATCAACACAATACATCATCTGTGTTACGTAATTATGTAAGGAGTGAATATTTGCATAACTACCACTGATTGGTTATTCTAGTGGCGGGGGATATAAACCCCTGACAGTGGCTAGCGGGCTGCAGGGAAATCCTTAAAAGTGGTTTCCCTGCCACTTGCAAGCATTCCATATTTGCTTCAGCTAGGAGAAAATAAAGGTGCTGAACTGTTGCTGTGACTCACCTCTTCATTTGCGTCACAAATCTAACAATCTGTAAGCTGAAAGACTACAAAGTTGTGGTTATCCTTTCTCTCCTACATGGAGACAACTCTGAATGAAAAATCAAGCAACTGGAGAAATTTCACATAAGCAGTCTCTGCTCCATTCTCAGCTTTCATTGGCAAGATCATGCCTCCAACCTGAAGGTCTTGGATCGTGTGGAGGCCACCAGGAATGAGACTGTGATTATCATAGCGCAGATAAGATGGGTGGGGTACATAATCAGAATTGATGGCATATGCTTCACCAGTTGCTGTAGTCTATAATGTACTGGAGTCTAGGAAGAACCTGCAAGGTCAACAACACAAGCACTAAAAAGATATTGTGAAAGAAACCCTATGCCACAGTGACATCCAGCCAAAAAACCTAGAAGCTGTAGCTGAGGACAGAACCTGCCTATGTTGTGAAGCCTACACCAGCTTTGAATACATGTACCGCCAAAACCTGATAGAAAACCATGAATGGCATCACAGAATATCATCCCCAGTTACTACAACAATGTATTTCCAGTGCCAGTATTTCCAGTATTTCCAATTGCACAACAGGGTTTTCTCTTTGAACCCAAAGGACTACATTTTGGTACTGGGTATATTCAAGTGACTCACTAAAACCATGAAATAAATATATTCTAATGGAAACTCAACTGAATGACTTTGAGCCATTCTCTCTCTTTCCCACCCCCAATACCAATCTACCCATTGGGCTCTTATGGGGGGAGGGGGCGGAAATGAGAGAAGGGATATCACTCTAACAAAGAGATATGTGCATTTAGCAATCTCTGAGTCTTTGGAGAGGGGCAGCATACAAATCTAATAAATAATAATAATAATAATAATAATAATAATAATAATAATAATAATAATAATAATAATAATTATTATTATTATTATTATTATTATTATTATTATTATTATTATTATTATTATTATTATTATTATTATTATTATGCAACTTCGGAAAATGCATAAAACACGTGTTTTAGCAAACAATATACTTGTAAATAATGAGCATGAGAAATATCTTCCCCAATACCCCCAAATGTTCAAACAAAATTTTTGACAAATTACTATAGGGATGGATCAAAATGAACTTAACATTGGAAGAATAAGAAATTAAGCCAAGCAGAACTTGATCAGGATTCATCCCTTCCTGTATTCTTAGACTTCACCACATCCCCGTTAGGTAGTCACACTTTTAATAATTTTATCAATTATTTGCTGCCATGAATGAAATCCTCAAGTGGCCTGTTATCTTGGTGAGCACCTCTTGGCTGCAGAGAACTCTGATAAGAATCTTCAGTTTCCAAATGCTGCCTTGGATAACTGATCTATGTATTTCACCACGCTCTTCCTTGATCGTTTGCAGAAGGAATTTACATAGCCCCATTGTTCCAAGTCATTGTCAATTGTAATGTATTGTATAGAGATTCAGTACATAAGAATAAGCATGAAAATAATGTTGATTGTTGATCTGGATCCCATAGATAGAATATGTGTATTTTCAGATGAATACCTATGGAAGCAGTCCAACACACAAAGGAAGGATACCCCTTCCTTTCTCCTGCTGAAATAGATCATTGTTATCACCATTAAAAGCTCACCATTGGTTTGTGTAGCCAGGTGACACATTCCCCTTGATTATTCCAGATGAACAAAGAGTCCTAAAGGAGTCCTAAAATTGGCTTTTCACCTCTAACGTCAAACTTACAGAGCCTTGGAAGAAATGCTTATAAATCAATGCAATACTATTCTCTAAGGCTGGATGAAGTTATTCAGACCAAATGTGACCCTAGCCATGAAGATCTTTTTTAACATGAGAACCCAGATTCACCATTTTAGAGAGTAGCTTGACCAGGTAAGAGCAGTAGAACTAACCAGGATATAAACAGAGTCATCGTCAAAAATAAGAATGAAAAGGGAACCGTGTAAACTCCAACTAAGAGTGGAGAATATTTAAGAATATTTAATATCTAACTTTGATTAATTTGAATTGGTCAAAGTTATAAGGAATACTGAAATCTGATTTCATGCTAGCAAAAAATGTACTAATAATTATTCAATAGAGAATCACTTACTGGGGGAGAAGATGAGTTCTCCTTTTTAAACAAAAGCTGATAACCATCCTTCCAGAATATTCCATTATCTGGAATATACCAAGTACAGCATTGAGTCCTCATAGCCTACAAAGGGATTTATAATTATAATTTTAAGGTTGTAGTCGTTGTGTCCATAGATATATTTTTTCATTTGCATTTACTGTAAATTAAATACATATGTATTTGCTTTTTCTTTCCACTTGTTTCTCCTTACTCAATGGTTGTGTTCATGTGACATATTGAACCACAAATTAACCAAATGTATTTTGGCCTAGAATATAAACTAGCATGTTAACTCAGACCATATGGTTAGTTTATAGCTGAGGGTGTTGTGTGAATTCAGATAATTAGGCTACGCCAATAAACCCAAGATAAATACACAGGTTAGCTATGAAAATGTATGCAAATTATGCCTATGCAATTGACTGGCCCAACTATTAGAAAAACATCTTCTGATCCAAGAATTTAGACTTGTAATGTCCCACAAGTATTGAGCCCATCCAGAATGACATGATTTGAATGCAAATATGCTGTGGTTGATCTCAGTTATTTCACATTGGCTATTTCTACGTTCGTTGCGGAGTTTCT
The DNA here is from genome assembly GCF_031021105.1 of Erythrolamprus reginae. Lineage (NCBI taxonomy): Eukaryota > Metazoa > Chordata > Lepidosauria > Squamata > Dipsadidae > Erythrolamprus > Erythrolamprus reginae. The sequence goes on from NC_091950.1 coordinate 240,953,061, forward strand.
CCATTTCATGTTTTTAACCAAATGTAAGCTGTGCAGCACAATGTGAGAAAGGTAGCTTATAAATTATCTAAATAAAGAAATAAAAGGCTGCAGTTTTAGAGAATTGCAGTTAAAAAGGGCCTTGGACATACCCCCTGCTCAAGCAGGAGACCTTGGACCATACCAGAAAAATGGCTGTCCAATCTCTTCTTAAAAATTATCCAGTAATGGAGCACTCACAACTTCTGGGTGGCTGTTCCACTGATTAATTATTCTCACTGACATGAAATATCTCCTTAATTGTAAGTTGGATCTCTCTTTGATAAGCTTCTTTTTAAAGTTCTTGTCCTGCTCTGTTGTCCTCGTCCTGTTGAGGGATGAGGAGCGGGGGAAGACAAGACTTTGGGTGTAATTTCACTTAGACAAAAGGGACATTTTTTGTTTTATCTATGCATCTCGAAGGGCTTCAGGATAGGTATAGGTCTGTGCTTTCCTGTGGTCAAATCAAAACTCACCTGGCTGACCAAAGAGCAGTGGAACTCAGATACATTGGAACTGGAGGGCAAAGGACTATTAATAAGATGAAAAATGACTTCAATTATTGACCTATTTTATTTGCAGTACTGCTTCAATAGTCAAGAAAAATTATAAATGATCAGAAAGGTTAAGCTTCTTTTTTAACTTCTTGTCCTGCAATGTTGTCCTTGTCCTGTTGAGGGATGGGGGGGGGGGACAGGACTTTGGGTGTAATTTCACTTAGACAAAAGGGACATTTTTTGTTTTATTTGTGCATCTTGAAGGGCTCCAGGATAGGCATAGGTCTGTCCTTTCCCGTAGTCAAATCAAAACTCACCTGGCTGACCAAAGAGCAGTGGAACTCAGATACATTGGAACTGGAGGACAAAGGACTATTAATAAGATGAAAAATGACTTCAATTATTGACCTATTTTATTTGCAGTACTGCTTCAATACAGTCAGAAAAAATTATAAGTGATCAGAAGGTTAATTAACAGCAAATATTCCCATTCTGTTTCCCTTCAGATGTGTTGGAATTCCAGCACCCAGAATCCACTGTCAGAAAGGTCTGTATACATTAGATTGGTGAAAGCTATGACATGCGTTAGCCCACCCTAGTGAGTGAAGAACATAGCATTTTATATCTGTAACTTGCAAGGAAAAAAATAAGCCAGTTTGGCATAGTATAAGATTTCATAATTTAAAAAGTGAAAATAATGGCAGTTTTAAGCCTGAAAAATGTATTTTTAAAAGGAAAATCAGAACTTTCTTGGGCTGTGGTGAAAACATGAATCTAACTAGAAAAGATACTGGAGTAGGGAAGACCACCAGAGTAGACCATAATTGCATATCTACCCATAATAAAACTACACTTAAGTTCTGATTTGATATCCAGGAACTCATTTCAATGATCCAGCAAAATTCTTAACTCACTGGCTCACAAAGAAAGTGCTACCAATTAAGCTAAAAAAACAAACAAACCCGCCTTTAACAGTCAGTTTTAATTACACAAGAGATTCGCCAATCCATCTCTAACTCAAGCTAAAGATTTGACTGGAAAGATCTGGAACCAATTTACATGCTTTTAATGTTGCGTCTAGACTTTAATAAGTGGTTAAGCACAAAGCAATGCTATGTAAGGATCAAAGTATCTCTGATGCGTAGGTAGAAAAGTACCAGCCTCCAAACTCCAAAGTGTTTTGCATATTCATTATATAGTTATTTCCCATCATGTGCTTCCCCAAAAAGCAGTGTTTTTGGTTGTTCTGGGCTTGAGCACATGAGACATGCTATCTGACACCTCATCTTGTGCCACCCTTGTGTATCAGCTGCTACTGAGCAAGGAAAATTTTATAACTTGAATTTCTAGGTCTGGTTTCAGGAGCCTTAACTCAAGAATTCCTGTCTAATCTGCTGCTGCAGATATCACTTTAAATGGAGCTTCTTCAAGAAGGAGACAAGTAGATTTGAGCAGATGTGAAATTCTTGTTCTTACCTTTAGAGTCCAATAAACCTACAACCAAATTAATATCAGCTCGGTCCACAACTTGCTAAATTAAGCTAAAATGAATTGAGTAGTTTGTGTAGTGGAAACACAGCCACTGACATGGTGTGTGAACCATGTCAGGGTGTTAAATCATAATACCACTGAGTAAGTGAACCTAGCCTGTGTGTTTTGTTAGTCTAGTTCAGGGGTAGGCAAAGTTGGCTCTTCTATGACTTGTGAACTTCAACTCCCAGAATTACTGAGCCAATCATGCTAGCTCAAGAATTCTGGGAGTTGAAGTCCACATGTCATAGAAGAACCAACTTTGCCTACCCCTGGTCTAGTTGATGATTTGCCATGTTTCTGTACCCAATTACACAAAGTAAACTTCTCCCCACGAGTTAAATTTTGAATAGGAACATGCATGTACTTGTTTATTGCACGGGCCAAAATTTAAAAACCATTACAATAACCCAATTGAAAGCGAGAAGCCTCCAAAATTCCCATGGTCACCTTTTAATTCAGAAAATAGAAAGAGATGTTGCTACAAGGAATCACAGTGAGATGATCATCTTGGATCGTTTTCTCGGATTTCTTTTCTTATATATAATTAGCAACACTTGCTCCCCCACCTTCTAGACAGGACCCATCAACAGGAGCCTTTTTAACTTTTGCTTTTTGACATGCACCACATTTTTTTCTTCAACAATTATTTTTTGAACACAATGAAACTTACACACAAGAAAGAATTGTTTTTTCTACACTCTCTATTTTTCCATGTATTCTCCTTCCCATTCTATGGCCTTCCTCCAGCGACACGCAAGGGCGTCTATGCCCTGTCGGTACCACTCCTTGTTCTGGTTATGAAGCCATTTCTGCACTCTGCGAATCACATTTTCATCATCCTCAAAATGTCTTCCGCAAATGGCATCTTTTAATGGCCCAAACAGGTGGAACAAATGTTTGTGAATATTCCCAACAGTTTCTTTCTCCGCAGTGAGAAATTCAATGATGACACGCTGCTTGTAACGGGAAGTGGGTCTTTCCTGGCTCCTTATAAGGAGGCACTTGTGCACCCCCTCCTCAAGAAGCCTTCCCTGGACCCAGCCATACTCAATAACTACCGTCCAGTCTCCAACCTTCCCTTTATGGGGAAGGTTGTTGAGAAGGTGGTGGCACTTCAGCTCCAGCGGTCCTTGGAAGAAGCCGATTATCTAGGTCCTCAGCAGTCTGGATTCAGGCCCGGCTACAGCACGGAAACTGCTTTGGTCGCGTTGATGGATGATCTCTGGCGGGCCCAGGACAGGGGCTTGTCCTCTGTCCTGGTGCTTCTTGACCTCTCAGCGGCTTTCGATACCATCGACCATGGTATCCTTCTGCACCGACTAGAGGGGTTGGGAGTGGGAGGCACTGTTCTTCAGTGGTTCTCCTCATACCTCTCTGCTCGGTCACAGTCGGTGTTAGTAGGGGATCAGAGGTCGACCTCTAGGTCTCTCCCTTGTGGGGTGCCTCAGGGGTCGGTCCTCTCCCCCCTGCTATTCAACATCTACATGAAACCGCTGGGTGAGATCATCCAAGGACATGGGGTGAGGTATCATCAATACGCCGATGATACCCAGTTATACATCTCCACCCCATGTCCAGCCAACGAAGCAGTGGAAGTGATGGGCCGGTGCCTGGAGGATGTTAGGGCCTGGATGAGTGTCAACAAGCTCAAACTCAACCCAAACAAGACGGAGTGGCTGTGGATCTTACCTCCCAAGGACAACTCCATCTGTCCATCCATTACCCTGGGGGGAGAATCACTGGCGCCCTCAGAGAAGGTTCGCAACTTGGGCGTCCTCCTCGATCCACAGCTGACATTAGAGAAACATCTTTCAGCTGTGGCGAGGGGGGCGTTTGCCCAGGTTCGCCTTGTGCACCAGTTGCGACCCTACTTGGACCGGGAGTCACTGCTCACAGTCACTCATGCCCTCATCACCTCGAGGCTTGACTACTGTAACGCTCTCTATATGGGGCTACCTTTGAAAAATGTTCGGAAACTTCAGATCGTGCAGAATGCAACTGCGAGAGCAATCATGGGCTTTCCCAAATATGCCCATGTTACACCAACACTCCGCAGTCTGCATTGGTTGCCGATCAGTTTCCGGTCACAATTCAAAGTGTTGGTTATGACCTATAAAGCCCTTCATGGCACCGGACCAGATTACCTCAGGGACCGCCTTCTGCTGCATGAATCCCAGCGACCAGTTAGGTCCCACAGAGTGGATCTTCTCCGGGTCCCGTCAACTAAGCAATGTCGCCTGGCGGGACCCAGGGGAAGAGCCTTCTCTGTGGCGGCCCCAGCCCTCTGGAACCAACTCCCCCCAGAGATTAGAACTGCCCCCACCCTCCTTGCCTTTCGTAAACAACTTAAAACCCACCTCTGCCGCTGGGCATGGGGGAATTGAGATCCTCTTTCCCCCTAGGCCTTTACAATTCTATGCATGGTATGTATGTATGTATGTTTGGTTTTTATATTAATTGATTTTTAATCATCAATACCAAATTACTATTGTATACTGTTTTATTGTCGCTGTTAGCCACCCCAAGTCTCTGGAGAGGGGCGGCATACAAATCCAATAACTAAATAAATAAATAAATAAATAAATAAATATGGTCCTTGAAAATATCTCAGAAGCTTATCAATCACTGCAGAATTATGTGACTTGTTCAGCTATTCAGAAGTCTGGATTATACAGCACAACAACCAATTGTTGTGGATATACACTATCTTCTGGAAAACCTAAATCAGTGGTGGTGAACCTATGACGCACATGTCAAAGATGACACACTATGATATTTAGAGTGATACACCAGCATTCACCAACACCTGGCAACTATTCTCAAAAGCATACAGTGGTACCTCGACATACCAGTTTAATTCGTTCCAGACCCGAGCTCGTAAGTCGATCAACTCGCATCTCGAACGAATGCCTTTTGACTTTGTTTTTCGCGCCGAGATAACTGGAAGCAAGGAGATTCTTGCGCCATCTAGTGGAAGCTCGGCTCGTATCCCGAATTTGAGCTCGGGTGTTGAACAAAAATTTCGCTCCGTCGCGGCTCGTAACTTGGAATACTCACATGTGGAGCAGCTCGTATCTAGAGGTACTACTGTACTCTGTTCCTGTGTGATTTTTGAAGGCTACAGAGACCACCCCAAAATGGAGTGGTTTCTTGGGTGGCCTCCAAATCCTGCGGAAATCATGTGAGAAGGCTGTTCATAGGTGGCCTCCAGAGCCTCCCGAAATGAGCTTGTTTTACTCATATTTCATAACTATTTGAATCGATCGTTTGTTTGTTTTTAAAAAATGAATATGTAAATAATTGTTTCACTTTTGTTCAGGGTGAGGGTATGTGAGACATCAGCAGAATAAAATTAGGGATTTTTTTGAATGTTTGGTTTGCCAAGTTCATCAGGGTCTCCATTATTGCTCTAAATGGATTGGATATTGAAAGAGGAACAAGGGCTACAAATGTTTCTATCTATTCTCTGCCATTTTTTTCCTGTTATGGTATTTTTCGCAAGTATCAAATATCAATAAGAAGATCCAGGTTTTCACCACCATTCGTCCTAACGCTAATATTGTAAAAAATAACATTTTTACTGTCGTCCCAAATATTTTTGAATGAGAGGCTTTCAGGTTGGTGTGAAGACAACAGCCTACTAAAGGAAACCTGGTTGAGCAAAACCTTTTTTGCTTTCCAACAAACGTAGTTTCAACAAATGTCTTCGTAAGTGATAGTTTTGCTGAGCAACATTTTTGCTGCTGCTCTTTTGTGTACTTTTAAAAGCTTTGTACATTTTGAGATGGTGGTACTATTGTGTTTGCTGTGCTGCTGGAAGAACACTCCAAATCACATAGAAAGATGATCAATAAAATAACAAGAAGAAGAATAGCAGTAAAAATCTTGCTGGGCTTGGTAACAAAATATAAAGCATAGAGGGATTAGCAATAGACAGCAAATCAGAACTTCATCCAGATATCTTCCCAAAGGATCGGTTCAACAGTATCTCCACATATCATGGTGAGTACGACAGATGTTGAGACTAGGTTAGAGGAAATATACGTTCCTTGCCAGCTTTATATTGTGCCTCCAATATTGTTCCTGCTGCTTCATCTATAAGAAACCCAAATCAGGTATTGTTGCATTTCATATTAAAGTAAAAACATTTGACATGCTACAGGTTGCCAAGAATTAAGGCTGCAAAAATAATTTGAAGTGCCATTCCCATATCCTGTTTCGCTTCCTGGCAAAGGAAGTTGCTAAGGAGCTTATAAAGAGTTGGTTGACCTCCAATCCATATGAACTAGGGAATACGTCCTATTAAATTCAACAGGGCTGCTCTTCCTTCAGGTTTCATTCCCAAAATTTAAGAAACTAATTTGTTATTATGTTGCATAGTGCATAAAAAGCCAGGTTCAGCACTGGTTCCTAGATTGAACTGTCCAGATGTTGATGAGCAAACATTTTCAATATCCCTCCTGGATGGTCATAATGCTGGAGCAGCCCAGCAGCAGCACTCTTGATATATTGAATGTAGAATATATTATGGGATACATTCTTTTGACCTTTATATTACAAAGAGTTCAGTATCATCTTTTCAAGTTAATAAATATTTTATTAATATTTATTATTATTATTATTATTATTATTATTATTATTATTATTATTATTATTTAGATTTGTATGTCGCCCCTCTCCGAAGACTCGGGGCGGCTCACAACAGCAATAAAAAACAGTATAACAATGGGGCAAATCTAATAATAAAATATATAAAACCCCCAACAATTAAAAACCATACAGCACATACACACCAAACGTGAAATATAATAAGCCTGGGGGAGATGTCTTAGTTCCCCCATGCCTGGCGATATAGGTGGGTCTTAAGTAACTTGCGAAAGACAAGGAGGGTGGGGGCCGTTCTAATCTCTGGGGGGAGTTGATTCCAGAGGGCCGGGGCCGCCACAGAGAAGGTTCTTCCCCTGGGGCCTGCCAAACAACATTGTTTGGTCGACGGGACTCGGAGAAGGCCAACTCTGTGGGACCTTATCGGACGCTGGGATTTGTGCGGTAGAAGGCGGTTACGGAGGTATTCTGGTCCAATGCCATGTAGGGCTTTAAAGGTCATTACCAACACTTTGAATTGTGACCGGAAACTGATCGGCAGCCAGTGCAGGCCACGGAGTGTTGTGGAAACGTGGGCGAATCTAGGAAGCCCCACGATAGCTCTCGCAGCCACATTCTGCACGATCTAAAGATTCCGAACACTTTTCAAAGGTAGTCCCATGTAGAGAGCATTGCAGTAATCGAACCTCGAGGTGATAAGGGCATGAGCGACTGTGAGCAATGACCCCCTGTCCAAGTAGGGCCGCAACTGGTGCACCAGGCGAACCTGAGCAAACGCCCTCCTCGCCACAGCCGAAAGATGGTGTTCCAATGTTAGCTGTGGATCGAGGAAGACGCCCAAGTTGTGAACCCTCTCTGAGGGGGGTCAATAATCCCCCCCCCCACAGGGTAATGGACAGACAGATGGAATTGTCCTTGGGAGGTAAAACCCACAGCCACTCCGTCTTGTCTGAATTGAATTTGAGCTTGTTGACACCCATCCGGACCCCAACAGCCTCCAGGCACCGGAACATCACTTATTGGGGCTCCTTAAAGCTTATAATAGCATAAGCTTTAAGGAGCCCCAATTAGCTTTATCAGATACAAGGAATGGCTACACTGATTTCCTTAATGCTAACCTTGAGCAGCTACTCATGCCCATTCCATTTTCTCCATTCTCCTTCCTCTCCGGTGCCACCTTCACCTTACCAAAGCACAACCTGCCTCCACCAACGACTAAGCTTTAGGATGAATGCAAACCCCTACATCAATGTTATGTCATAACTATGTTATATTATTATTATTATTATTATTATTATTATTATTGTTGTTGTTGTTGTTGTTGTTGTTGTTGTTGTTATTATTATTATTATTATTATTATTATTATTATTAATTATATTTGTATGCCGCCCTTCTCCGTAGACATAACTATCACTGTAATTATAGTTCAATCACTGCTGTGACCAAGAAAAAGAAGACCATCTCCATCTGCTCTCTCCCAACTTCTTGGACATCTCCACATCCCTTTCAAGCCTAGAGGAAATCAGGAGATTCAGGCAGTTCAAATGAGTATAAAGATTTATTGCAAGTTTCAGGTCTCTACAAGAATCCGAACTAACAGTCAAAGCAAATTGGTGTAAGAGAAGAGTGAAAGGAATTCAAGATGGGCTGGACATAGATCTCTCATAGGCGTGCAGGAATGCATGACTGATAATGCGTTTGACCCCTTCCTTGGGTTCCGTGTGGTCATCTCCTACACTCCCCTTGTGTTAGAAAGGGAGGTCTATAATACTCTTCTTTATTGGAGTGAAAATAAAAGGTGTTGCTGCATTAGATGCTCCATTCATACTAAAACAATTGTCAGCAAAAACCTCCTGCAGGTTTAAGGTAGGAGACCCAAGGATGTTGGAGGTGAGACTCATACATACAAGAAAACAGAGGAATGTCCAGGGTGTTTATTCCACTAATAATACTCTTTTTTCCCCTAAGTATCTCATACTTTAAGACCTGAGTGGGCAACAGCCCCATTTCTTGTATCTTTTTCCTTACATTCATAGGGGAAAAAATAAGAGCTTGATTGATGATGCGCCATCAAGTTGGTGTTGACTCTTGGTGTCCACATAGATTGTCTCCAGGATGGTCTGTTCCTAACCTGAACATCTACACCAAAAAAAAATTCCTACTCCGCTTAAAATTTTCAAAAATCATTAAAAATAAGTATTGTTGCTCTGTGATGACAGCTGAGGAGATACTGAAGAATCCTCATTAGCTTACTGTAGCTTGCTTTGGTTTAGCTTAGCATATCAGATTGGCATGTTGTATTAAAACTTGTCATCTAACCTCTTGGTTGTGCCAGCAATGGTAAGTTAGCCAAGTGAAACGCAAGGCCACAGAGGCTTGAGAAAGAAGCATTTGTACCTTCCCATATTATCCCATTCGGAAAAATGCAGTGCCTTGTAAGCCCCCAATCATGCAGACGCTCTCCCTATGAGATTAAAGGAGTTTAACTAAGTGGTAACAGTCACTGGGGTGTTACCCATGCCAATATCAGAAAGCCTAGCTCATCACTCCACATCCCTTCAGCCCTGTCCAAATAGGGAAGAGATATTCCCACAACGTATGTAGCTTGGAATTATTCCAGAAGTACCAGAAAAGCCCACAAGTCTGCAAACCACTTCACAGCCCCCTTGATTCAAGTCAGTTGAATCAAAGTGCCTCATGACTTTGATTCATTAATCCGGTTCAACAAGGCCACGGGATCAGGTTCAGCAAATCAATGTTCCCTTTCAGAACTTTGCTAAAACCTAGATTACTACAAAAGCTGTATTTAAAGTACAGATGGAGATTCATCCCTTTTGTATTCGGTGTGAATTCAAAACTCTCCCCAGGTGATCGGTGTCAGGTCTTTTCTGTACATTTTACCTTCTCACAGCTACTTTCTCCTGCTTGTCAATTAGTTTATTTGTGGGGAAGGAAACTTGAAATCTTCCAGACTTTTGTGACCCATTTCTCTTTCTTTATTACTTATTAGCCAATTGGCCTATTTCAGAATCCCTATTTGCCAGTTTTTTTTATCCAACCAACCTCCAAACTTGTGTGTTCATTTCCATAAACTTCTGGATTTTCTTACCCTAATGACACATCCATGTTGTTACTTAGTTGTCCATTCTGTACATAAAGTTGTGGGCACTCTGGGAATGTGCTCCCTACCACTAGAGAGTGATGAGGATCACTATCTAGCTGCTCAAATGTAATTAACTATGTTATCTTGACAGACTTGCAAATGGGTGACTAATCTTGCCCAGTTTATATAATACATAAAGGACTTTTTGTTTCCCCCTACTGAGATCAGTCCTTGGCAGGCTGACCTTGAATCCACAGACATTGATTGAGACGTACCAGGTGAAACTGATTGGGGCAAAGGAAATCTCTATTCAAAGTGGAAAGGAAAGGGTGTGTGTGTCAAATTTACAACTGTTGTATGGAGTTTGTTTCCTATGGAAGAAAAACTTACAGAAATGCTATCCAATGAATGCAACCCGATTTAAACCCTCCTATATGAAGGGGCCCTTGAAATGAGTGAGTCCAGTGCCACAGTTCCAGCTAAAACATCCTCCACAGAAAGCTACAGTACTTTGTCTCTGCCTGTAGAGTTAAAATCAAGAAGAAGTACTCCTTCTCTGGTAGCATTAGGCATGTACAGACCACACAGAGAGAAGGGGGAATGGAGAGTCTTCAAAATGTCTAAGGGGCTGCCATAAAGAAGAGTGGTGTAGCTTATTCTCCAAAGGCTGGACAAGAAGCAGTGGAAACATATCTAAGTTCTGCAACCTATCGATAGCCTGCATTGGCTGCCGATCAATTTCCGGTCACAATTCAAAGTGTTGGTTATGATCTTTAAAGCCCTACATGGCATTGGACCAGAGTACCACCGGAACCGCCTGCCACCGCACGAATCCCAGTGACCTATAAGGTCCCACAGAGTTGGCCTTCTCCGGGTCCCGTTGACTAAACAATGTCATCTGGCGGGCCCCAGGGGAAGAGCCTTCTCTGTGGCGGCCCCGGCCCTCTGGAATCAACTCCCCCCGGAGATTAGAACTGCTCCCACCCTCCTTGTCTTCCGTAAACTACTGAAAGACGTCAAGCCTTCTTCCCATTCAGTTGCCGGAAAGATGCTTTCCAACAGGGCTGTCTAACTCACAACCCATGCCCACCCGGTTTAGTGAAGTGGGGGAGTCCCAATACATCACATGGACATTGCTATGACGATGCGAGTTTGACAGGGATTAAAATATAGCAGTTATTGATTCCACTGTCAAACTGCTCTGTTAGGAAAGTTCCCTTTCCTTGAATACCATTCTGTTGGAATTTGCCTTCCTACAACTCAAATCCAGTATCCTGGGCTAGTTTTGATCTTCCTCTGTATGAATCATTTTAGATATCTAGAGGGCTTTCATATTTCTCATGCACACAGTCTTTTCAAGATGGAAAGATTCCAAATCCTTTAATTTATTCTGTTAGGCTTTGAATGTTAGCTCCCTGATTTTCCTCCTTCTCCTTTCTGTAAACATGTTCCAGTTTACCTGAACACAGTAATTGATGGTATCATTTGACCAAAGCAGAGTTGGTTCCCCATTATTTGGAAACTGTTTTCAATCCGAACTTGTGGTTGCTATTTCTGCAGCACACATTACACTGATGACCTACTCGTTCCAAGATCCTTTTTTACAAACTGTGCTTTTCAAATGCAATGTATTAATTAATGTTCTCTTCTCTTAACATGTAAATATAATCTCCATTAAAGGATTAGCTTGTTTAATTGTGCCCTCAATCCTCCCCCTCCACCGTAGTGTGAGAGACTAAATGCTCATTATAGTTATAAAAACAATTTAAGCATAACAGTGCATACAATTTGGTTTTATTTTGTGAAATAAAAAATGTATACATGTTGGAAGCAATAAGAAACTAAGCAGACATGTGGGGCTCAATTTGCTGGGCTAAGGGAGAAATACAGCCGTAATATCTGATGAAAATTAAACCCAAGTCTTATTCTGTAGTGATTAGGCCTTATTCTGGTTCCTTTCTTTGTTGCTTCTTCGCTCCATTTCCCTTTTATTTTGCCCTCCTCTTTCATTGATCTTCATAGAAACATAGAAGACTGATGGCAGAAAAAGACTTCATGATCCATCTAGTCTGCCCTTATATTATTTCCTGTATTTTATCTTACAATGGATATATGTTTATCCCAGGCATGTTTAAATTCTGTTACTGTGGATTTACCAACCATGTCTGCTGGAAGTTTGTTCCAAGGATCTACTACTCTTTCAGTGAAATAATATTTTCTCACGTTGCTTTTGATCTTTCCCCCAACTAACTTCATATTGTGTCCCCTTATTCTTGTGTTCACTTTCCTACTAAAAACACTTCCCTCCTGAACCTTATTTAACCCTTTAACATATTTAAATGTTTCAATCATGTCCCCCCTTTTCCTTCTGTCCTCCAGACTATACAGATTGAGTTCATTAAGTCTTTCCTGATACGGTTTATGCTTAAGACCTTCCACCATTCTTGTAGCCCGTCTTTGGACCCGTTCAATTTTGTCAATATCTTTTTGTAGGTGAGGTCTCCAGAACTGAACACAGTATTCCAAATGTGGTATTCCAAATGTGGTATTCCAAATGTGGTATTCCAAATGTGGTCTCACCAGTGCTCTATATAGCGGGATTTCCCTCTTCCTGCTTGTTATACCTCTAGCTATGCAGCCAAGCATCCTACTTGCTTTTCCTACTGCCCGACCCATAGTGCTTCTGCTTTTCTTTACCTCTCATCTTGAGCCCACCTGTCACTCAGCTCTCACCTGTGGCTGTGGCTCCTGTAGCATGCTCAGTGGCCAGACCCTGGGCAACACCTCCATCAGGCTGGCCAAACCCGTTTGAGAGTAGCAGTTGGGTCACTGACCTTTGGTGAGATAGGGACTTGCCTATCCCGAGCATGTGAAGACAGATTCTGGAGGACTGAGAAGATGAAGTATACTAGATCAGGACAATGGTCATGTAGGTGGTCTCCACAAGCAATGTGGTACACTAAGAGTACGGCAAGACACAAAATACGCCCTGGTCAACCACTGTGCCCAGCCCATCTCCAATGGTCTCGACTCTTGTCCTGCTATTGGAGCAAGATGGAACCTGGGAAGAGAGGGTGAGGCTGACTATGCACACCTCTCCCTCACTTTAATCCAGCTCACGTGCAAGTCTTGACATTGCCAGATGTCAAGGTCCTCTTCGAAGACGATGGACGAACATCAACACTCATCTCAGAGCAACTGTTAGTCTTCAATCTCCATAAGAATTATTCTCTTCTTGGCTTCCGCCTTCAACCCTTTCCTCCTTTTACTTCTGCTCCAAGCAGACTTTAATCAATTTCTCAGGTGGGCGAGAGTTTCTACTGTATAAATTAAACATTCAACTAACCAAATTAATTCACAGTTGAAGGGGTGGAAACATCTGGAGAACTTTAGTTTCTCTGTTGCTTTAAATAAATTCATCTCCATATGTGCATTCACTATTCTTTTAGGTGAAATCTCTGTTTTTAGTACAGTCTAGAACAGTGGTCCCCAATGTGAGGCCTAGGCCGGGGGGGGGGTGTTAATTTTTAATGGGGGCAATTGGAACTTTGTTTAAACCAAGTAAATGTCATTTTACACTTCCTCTGCATGAGTAGGTCTTCACTCTTTGAATAGTAAGAATTATATGTGGGGTGGATACCATCAGGGTTTTGGAGATGCTTAGGTGAGGGATAGGCAAAAAAAAAGTTTGGGAGCCAGTGATCTAGAAGTAAATGACAAGAAAGAGAAAGGTAGCTATTTTTCCACATTTTTGTCACAACTCAAAGAGGACGAAGAGTTGGGACAATGTTTTCCAGGGCAGATGCCTTGTGGCATCAAATGTTTCTAATACCAGCCCCAAGATGAACCATTTTAGTGTCGAAACACTGAATTTTTATGGTCAAATCTGGTTTTGCCTTGCCTGCGGAAGCAAATGGCAAAAGAATCGAAAGGGAAATCATACTTTGAGATACAAAGATAAATGTCTACACACTTCATCCTTTTAATGCAGATTTATCTTCTTCCCTTTCTCAGAACTCTAGATTTGGACTAGAAAATAGGATTCAGCCTAGGAACTAAAACAGGGGTCTTACATCAGCAGTTACACTGAGTAACATCTAAGATAGGGATACTATCTTGATATAAGGTACAAGCAGGGAAAGTTTTTCCCTTCCTCAAAAGTGTCAGCTCATGACCGCATCAGTTTCTCAATGAAGATACAAGGAGGAGCTGTGGTCATCCATCTTCTCTTTACGCAGGAACAGTTGGAGTAGAACTGAATTGGGAGCCATTGTTCTTGCCTTTTTCACTTAAGAAACACTTTTCTCTCTGCAGAAAAAGGTGGGAAGCAATCCACTTTGTAAAATGAAGACAATCCAATAATATGTAGTTTAAAAATGTCCAGGTGAATTGTATCTATGAAAGAACAGCAGACACAGGAAGATATGTTGTGGTATAGCAAACAAAAAACAAAAAAAATCAAAACACCATACTCCAATATATATATCCAAGACAATATATATATCCAAGAAATCTTATATGTACAATGTACATATAAGACAGCAGGAGGAAGGCAAGGGCACCATGCATAAGGTGACCAGATGTCACGCTTTTGGCGGGACAGTCCTGCTTTTGGATAATTTGTCCCGTGCCCCGGGGCATTTGAAAAATGTCCCGCTTTTAAAAAAATAACTACCGGGCAGAGGTAGTGGTGCGACAGTTACTACCGCAGCCATCAGCAGTTCCAGGCCGAGTAGCCTCCTGTCAAGCCACCCCCCACCAGCTTAGACCCCCTCCTGGATAACACCCAGGTGGGAGCCTCCAAGTCCAGCTCAGCCAGTCCCTCCCTGAAGAGGCAGATGGAGCTGGCAGCCAGTAGGAGAAAACCGATACAGCCAGGTGTTTGACAAGTCTCAGCAACTCAGGGGAGGGAGGGAGGAAGAAAAAGAGAGAAAGAGGGAGAGGGAGAGGGAGAGGGAGGGAAGGAGGGAGAGGGAGGGAAGGAGGAAGAGAGAGTCTCGGCAGCTCGGGTAGGGAGGGAGGAAGAGAAAGAGAGACAGAAAGAGGGAGAGGGAGGGAAGGAGGGAGAGAGAGAGTGGGGCTGCTGAGCCCATTCTGCCCCTCCTCTTCTTCCTCCTCCCCCTCAGCCAGGGCATGATCTTCAAAGGGACTCTCCATTTATTTGAGTCCTGCCTTGCTGAAAAAACAGGGGAGGGAGGGAGGAAGAAAGAAAGAAAGAAAGAGGTAGAGAGGGATAGAAAGAGAGAGAAAGAGAGAAGGGGAAGAAGAGAAAGAGAGAGAAAAAAGAGAGGAAGGAAGAGAGAAAGAAAGAGGGGAGGAGAGAAAAATAGAGAAATAGAAAGAGACAGAGAAGAGAGAGGAAGAGCGAGAAGGAGGGAAGGAGAGAGAGAGAAATAAAGAAAGGGAGGAAGAGAAAGAGAGAGGAAGGATTAGAAAGAAAGAGTGACAGAGAAAGAGAAAGAGAAAGAGAAAGAAAGAGAGGAAGGAAGGGAGAGAAAGAAAGAGGGAGGATTAGAAAGAGGGACAGAGAAAAAGAAAGAGAGGAAGGAAGGGAGAGAAAGAAAGAGGGAGGAGAGAATAAGAGAGAGAAATAGCGAGAAAGGGGGAAGAAGAGAGAGAGAGAGAGAAAGAAAGAAAGAATGTTTTTCTCCATGTAGACCAAATTTGTAATCAAGAACAACCACCCCCCACCCCGCCATCGATGGTCTCCCTCTTTATTCTCCCTCTTTACCAATGTGAAAATCTGGTCACTTTAACGCATAAACATTCATACATTCTTTGAGCAGTTAACAATTGGATACTACGAATGGTGCAAAATAGGCTCAAGAAAATGGAAAACTGAAATTGAAAGATTCATTCAATAAAAATGCTTTTTCTTTCTTGTTCTGTTCAATCATAAATGCTGAAATTAGAACAACATCTTTCAGTTCTGGCCAGGGGAACCTTCTCACAGGTTCGCCTAGTGCTCCAGTTGCGGCCCTATTTGGATAGGGATTCTCTTCTCACAGTCAATCATGCCCTTGAACTGCACTGACTTCCTATTGATCTCCAGATGCAATTTAATGTGTTGTTATCACCTATTAAGGCCTACATGGCTTAGTACCAGATTATTTACAGGACTGTCTTTTGCCTCACACTTCCCAGTGGCCGATCAGAACCCACAGGGTTGGCCTTCTCCAGGTCTCATGGGCCAAACAGTGCCGAATCATGGGACCATGGGGGAGGGCCTTCTCTGTGGCAGCTCCGGCTCTCTGGAACCAGCTGTCCCCGGAGATCTGCACTGCCCCCACCCTCCTGGCTTTCCAGAAGACCTTTAAAACATGGCTTTGCCGACAGGCCTAGAGCCATTGAGCTTTAGCACTCTGCTCCGGCCTAGAAATGAGAAGTGATGAATATTTTGGGGGTGGAGTTTTTATTGTTGTATATTATTGTGTATGCCGCCCAGAGTCCATCAGGAGTGGACAGCCTGTAAATTCAACAAAATAAATAAAATCATTGATTCTTGGAGACAAGTCCCTGCAGTTTTCTCTGAAAAGTTTTTAAGAAGTGGTTTGCAGTTGCCTTCTTCCTAATGCTGAAAGAAAGTGATTGGCCCAAGGTCACTCAGCTGACTTTGTACCTAAAGCAGGACTAGATCTTCTGGTTTCTAGCCCGATACCTTAACCAGTACACCAAACTGACTCTCAATTCAAATTATACTTGCTTAATAATAAATTGGATTTATTCATTTAATTCAATGGAAGAAAGAAAAGCTTTGAAAATCAACAGCTGACAATTGACTTCCAGCTTCCAAAGACCTTTGTTGACTTCCTTGTTAAGCTGTGTGTACGGCAGTTGTCCAAATATGTGTGTTTGTTCAGCTTCTGTCTTTGCGTTTGTTCTGTTATTTTGATAACTTTGCATATCTTCATTTTTACCCTTTGATTTTTATTTCATTTTTCTCTTAATCCTACATACTAGTGAATTTACTTATTGATAGTGTTCATTTTGGCCTTTCTTTTTAACTTCAGTTTGCTACACCCCCCTCCCTCCAAACTTCTTTCATCATGCAGCAATTAACCACAGCCTCATAAATCACCGCACAATCTGCTTTACTGGCCTGGACCTGCTGGGTCACTCCTTGTTGATTCTCCTTATGATTAAACTGAATCGCACATTAATCTTTGTTTGAAATGAGCTTACTGATAACTACTCTCTCCAGTAGCTGTTAAGCTGTTTGCAAACAAAAAGTTGAAGGATTTCAGTGACCCAGGTAGAGATAATGTGACAGGTAAATTTAGTCTCAGGTTTGCTCAACTTCAAAGAGTTAAAACCTGAAACCTTACTTAGCAGATTCCTTTTTGGCTCTCTAATGGAGCTTTCAACTCAGCTTTGCACCTTTCTATAAAAAGTGTAAAAGTTTGTTTATACTTTTTCCAGGGTTGCCCAAATAGGAATTGGCACCTGCTTAAAGCCAGACTCCCAAGCAGGCATGGAATGCTAACAACTGTGGCACAAGGATTCTGTTTCAGTTGCTTAATAAGGGACGGTGAACTGAAATGAACCTATTTGGTTATATTCTCACTTGTTAGGATGTGAATTACTATATACTGAAAAGGGATTTGTTTTCATTACAGTATGTACAGTATACCTCATCTTAAGTGTTTCAAAATTGGCTGCTTCGGATGGCCATCCCTATTTGGACAGGGAGTCATTGCTCACAGTCACTCATGCCCTTATCACCTCGAGGTTCGATTACTGCAACGCTCTCTACATGGGGCTACCTTTGAAAAGTGTTCGGAAACTCCAGATCGTGCAGAACGCAACCGCGAGAGCCATCGTGGGGCTTCCCAGATTCGCCCACGTATCTACAACACTCCGTGGTCTGCATTGGCTGCCGATCAGTTTCCGGTCACAATTCAAAGTGTTGGTCATGACCTTTAAAGCCCTACATGGCATTGGACCAGAATACCTCCGGAACTGCCTGCTACCGCACGAATCCCAGCGACTGATAAGGTCCCACAGAGTTGGCCTTCTCCAGGTCCCGTCGACTAAACAATGTCGTCTGGCGGGCCCCAGGGGAAGAGCCTTCTCTGTGGCGGCCCCGGCCCTCTGGAATCAACTCCCCCTGGAGATTAGAACTGCTCCCACCCTCCTTGTCTTCCGTAAACTATTTAAGACCCACCTATACCGCCAGGCATGGGGGATTTGAGACACCTTTCCCCCAGGCTTATTATAATTTATGTTTGGTATGCATGTGCTGTTTGGTTTTTAATTATGATGGGGTTCTTAGTTTTTTCTTAATATTAGATTTGTGCCTGTATAATATTGTTTTTTATCGTTTGTTGTGAGCCGCCCCGAGTCTTCGGAGAGGGGCGGCATACAAATCTAATAAATTATTATTATTATTATTATTATTATTAATTATTATTATTATTATTATTATTATTATTATTATCTTCTGGCAACAGTGATCACTTTTCCCTACAATGGTCCACATATTGTGTTCTTCTGAGGAACAGTAGAGCAGGATCTCCAATCTTGGCAACTTTATGATTTGTGGCCTTCAACCCCCAGAATTCCTCAACCAGTGCATGCTGGCTCAGCAATTCTGGGAGTTGAAGCCCACAAGTCGTAAAGTTGCCAAGGTTGGAGACCCTTGCAGTAGAGAAATAGTGGCAGCCACAGTAGAAGAACCAACCACTATTATGAAGTTGTATGATAAACATTTTACATTAGGCCATTAGGCTGCTGCTTCTACCAAGAAGGCAATTTTAAAGGAAAAGACAATGCATCACAAATGTGAGTTGTTGTTGTAGTTGTTGTTGTTCTAGAAGGCACAGGACAACCAACCCGCTCAAGAAACAAAGCTTAGATGGAGGATTTTCACTATAGTCTCCCATAACACTCAGCCAAACGTTTGTATTGGGATCTTGTACCTAAAGGAAGTTACTGAGAGGCTTGGGGTATTTAGAAACTCAAGGAAACTGGAGGCAAGGTCCAAAGAAACTTAAATAAAATGTTTCTGTTTGAACCACAAGCCAAAGAGGAAAGGATCAGAGACGGAAGAGTTATTCATAGATTTGTGCAGTGGTCAGAACACAACAAAACCAGATGTTGTACTGGAGCTGCATAATATCAGCTGTAGATGATGGTGGATCCATTAGAGGTGAATTTGATGGAAATTATTGTATGGGCATTTGTTATTACAAATGGCTGCAAAGACAGTTTGTCATCCAATGGAATTTTGGGACGCAGCAACTAAGACAGAAGGGAAGTCCTGGAGACAGATGAGAAGATCAGAAGGAGCGGGAGGAAGATAGTCAAGTCAAAATGATACAAATATTTTAATAAGTGAATTAAATAATCAAATGATTTTAACAAATGGATGATGCCATGATATTATGACCTAAATAAACACACAAAGTGGATGTGTGCCCCCTTCATACATCAGGGAAGTTATAATGGTCTGCTCCATAACTAATTTATTGCAGAAAAAAATCTATTGCTGTTCATGGTGCATTTGCAATGTAATGGGGTTGCACATTTCTGGCTTTATGGATTTCCAATCAGATTATGTTTTCCACACACTGCGAGTCTTATATGAAAGCAAACCAAATGAGAATTATCTCCATTGTATAAACACTGAGGCTGCTGTGAATGCAATCTCTGTGAAACTGGAAAGAACTTTCATTACCTTAGTTGCATGGTTACAGATATGGGTAGAGACAACCAACATCATAAATCTGACATAGTAATACACAAGAATATGCAAATAATGACCTTTTGCAATACACCCAAGGGCTGAATACACAAGGCTTGACCTAAATCAAAATCAAACTTTACTGAACTTTTCAAGAGACATTCTGAAGAAGATGCATGACAAGTTATCTACAAATGAAACAGAACTCCAGATGGATTATGTGTTTAATTGGCTCACATTTCATGTACATAAATGCTTATTATTTGGTGGAATTAACTTTATGAGACAAATGTTCAGACGAGGTGGATGTTGAAATGTAGATTTAAGTGTCTGAACTAATTCCATATCAGTTTTCAAAAGTTAATCAGAGATTAACAATTGCTACCACTGTTTTCCTGTGAGATTTTAGCTCAACTCTAACAGTGGATGAGTTCAGCATTTGCATACAAAATGCAGCAAGATATCAAGTGAGAATACCCAAAACTCATAAAATGTTGCCATTGATGAGGTTTGCTGCTGTTTCTAATGTTTATATACATACATGCATGCATGCATGCATGCATACATACATACATACATACATACATACATACACACACACACACACACATATATATGTATACATGTACATATACATACATACATACATACATACATACATACATACATACATACATATAAATAAATGTTGGGTGTCTGAAAACTTGATTTAGAGGCGCCATGGGTTGGTTGGTGCCTGGAGCTACCATGCTATCAATCCTTTTTCTAATTCATATATGCCATCACACTGATTATTTTAGTTGTGCAGAAACTTTGCACATTTACAGACAATAAAATATCACCTCGGATACACATCCCTTCCTATTTAGGTCAACAAAGCTGAGAAAGACAAACATTTGATGATTGCCTGGAGCCTATAAACAGCGTCAGTTTTTAAAGAAAGCTCTAAACTTCATCTCACTAAAAGTTGTATCTGCATATAAAAAAAATACAAGTAAAGAGAGAGGAAACTGAAGTTGACTACTGTAGTATGGTGGTCAATTTTAGATCAAATTAATGCACGGAATGAAGCAGAATGTGTACCAAATTGCCTAATAACTGAAAAGTTTTGCAACTGATTTCATGCTCTCTAGTGGAACTAGAGAAACATCTTAAAAACTTATCTTAGTTAGGGTTTTTTTTTCTTTTTGTTTCCATAAAATCCCAGGGAGGAAGAAGAGCCCATTTACAAGTCTATCAACAGGCCTGATCAGCTATGGCTCATGTCTCCTTTTTGGTCTCTATGGTGCTCCATCTTGTCTGCCTTGTCATGTCCCTCAGCAAAGGGACAGAACTACCATTGTCCCATCCTAAACTCTACTCTTCTTCCTATCAAAAGACAGCAACTGCTCTGTACTGCTCAGGATTATATGAAATCAATGGAAGCTTTTAGGGACAACTTTCAAATGAAAACACCAGCTCTAAAATAATCTTTGAACAATCCTCACATGGAAACATTTGGTTAAATCAAACAAAGATAATTAGGCGACTGGAAGATAAAACATATGAAGAATGGTTACAGGAACTGGTTATGTCTAGTTAACGTAAGGACTAGAAAAGGACTAGGGGAGACATGGTAGCAGTGTTCCAATATCTCAGGAGCTGCCACAAAAAGAAAAAGGAGCGAACCTATTCTCCAAAGCACCTCAGGGTAGAACAAGAAGCAATGGGTGGAAACTAACCAAGGAGAGAAGCAATTTAGAACTAAGGAGAAATTTCCTGACAGTTAGAACAATTAATCAGTGGAACAACTTGTCTCCAGAAGTTGTGAATGCTCTAACACTGGAAGTTTTTAAGAATAACCATTTGTCTGAACTGGTGTAGGATTTTCTGCCTAAGGAGGGAGTTGGACTAGAAGACATCCAAGGTCTCTTCCAATTCTGTTGTTGTTGTTACCTCTTTTATTCATTAAACATGAAACTGAGTCAACTAAATATTTAAAATTGTGTCACAAATACCATTGACTGGTCCTAATGGTTGATATAGGTTGCTGCCAAAGTTCTAGGTATCAACCAAGTATTTTTTTAAAATATATGATGTTCCGAGTAGCAAGATTTTTGCAGTTCTGCTGGTGTTATTGCAGGAAGATGCAATTTCTTTGATCATGCTGTTGTTGTTGTTGTTGTTGTTATTATTATTATTATTATTATTTTTATTATTATTATTATTACTATTATGTCATGGTTTACCCAGCAAAATATAATTAATTCTGTCTCCATAGAAAACATACAGTATCTATCAATGTATCACACTTATTCATCTGAAAGCAATAATCAAAACTCAGATTCAATCCAAATATGGTTTGCTCTTTCTGCCAATTATCTTTTTCTCCAAAATCACTGTTTTCAGAATTAGGGGCATACACAGTATATTTGGAAAGAACAAACTTAAGGGACTTCTCTCCACTTAATTTAGCAATTCTGACCAAAAAGCAGAAATTGATTAATCCTTTTTTTTTAAAAAAAAATGTTGTTAGATTTGTATAGACTTCCTTGTATGACAACCTCTCAGCTAATTTGTCTAAAATTGATTCAGCTTTATTCATTTACAAGAAACAGTTATGATTGTAAATGCATGGCATGCTGTTCAAAACAACAAATTTGTGGATTTATTAAAAAAAAGAAAAAAGGGAAAAAAAGAACTTGAAGGAGGGTAGTTCTCAGTCTTATTCCTCCAAATTCCTTCTAAACATTTCTTTGATTCCTGTTAAAAAAGCAAACAAACAACAAAGCAGCAGTCTGCATTTTTCCCATGTCTGCTAATAGGAGCCACAAACCTTGAATTGCCTTGAATTAGATTCCACATCAGAGAGAAGAGCTCGGAGTTGCGTCAAAGAGGGATCATTCCCTAAAACACTGAATTCAGCTCTAAACCAAATCTTGATGGCAGATAACTAGACAGAAGCATGTGAGCACAGCCACACCTATTTATTTATTTGTGTATGTGCATGTATGTTGGGTGGGTTCTGACTTACTGTGCTGCTGGGTCGCTTCCTCACACGCGAGCACACGCACACGCACAGTGCTTAAAACCCAGCTTCTGTGCCTGCTCAGAAGCAAAAAACAAGATGGTGCCTATGATGCCGCCTCCAGTTCGGACCAGTTCAAGTGACCCAATAGCGCCGACTACAGACGCTGCCCGGAAATAATTCTGTACTATTTAGCCACGTTTTCGTGGCCGTGTGCATGTATGGAAAATGCACATTCAAGTAAAGCACATGCACAGGAGGATGTGCACATGTGCACACTCACGTTTGTGGAGCAGTAGGGAAGTCTCCATAGAAAACATACAGTATCTATCCCGAGTCTTATTATTATTATTATTATATCACACCTACATTGGAAGATAAGTGAAAAACACCCCTGGTATTCAGTTATGTATGTGTTGCAGGGTAGCAGTAAATAATCTAGCAGCAGAATCCAGTTATTTATGCATTTCAGGAGGGTCTCCTTTGTTGCTGGTACCATTATTCCTGAAAACCGATGCTCTTTGTGCCTGATTGTAGATTCCTTCTAATGTTAAACATGAGTATGCATAAAGCAGTATGGTTTTGCAAAAGAAAACCTTTTTTGAGCCTGAATCCATTGATAAACTAATCTCTTCCCCCCCCCCGCCCCATTTATTAGGATACTGAAACCCACAAAAAAGGATGAAGGCAGCTGGTGCTAAAAGAGAACAAGGGTGCCTTCCTCTCCCCAGTCCCCTCTCTCTTTTCAATAAATCATTGTAGCAATAATGTGACACGGCCTCTGTTATCCCTGCAGCTCTAGCAAACAGCTTTTCTTTGCCCCTCTATTCAAGCTACCGCCACGGCTGCAGGAGGGTAGGCAGGAAACTGCCTGTAATTCAATTAGAAAAGCAAGCATGAAGTCAATATTCATGGCAGTGAACCAGGAATCTTGCCGGACAATGAAACGATAATGAGGATGTTCACAAAGGAGATATGTTCGCTCGGTGATAAGTTTTTAAAAGAGTTGCTACAGCATGTGACCAGCATATAAACTGGCAATGGTTTGGAGACATATAGGGATTCATCCGCCAGGGACTGTGGTCCATGCACTGGCATACATATTTGAGACAGGAGATAAGTTTCATACTCAACAGTATCCCAACATAGTTGCGCAGATCTTATGACGAAGGTAGTTTGGTTCTTAAGCCCAGGAGGTTTTGGAGAATCAAAGCATGGGGGGGTGGGGTTGATTCACTGGCATTGAGACTGCTTCTTGATTGCTAATTTCACTCTGGCTGGGAAAAACTCAAGGGCTTGGAAGTACTTTCATATGCAATCAAGCTGAGACTCCAAACAAACTCAGTGCAGGTAATTGAAGAACCGATAATTTGATGCCAATCAAATTAATAATTTGATAAAGAAAAGAAAGCAATAAGACGGGCAAATGTGTTGATCAGCCAAAAGAAGCTTAGCAGCAGCTAAGGCTCAAATTGAGGCCAGAAACATCTCCAAACTTTTGTCAAAATATTCACAAACGTTTGACAGAAGCATCTTATAAACTTTTCTCAAAATATTGAGATCATGTTGCATGTGCCAAAGAGGCAGAGCAGCACAACTCTTGACTATTTGACGTGACTGGATGCCATCCTGCAGATGATGTTCTTGAGAACATCAAGGTTTCAGGTCCCCATCCAGTTAAAGCCTTCATTGGGTGAACGTTGGGTCATACATTTTTTCCCCACTTCAGTCTATGTCAAAAGGGTTGCTGTGGTGAGGATAAAATTGGGGAAGAAGATAGATAGATAGATAGATGGATGGATGGATGGATGGATGGATGGATGGACGGACGGACGGACGGATGTACCATATTTTTGCTGATAATATATACTGCTCAAAAAGAAATAAAGGGAACACTCAAATAACACACCCTAGATCTGAATGAATGAAATATTCTCATTGAATACTTTGTTCTGTACAAAGTGGAATGTGCACAACAGCATGTGAAATTGATTGTCAATCAGTGTTGCTTTCTAAGTGGACAGTTTGATTTCATAGAGGTTTGATTTACTTGGAGTTATATTGTGTTGTTTATGTGTTCCCTTTATTTTTTTTTTGAGCAGTGTATGTATGTATTTTATTTATTTTATTTATTAGATTTGTATGCCGCCCCTCTCCGTAGACTAACATGTTTTATATATATATACACTGCTCAAAAATAATGTATCAACAATAGATTTCAGAAATGTGAAGTTTGCATAAACTGTTTGCATGAGTTTGAGTTTCCCTAAAAATTCAACACAATGCAGCAGATTGCTTCCTTAGCTCAGTAGCAAACTACATGCTTTCTTGATCAAGATTTCAATCTGCCACCCCCATCATGTCTTCAATTAAAAGCACCTCAATAATTAATAGGTAGGACCGCCACCTGAAATAATGAACAGCCTTTTCAGACATGCAGGGCTGGATGAGCATGTATTATTTAAAGTGTATTATTTCATATAATTTGTGTATCCTTTTTTCCCCCGGTGCCACTACCGTCTACAGATTATGCTGGTTTGGCAGTGCTTCCCAGATTTGCAAATGCTGTTTGACTGGAGAGCACTGCAGGAGAAACTGTGGTGAAAACATATTGCACAACAGGCCGTAATGGGCTCCAGCATCCCATAATCCCAATAGCTTCCACCAATGAGTAAAAGCAAGGACTGTTTTAAAAGCCTTTCTCTAATAGCCGGGACCATTCTGCATTCAAACTTCATTAGGAACTCTGTTTGTATTTGGCACAGCAACTCGGGGAAGCCAAGGATAAGCCTTAACCATGTTCTCTGCTGGGAATAGGATGGGACTATATGCTGCGCTCAGACGCCGCTGAAGACTGAAAAACAAGGGTTGTTTTTCTTTCAGCCTTCTATTACTCCCTTCCTCCCTCCCTCCCTTTCTATTTATCATAGTCTCTCTCTCCCTTTCTTTCTGTTTTTCTCTCTTCCTTCCCTTTTCTCTTTCTCTCTCTTCCTCCCTCCTTTTCTCTCTATTTCTCTCCCTCCCTCCCTCCTCTCTTTCTTTCTCTCCCCCTTTTTCTCTTTCTTTCTCCCTCTCTATTTCTCTTTCTTTCCCTCTCGTTCTCCTTCCCTCCCTCTCGCTCTTTCTTTCTCACTCTTCCTTCCTCTTCTCCCCTCCCTCCTTTCTCCATAAGGGCCTCCCACCCCCCATGAACCCAGCCCCTTTCCCAGGGCTCAGTAGGCACTCCGGCTCCTAGAAGAGAGATGCAAAGGCAGCTTGGTCCAGCCTCTCCCACACACTTTTCCCCCCTTTGGGCCAGGCCCTTCAGCGGGAGGCTCCTTCCTCCCAGACTCCCCCCCCCATCTGCTCCTTCGGCCAAACAGAGGCTCTGAGGGTGGGAGGGCAAATGAATGGGGGGTGAGGGGAGGATCCTGCCTCAGGATGCCCCCAAGCGCATTCAGGCGGGCTCTGCCAGCTCCAAGGTGAGGGAAAGCAACGCTGTGCTTCTGCCTCGGTGGATCCTGAGGTGCCCGGATGGACTGCGCGCAGCCTAGAGAGAAGCGCCCAGACGTTGTCCTCGGGCTGGCCAGAGCCTCCAGAAGCACTGAGGCAATTGAAGCTTTGCCGAGCACCCAGCACCACTGTCTCCCCTCAGCAAGTGGGTAGCCCATGTGTTTCTTGGTTGCATTTCTATCCATCAATAAACCAATGGAACGGCTTGCCTTCAGAAGTTGTGGGTGTTCTAAGAAGGTACTAGACACAGCCACTTGTTTGAATGTGGCCAGTATATGGTTTCCTGCCTGAACATGGGATTGGACTAGAAGACTTCCAAAGTCCCTTCCAATTGTTATTCTGTTTATGCTGTGCTTAAAGGGAAGTGAGGAAGCTATCTTTTTTCTATTCAGCTATATTTTTTAATTATGTATTTAAAATAGATGTGGATTTCTATAGGTGATTTTAGTTGGGTAGTTTTTATATGTTGCTTGGAAGCAAGGATGAAGGACAAGCTGTGTAAGACACCAGTAGACATCATAAATTGCTTTTTACAGAAAAACAAACTTGTATTCCACACAGCTGGTGTTTAGTGACTTTTTAAAATATACTCCAAACTTAGCATTCTATGATTTTGCAATTGAATCACTATGTTCCTAACAGAAGAAAGGTCAAAGGTCTCTATGTAAGTCCTGCCAGTATCAGCTGGAAATTATTACATTATTTCCCTTTCTTGTTCTTATTTTAAAGGCAATGCTGTTAGATTTCCAACAGTCTAAGTGTCCAATAAGATGTTCTGAGACCACACCTACCCTCTTGGTCAAAGGATATTAGATAATATTCCATTGCATTTAATTATGAGAACACTATTACATTTAGGATGGTTGTGTTAATTATGCAATTATTCTCCAGCATTGTATTTTTATTTCAGTGACATTTTTAGGTGTTTTTCATTATTCAATTAAATAGTTTGGGGAAGCTGGCCAAAATCCATAATCCCAATGATTTGCTTGTATATTAAAACTGGAGGACAACAAAGTTATAGGAAAGAGGAAAAAAGAGGGAGGGGGGGAAGGAAGGGAGGGAGCGAGTTCTGTTCTGCTTCTTCTTCACTCTTGTTCCTTCCAGAATCCAAATTAAACAAGCAGAAATATCATGTTGTCCTCTTTTGCAGGGAAGAAAAAAATCTCCAAAATCATAAAGAGAAATAAGAAGCAAATACTAACCAGTCTTGCTTGAGTCCTGACCCATTGTGTGTTGACTAGTTTAAGTTTCCTGGATGAAACCTATCTGGATGGTTATTTCAAGCCATGGTAAAAGAAGCTCTGGTTTAGCAGAAAGTAGGTGTCATGTGGCCCTTTCAAGTGTGCTGGACTATAACTTCCCAAAAGCTCAGTTATAGCATTTATAGCAATAGCATTTAGACTTATATACTGCTTCGTAGTGCTTTTTCAGCCCTCTCTAAGCAGTTTACAGAATCAGCCTATTGCCCCCAACAATCTGGGTCCTCATTTTACCCGCCTTGGAAGGATGGAAGGCTGAGTCAGCCTTGAGCCAGTAGTGAGATGTGAACTGCTGAACTACAGCTAGCAGTTAGCAGAAGTAGCCTGCAGTGCTGCACTCTAGCCACTGTGCCATCCCCGGCTCTATCTAGTTATGTGGGCATCTGAAGGAGATTGCAGCTTTCAACATGGTATCTCACTCTGCCCTTCTCCTGCAGGAGTTGAAAGCCTGTTCCAGTATTGTTCTAGATTCAGTGATTCTCAACCTAGTGGTTGGGACCCCTTTGGGGGTCGAATGACTGTTTCACAGGGGTCGCCTAAGACCATGGGAAAAGACAAATTTCCCATGGTGTTAGGAACTAAAGCTTCTATTCTATTCCCTTGGGATATATTTTTACAATCCGACCAATCAGGCGTTTACAGTGAGGGTGTCCCTCTGACCTTCCTGTCAATCAGCTTAAAGCTCTGTTGGGAGAATTTGTGCTAGACTTATGGTTGGGGATTACCACAACATGAGAACTGTATTAAGGGGTCGCAGCATTAAAAAGGTTGAGAACCACTAGCTGAAAATGAATGCACGGCATTAACTCACAAGTTAAACTAGATGTTCTTCAAAAATCAGGTTTGATTGTCATCATTTCTACATACTTTGAACAAGTAACAAGCTTACAAGCATAGAATCGTGTGTGTGCACATTTGCAAGTGTGCACACCTACACTTTTATTTACATGTGGATTCTTTAGTTAGGCGCAGAACATTTATAGGAAGGGAATGGATATACTATAGAAAAATCTGCAGACATAATTTAAAATGGGAGAGAGCTTTAGGTTCATTTATAAGAACATCAAATCATTTTTCAACCTGGTAGTCATGGAAACGTCAGAGACCCCTTTTAAACATTCAGTGCTATTCAGCCAAAACCATTTTAGCATATTCATACTTCCAACTATCCTTCTTTTTTTTGATAAATATGATCAAGATTGAAGTACACAAGAAGGGAGAAATGACTGGGTAAACTAGCTTGCAGAAAAGCAATTTTCTCTTTAAAAATTGCCATTTGCAGGAATGTCAGGAAAGTTCCCTTTCTTAAGATGTATGTTCCATCTTTCACTTTCCCAACTTAATTCTTTTATTATTTTAATGAGAGAATGAATGAATACTATTTCCAAAGTGGACACCTTCTCATTTATCTAACTTCTCCCACCCCTCCCTCCTCTTCCTCCTCCTGTCTTTTTGCAAATTTCAAGATGTTTTTTATGTTATAAATCATTATTTTCAAAAAGCCGTTCTGAGTTACAAATTGGTTTTATGATACTAGCAAATCAACTTCTTCCACTTTTTAATTCCTTGAACCAGATTCTTACCTTGCATCAACACTGTAGATTTACTAGATGGTTAACAAATGAAGCAGCAATAAACTGTTAATATCTATTTACAGACAGAGAAAATACTCTTAAAATGACAATCCTGTATCCAATTAACTGGGACCTCCTTCCACTGTGGGAATGGATCTAAGTGGCTTTGTGTCAGGATGCATTGTTGCAGAGAGCTGCTGATGGCTCAACTTTGATCTGTGAGGATATGTTTGAGTCCACACATGTACTTAAAATATCACCAGCCTTTGAAAGAATGATGACACATTTAGCAATCTCTGTACCTGCACAGCAATGTCTCCTCTCCTTCAGATCATGATGATCCAATGACCAGCACTAAATAAATTTCAGGTATTGTATTCCCCTTTGGAGTTTGGAAAGATGTAGAGCCATTCCCATGAAAGCAGGTTCCACTGACCCAGAAAAACTTGTGCGTAGGCCTTGAAGCTTATCTGCAGATCATAGTGTGCATTATTTAACTTTGGGCTGATTGAATCCTGTGAAGTTCAATTTTCTACTTTAGAAACCAAATACCATGAATATTGCATGGTGAGTAATGAGATTTATCTTCAGAAGTTCATAATTATGATTCCTCTTGAAGCATAGTATCACTAATTGACCTTCCGTGTCAGAACTCTGTATCGGTTTAAAAAATTTGGAAAGTGGGCAAATTTCATACTAAACAAATATCTGTTGTATAGGAGGGTTGAAATGTACTATTATAAACAGTTTAAAAACTTTCATTCTGAAATATTAACAGTCTTCAATTTAAGTATGACTGGCTTAAACAAATGAAATCCCCTGGATTATAATTTTTGAAGACATATGCATCGGGCAATAACTCATCCCTGGATGGATTTATGGCCAAGCATGGACATTGCTCCTGTTGACAAGCATAAGGTCTAAGGCAAATTCAGGTGACAGGAAAGGCCTGTCTCTCATGATATATGAGGTCTGGCTCATCCTTTGGAGGTCATCAGCTGATGTTTCAATATGCAGTTGGCAATTCTTTCCAAAACAGTCAGTGGATTTCTTCAGAGAAATGTTTAAAAAGTGGGATCATACAATAGAATGCAACAGAACAGAACGATTTCTTGGCCAAATGGTGCAGAAGCTCTCAAAGTACATGCGAAGCAACAGAATAATAATCATAATATGATACAAATAAAAGGGATAGTAAAGCAGGTGAGCAGGATGAAAATAATATTAGTCATACAACAGGGGTAAATAAACATAAAACAGCACTGTGAGGCTTAGATATTCAGCAGAGTGATGGCACGAAGGGAAAAAGTGTCCCTGTGTCTAGATGTTTTGGCATGCCATGCCCTATAGCGGCGTTCTGAGAGACTGAATGGGATTGAAAATAGCATTATCTCATCTCCTTCTTAAGACCACAAAGTCCCCATCAGCCTGTCAATTTAGCCAAACAGACCAGAGGTGGGTTCCTCCCGAACCGGTAGCAATCTGCTGGTGATGTCATGATGACATCACGGAACCAGTTTGGTCAGTGCTGACCCATGGATGCTGCCATCTTTCTTTGAATTTTTTTTGTGGTTTTTTGTGTGGGGGGGGGATTTTTTCCGGGTTTTTTTTTTTTTTTTGCGTATGAACAGAAGACAGGTTTCCAGCACTTGTTTTCAGTTTATTCTTTTAAAAAATAAAAAAAAATTGGCACTGCGCATGTGTGCCCATGAGGCATGGCCACGCAGCGTGGGACAAAGCGAACCAGCAGCGAGGTAAGTTAGAACCCACCCCTGAAACAGAACGTAAGGACGATATGCACAAATGAACGAACTGCATCTAAAAAATGTCAGAACAAGTATGTAGCCCCAATAAACCAGAAACCAGGTAAACAAGGGTTAGGAAACCTATGGTCCACCCCATATTATAGAACTGCATCTCACAGCACTCCTCAACACTCATATAAGCCAAGTTACTTTATAGTAGTAGCAATAGCATTTATACTTATATACCACTTCATAGTGTGTTTACAGCCCTCTCTAAGAGGTTTACAGAGTCAGCATATTTTCCCCAACAATCTGGGTCCTCATCTTACCTACCTTGGAAGGATGGAGGGCTGAGTCAATCTTGAGCCAGTGGTGAGATTTCAACTACTGAACTACAGCTAGTAGTTAGCTCAAGTACCTGTAGCCTACAGTGCTGCACTCTAACCACTGCACCACTCCGGCTCTAGGAGAAAAATAATCTCTATCCCAAAAATATTTATTGTGCAATGACTACGTTGTATTAAACAGAGAAACTAACTATTTAATATACTCTGCTCTATTCCCATTGTTGAAGGATCCTAATGGAAGTTTCTCATTTGTTGAGAAGGGAAGCCATCACACAATTTCAGAATGGAGGGAAGCCGGTAGCCATACTGCCAAAAAACCTGAAACAAAAGGCCTCAACCCCACTCAAAGCCATTATGTTCCGTACCAACTTCTCCTTACCTTGCCCTCTGCAACTTTTGCCCCTACCGGAAGTCTGAATAGGCTCTGGAACGTATCTTTTTTCTCTCCTTCTTGACTGTGTAAGGCTGAAATTTCTCTCCTCGTTCATCCAATCTCAGCCTTGCACCACCAAGCCCCCTGATCCATTCCAGGGACCCTGTTCTGTATCATTTAAACTGCCTCAATCTAGAAGGCCACCAAGGTCAAGGAAGTACCGGGAGTTAAGTTTCTTAAGTGCAGTGTGTGAGACACCATCTGACACTGTTTATAGATAGAGTTTGCCTCTGATTGACCACAGGATAGAAGTTAAAAGCATCAGTCTGGGAGTTCAAACGTGTTAACCTCTAAAGTGATGTTTGAATTAGTGTAATAAAAAGGCTGAGGTGGAGGGGGAAGCAGATAGAATATCCCAAAAGGGAGGTTAAACTAAAAAAAAAATGGAAAATATTTTCAGAGGTGATGATTGTGTCTAAAGGTGAACGTGCCAAATGCTATACTATCAGGGACTCTGAGATAGGAATGTATTTATTCATTTTGTGAATTATGAAACAAAGCTCCAGCCATGACAAATAACACAACTGACACAATACAGAGGACTTTTTTTTTGTGCAGGTTATGGTATCGGCCTCAAAAATGTTGGTAGCCAACATGTTTGCTGATTCCAGGGATCAATCAGCCAGCCCAAATAAGGGCAATGTACCTTGGATAATCTCCCAATTAATTTAATATTAGCTCTAACAAAAGGAAAGAGAAGGGCCTCGTTCCAAAGGCTCATTTTACTTCTTAGTAATTTGCAGCATCTCATAAACAAATGGATGAACAAACTGACCAATAACAAGCACTGCAATTGGTCAACAAAATTCTTAGAGATGCTTAGAGATGCTTCAGATGAAGTGGCACCCAAGCCAACTAAGGATGTAGGGATATATGCACTGCATGGAGTATTACATTTGATAAGTGATTAAACCCTAAGCCTAACCCAAAGGTGATCCGATAGCCACCAACAGGGCCGCCGATAGACCGGTACTAGTGGGAGTGGCGTCACGGGCCCGGGGCAATTGAATAATGGGGGGGCCCCGGGGTCCGGCGCTTCTCCTGCTGAGCCCAGTCCTCTCCCGGTGGCTTTCGGCTCCTCCCGCCGAGGAGCTGCAAGGCTGGCCTCGGAGCCCCGCGCGGCCAGCGTTCCCTCGTGCCCGGCGGGCTCCCCTTTCCTAAACCCCCGCCAGCCCCCTCCTTCCCTTCCCGCCCTGCCCTCCTTCCCCGAGGCGTCCCTTGCCCATCATCCCCTGTCGGGCAATGGGGCAGCGGGACTGCTAGATGGGCAGCTCTTCCGGCGAGGGTGGGCAAGGCGCGCCCTTCTCAGCTCTCGGCCTCCACCCGCGCAGAAAGCATCCTTCCTCGCACCCAGCGCTGGCCATGGGGCCTTCCGCCGCCGCCTTCCACAAGGCCCCCCGAGGAGCCGCGTGGGTCTCCAACCTTCTCCTGGTGAGTCACCGCGGCAAAGATGCGGGCGAGGGAGAAAGGGAAGAACCCAGCGCCTCGGGCGCTTCCCTCTTGCTGAGCAGGGGAGGGAAGGAGCCGGCATAGTCAAAATCACAATTTCTTTCGTTTCTTTTTCTTTCTTTCTCTATTTCTCTCTTGCTCTTTCATTCTTTTTTCTTTATCTTGCTTTCTTTCTTTCTCTTGCTTTCTCTCCTTCCTTCCCTCTTTCCATTTCTTTCATTCCCCCTCTCTTTTTGTTTCTCTTTCATTCTCTTGCTCTTGCTCTTTCATTCTTTTTTCTTTCTCTTGCTTTCTTTCTTCCTCTTTCTTTCTCTCCTTCCTTCCCTCCTTCCATTTCTTTCATTCCCCCTCTCTCTTTTTATTTCTTTCATTCTTTCTATTTCTTGCTCTTTTTCTTTCTCTTTTACCTTCCCTTCCTCTATTTCTTCTTTTCTTCCTCCTTCCTACTTTCTTCCCTCCCTCCCTTCCTTCAGTCCTTCCTCTCTTACTCTCCCCTTTCATAAGTTTCCTTCCTTCCTTCCTCTGTTCCTGTCCCTTCCCCTTTTTTTTCTTTCTTTCTTTCCTTCCCTCCCTCCATTTCTTGCTTTCCTTCTCCTTCCTCCCTTCTTTCCTCCCTCACTCCCTTCTTTCACTCCTTCCTCTCTTACTCTCCCCTTTCACACCTTTCCTTGCTTTCTTTGCACCCTTCCTCTGTTCCTGTCCCTTCCCTCTTTCCTTCCTTCCTTCCCACCCTCCGTCCATTCATTCACCCATTCCTCTCTTGATCGCCCCTTTTACCATTCCTTCCTTCCTTCCTTCCTTCCTTCATAGCTCACCCTCGCCTTTCTTCCCTTCCTTCCAGATGGGAGTGCCCCCTCAAGACACCCGCCTGACTGCTGGTACCCTGCTTTTTCTCTCCCCTCGTCCCTTCCAGCTCCTCGCCGGTGGCTGCTGGGTGTGGGATCCCCCTCCCCTCTCCCCTCGCTAGAAAGCACATGGTTTTGTCAACAAGAAGGGAGAAGTGCCAAGGAGCCATAAATAAGCCTCGCTCCGCCTGACCGATGCCAGGATCTTTCTTTCCCTTGTCACTCCCGCTTCTTTCTTTCTCCTGGACGAGTCCACACAATCGTCTTAACCCAGTTCCTGAAATAGCCTATGGCAGTGCTTCCCAACCTTGACAACTTGAAGATATCTGGACTTCAACTCCCAGAATTCCCCAGCCAGCATTCGCTGGCTGGGGAATTCTGGGAGTTAAAGTCCAGATATCTTCAAGTTGCCAAGGTTGGGAAACACTGGCCTATGGGACCGCCTCGCTTGGCGTGAAGCGGGAAATGATCCCCAGGGGATGGAGTGGCTTGGCGACTTAAAATAGTTTTAAAATGGCGGGGGGGGGGGCAGACACTTAGGCTGTATGGGGCCCCAAAATTCCTGATGGTGACCCTGGCCACCAACCTGGCCCTAATCACCCCCACCCCCAAATGGATTGCTGTAACCTGGTCATTGTGCAGCTGCCCTTGAAGAGTATTTGCTTCAGCTTCAACTATTGCAAAATGCAGAGATGTGGGCTGTTTGCACAAATTGCACACATATCTCCACTGTGAAAGTTATATTGGTTGCCAGATTGCTTCCAGGTCCAATTCAAGGTATTCAAGGTAAATGGCATGAAGCCCAGGTTAGCTGAGGAACTGCTTTGGTTTACATCTACCTGTTCCATGGGGAGGTTGGAAGAAGAGGCATGTTATGGGTCCTGCCACCTAGGCAGTTTCAACAAATGAGATTTAGGAGGAAAGCCTTTTCTGTCATGATCCCCACCCTGTGAAAACATCCTTCCTCCCGAGGTGAGAAAGGCCTTCTCCGGCCTTCTAGCGTATAGCAGGCCCTGAAACATAGTTTGGCCTGCAGATTCCTGATAGAATAAATGTGTTTAGATGGTTACATGACAGTTGATTGGAATGTACTCTCTGTATTACCGCTTTTTTTCCATTTGCTTTTTGCCTTTTAAATTTAATTTTGGTTGTATTTTTAATTTTTTAAAAACTCTTTGGATTGTTTTAGTGTCTACGCTACCCACAATAACTGCTTAAGATGGATGGCTACGTAAGTGCGATAAATACATGAGATAGAGGTAGGTAGACAGACAGACAGTCAGATAGATGAGAGAGAGAGAGAGAGAGAGAGAGAGAGAGTTTCCCTGAAAATAAGACATCCCCCAAAATAAGCCCTCGTCTGAAAATAAACCCTTATTAAAAAATAAGCCCTTCCGTGAAAATAAACTTCCCCCCAAAAATATTTAAAGGCATGTGCAGCCGGTCCCCACCATTTCCTCTGGTTAGGGAGAAAGAGCTGGAAATCAGATAAGATGGCAAGAGAAGCCCCGTCTTGCTCCACATGCCCCAAAATAATAAGACCTCCCCAAAAATAAGGCCAAGCACTTATTTCGGGGTTCAAAAAAATATAAGGCAGGGTCTTATTTTCCGGGAAACACAGTATAGGGTGGATGGAAGACAGACAGATATGCTGAGAAGTGACATTTATTTGTTAGTTAGTTAGTTAGTTAGTTAGTTTTATAATCTGCCCCTCTTTTGACGGACTCAGGGTAGTGTACAACAGTAAAATGAATACAAAAATTAGAAAAATATCCCAAAGTACAGTGTTCCCTCGATTTTCGCGGGTTCGAACTTCGCGAATAGCCTATACCACGGTTTTTCAAAAAATATTAATTAAAAAATACTTCGCGGTTTTTTCCCTATACCAGTTTTTCCCCACCCAATGACGTCATATGTCATCGCCAAACTAATAATTTTTGCAAATAAATAACAAAAAAAGTAATTATTGTTAATAAATAATTATGTTTATAAATATCAGGATCACTAAGTGTCTTATTCAATGGTTAGTACTGTACCAGTAATAATGGTGAGTAAATGATTGTTAAGGGAATGGGAAATGGTAATTTAGGGTTTTAAAGTGTTAAGGGAAGGCTTGTGACACTGTTCATAGACAAAAATGGTGTATTTACTTCCGCATCTCTATTTTGCGGAAATTCGACTTTCGCGGTTGGTCGCGGAACGCATCCCCCGCGGAAATCGAGGGAACACTGTACATACAATAAAAATGAATACAAAATTTAAAACCCAACATAAGTCAGGCGTACAAACATCACTCATTCACACTACTGGCAAGACAGAATACCATCGTTCAACGGTCCCCAGGCCTGCCGGCACAAGCGCGTTTTCAAAGCCTTTCAAAAGGCCAGGAGGGTGGGGGCGGTGCGAATCATAGTGGAAGTAGAAGCCAAGACAGGGAAATGTGTCAATAATTTTCCTTTATATGCCCTGCTTTAAAATTATACCATTGATTTTACCGTAAAATCAGCACCATTCGCATCTTCTTCTTTTCTTGAAGAAGAATGGG
The DNA here is from genome assembly GCF_031021105.1 of Erythrolamprus reginae. Taxonomy (NCBI): domain Eukaryota; kingdom Metazoa; phylum Chordata; class Lepidosauria; order Squamata; family Dipsadidae; genus Erythrolamprus; species Erythrolamprus reginae. The sequence goes on from NC_091950.1 coordinate 240,989,199, forward strand.
GACCTGCAATCTGGGCCTTAGAGTTTATGCTGGGATAAACTCTGCTGACTTGAAGCCTGGAAAATAGCATGTCCATGCAGCCATCTGGCTATACATGGGAAGCCCAGCTTGATCTCACTAATGCATGTGACCCATATGCTAAGAAAATGGCTGAGTGAAGCTGATACTTTTTACTGTATCTCTCAATTCAGCCAGTTTATTCAGTCCTTGCACAAATGCCCTATTATGGAGATTTGGCAGATCTTTCCTTTCGTTTCCTTTTATTTTTTTTGAAAAATGGAGCAGTTTCAAATGGCAAAATTTGTGTTTCCCAAAAAACAAACCAATCTGCTATTGAACAAATAAAACCTTGGAAGTGCCCCAAGAGAATTTTTTTAAAAATATCCTTCATAATGCAAAAATGACAAAAAATACAGTATGTCTTGCTTCTAACAAGTGAGAAAATGGCATAGATGGCTGTAAACCTCAGACACACAGTCGGTGTGGTTGTCTGTGTCTGATCCTATACATGCATGTGTGTCTAGTCATGGCGATGACAATATGTGACTGAAGGCTTTTTCAAGCAGGTAAGCACGCAATAAAAATTATTCATATTCAAACCATTCTGGGAAAAGATAAATGCCAGTCACTAGTCTATTATATTTTTCTGCCCCCCCCCTCCGCCCCCTGAGAAAAAACCTTTTCATTTGTAGTTGCTTTTCAGTTTTGTTGACCAACCAGAAGACACTGTTTCATTGCTACTTTTGCTTCAATATCTATGTGTTTAGTCATATGCCTCCCCCCACACTCATCTCTGTATTTTTCTCTACTCTCCCCACCTCCCCATTCTTCCTGCAGAAAATGGGAGGGCACCAAAAAACTACAGAAAAAGCCTCTCATGAGGCTTCCTCTCGAAGTTAATTGACTTGCAAAAAGGCCAGGAAAGGCACTTGTAGAACACAGGATTATCCAGTGAAAGGCAGGATAATTCTAACCTGCATCCCTCGGCCACCTCATTATGAAAATAATTACAACCACTTCTGTCAAACCTGCCAAAAATGTCTTCTCTGGGAAAAGAAAATATGACTCTCATTTATTTCCATCAAACGAAACTCTTCCTCAGCAGTAAGTATATGGATGTAGGAGGGTGGGGGAGGGGTAGTGGAGAAGAATATGTTCCTGTGCGCAATTTAACACAGGGATAGCAAAATACACATTATGCCTCTGCTCCACAAGCTACAATGATTGTCAGTTTGTTTCCAGGCCCAATCCAAGATTATGGTTTTAAAACCCCTCATGACATGGGATTGGGCTATCTGAGGGACCTCTCCCAAATTACTTCAGCTCTGGCAGAAGAACTATGCTCCAGGTCTCGTCTGCTAAAAAATTACATTTAGAGCAGAGGTCTCAAACCCGGGCCACTTTAAGACTTGTGGACTTCAACCCCCAGAATTCCTCAGCCAGCTTTGCTGAGGTGGCATTGAGCTTTGCTGGCTGAGGAATTCTGGGAGTTGAAGTCCACAAGTCTTAAAGTGGCCGGGTTTGAGACCCCTGATTTAGAGGAACCCAGAAGATGAACTTCTCTGCCATGGTGCCTGCCCTGTGGAATATCATTTCTCCCCATCCACAAGACTGGTCCTATTCCTGACCTCCTTCCAGACATCCCTTAAAACTTGGTTATATCAACAGCTTGGAGGAAAAGTCCTTGGGTTTTTAAATAATATTTTTGTTTTAATCATGGAATGTTTTTCTAATTGTTCTTTTTATGTTTTTATTGTATCATATTTTTGTGAGATGGGCAGCATATAAATATAATAAACAAAGAAAAAATGTATATTATAAGTGAATATTTATTAAGGTATTGCATGAGTATAGATAACCATAGGTATCAATATGGTTTAGCCTTGCCAACTGAAGGCCCTAGTGAGGTATAATAATCCTGGACAGTAACCTTCAGGATAAAAATGGATCCTAACCCTCGGTATCCCTTTGATCGTAAATATAAGGTAAAAGTAAAGGTTCCCCCGCATATGCGTGCCAGTAACTTCCAGTTCCAGGGGCGGTGCTCATCTCCGTTTCTAAACTGAAGAGCCAGCGCTGTCCAAAGACATCTCTGTGATCATGTGGCTGGCATGACTAAACGCTGAAGGCGCATGGAGTGCTGTTACCTTCCCACCAATTGCATTAGGTGCATTTTTTACATGCTTTCAAACTGTCAGGTTGGCAGAAATTGGGATAAGTAACGGGAGCTCACTCCGATAGATAGATAGATAGATAGATAGATAGATAGATAGATAGATAGATAGAGAAAGAAAGAGAGAGAGAGAGAGAGAGAGAGAGATTAGATAGGTAGGGAGGGAGAGAGAGAGATTAGATAGGTAGGTAGGTAGGTAGGTAGGTAGGTAGGTAGATAGATAGATAGATAGATAGATAGATAGATAGATAGATAGATAGATACACACACACACACACTCCATTATATATACATTATGAGGGATGCGGTGGCTCAGTGACTAAAACGCTGCGTTTGTCAATCAGAAGGTCAGCAGTTCAGTGTTTCGAATTCCTAGTGCCACGTAATGGAGTGATTCCCGTTACTTGTCCCAGTTTCTGCCAACATAGCAGTCTGAAATATGTATGTATATATGTATGTATGTACAATGATACCTTGTCTTACGAACTTAATTGGTTCCAGGATGAGGTTCGTAAGGTGAAATGTTCGTAAGACAAAACAATGTTTCCCATAGGAATCAATGGAAAAGCGATTAATGCGTGCAAGCCCAAAAATTCACCCCTTTTGCCAGCCAAAGCACCCATTTTTGCGCTGCTGGGATTCCCTGAGGCTCCCCTCCATAGGAAACCCACCTCCGGACTTCCGTGTTTTTGCAATGCTGCAGGGGAATCCCAGCATCGCAAAAATGGGCGCTTCACTGGCAACGGAAGTCCAGAGGTGGGGTTTCCCAGCGAGGGAAGCCTCAGCGAAATTGCAGCATCGCAAAAAAGCGGAAGTCCGAGGTGGGGTTTTGAATGGAGGGGAGCCTCAGGGGAATCCCAGCAGTGCAAAAATGAGCGCTTCGCTGGCAATGGAAGGTCCGGAGGTGGGGTTTCCCAACAAGGGGAGCCTTCGCCTGGCAACAGAAGTCCAGAGGCAGGGCATCCCAGTGGCGGCGGCGGGTTCATAAGATGAAAATAGTTCAGAAGAAGAGGCAAAAAAATCTTAAACCCCGGGTTTGTATCTCGAAAAGTTTGTATGATGAGGGGTTCGTAAGACAAGGTATCACTGTATGTATATGTATGTACTGTATGTATGAATGAATGAATTTCTGCTTCAAAATTAAAACAATCTATAGCTGGTTGTACCTCCTTGTTCCCTCCCTACCACACCACTCTGATTCCAAGAATTCAAATTCAATAATCCAGACAAGGCTGCTGTATAGAACATCAACCTGGGCTTGTTCTAGAAAGGGACTATAAATCCTAAAGAAAGAAGGAAGCTGAAGCTTCTTTAGCTAGAGTCTCCCCTTCTCTTTTCACTAGGCATTACTACCAACTGCCCTATGAAAAGGATCATATAAAGAATTATCACAATCTCATTAATTTAAAAAGTTTATCCCCCTCCAAAATCCCCCTTGGATGATGAGTTGGTAAAAGGGTTTCAAGAAGGATAGCATGAATGCATTTCTGTCAAGCAGCATTAGGGCTGACCAGAAAAAAAGCCACTGGTTGATTCTAATGGAGGTGAGTTAATCCATTTGTATCAATGGAAAAATTATGGCCACTGGCGGAAAGTCTAATTGCACAATGAACATCATCAGTTGATGTTTATCCTTCAAATAAAGACAAGTACAACAAAACAATGTACAAGTAGCATAATAGAGTCACAATGGCTTTGTTTATTAAACAGCTGGGATTCCAATTTCATTTAATTAATGGAGCTTGTAATGAAGTGGTAAATGCAAATGGACCTGCCAATCATCCTAGGGCAGTCTTCCCTACTATAGCAGTTTCAGGCTTTTTATGTTTAATGGATAGAAAATGGGAAAGTGGGGGCAATGTTACTGGTTATTTGAGCAACTGGGAAAAAAACATTACAGGTGTGTTCAAAAGAAAACCAAACTTTTCATAACATTCATTTTCTTTTGCTGTCATACATAGAATTCCTCTATCATAATATTGTCTGTCTGTTGTCCTACTGGTACATCAGACCACTTCCCTAATTGCCAGTAACAGTAACAAGGGCTGGGGATGATGGGATTGCAGCATGGGATGTGGGAATAACACAAGTTTGAGAATGCTTCACTGTCTTCCTTTGACCCATCTTCCTTACCAACAATGCTTAGGACAAGTAATGCACCATATGAGCAGAGTGTAGGCCACTTGCAGCGGTGGGTTGCTCCCGATTCGGCCCAGTGGTAGTGGTGGTAGCGGGAGGCTTCAGCCACCTACCCGGGATGCTTCTGTGCAAGCGCATGCATGAACAGTAGCAGTGGGTTTTAGAACCCATTATTGGCCATGTGCACATTGTGCTGTGCAAGGAACGATCCAGCTTAGCTGAAAAAATTCCAAATTATTTTATTTTAAAATTACAAATTGGAGGAAGTTACTTGTAGTATAAGCCGCTACTTAACTGTTTAGCATCTGACTGGGCAATTTCAAGGATGGTGAACTGTCAGGCTGTTTCAACAGCAGCCTACTCCATGCCCTATGATAAGCTCCTTTGAAACTGGGGAGCTTAAAAATATATTAGCCTTGGTTCAGGGAAGCTGTAGTATAGTGAGTCTGCCATTTGAATGGGTTATATGTTTGCAGTCAGTCCGTGGGGGCATCCCCTAAGCACTTTAGTACAGCTAAGTCTTTGATTTTCTCCCTATCTTTTCTCAGTAACTGTACAATTTCTAAAATATATCTGCCTTTTATAAATATAAAATATATCCTCCTCCCTACAGAGTAAAATACCCTGTCTCTACAGCAAGACCAGTATTAACAGATATTTGGTAGAGACAGAAACATGATGGCTAAGCCAATCAAGGTAAACACAGTTAAAAATGCTAATGCAAAACTTATACACCTATTCACATCCTTATTATTGTTGTCGTCATCATAGTTCCCTCTAAGCTGAGCAGTGAGCAATCGCTCACTTAAAAATCATCATCAACTCAGAGTTTTCCAAACCTGCCCAGAAGCCGAGAGGGAAAGAGTGAGAGGGAAGGAGAGAGAGAGGAAGAGAGGAAGAGAGAGAAACAGATAGAAAAAAGAGAGGAAGGAAAAGAGAAAGAAAAAGAATGGGAGTAACGAAGAGAGAAAATCAAAATCTAGTTTGAAACTAGCTCAACTATTTAAGTGGCATTTTGATATTGATAGAGTTGCCCTATTATGAGCTCACTGTTATAGACACACAGTACAGTATTTTATTTTGAAATTCTCTGAGGCAAAACAGGTTGAGTTTTTTATTTGTTTGTTTGTTTGTTTATTTATTTATTTATTTATTTATTATTTCTGTGCCGCCCAGTCCCGAAGGGACTGCCGCTCAGACACTATACTTTTCCGCCCACCCCAAAAAAAAATTAGAGGGAACTCTGGTCGTCATCACATGAAACTGGTCCTCTTCTTTTTTCTGGAGAGAATTGTCATTTGAACAACTCCATGTTCTTCTTACTGCACTCAATGTTAGTGTTGTGGGGTGGGGGTGGGTTTCCTTCAAGTTTTGGTTGTTCAAAGTAAGGGACGGAAGAAGAAGAAACTTTGAAATAAGGTTTAAGATTATATTTTGAGAAATTCATCTTACTGTCTGGAAAACGTTGAACCCCACTGGATCATTTCAGACACTGCGCCATTCTTTGGGGTGGGAGCTCCATCCCTCGAAAACAGTGCTCTGTTCCCAAGATTGGCTGATCCCACCTAAGAATAAATGCAGTAAGAAGTCTCCATCCTGCTCTCAGACATTTCCCAAGCATGACTCAACGTGGAGTATGTATTTGACTTCGTTTTGTTTTTTCAGACTGGCGTTTAGGGAACTGGTATGGGGACAACCGTGCAGGATTCCCATGTGAATGATAAATTCTCCCACTACTCCTGTATAACCAAAATATTTCTTCAAAGACTGAAATGCTCTTAAAAATATGCCTTATTTTGGTGGCTCTATTTTAATTCCGTGGCTGAGTTTCAATCAAGAAAAATGTTTCTTGTCTCGAGCCTATGAATCAAAATAGTACCTTAAAATAAATAGAGAAAATGTACAGCCTTGGAAATAGACATTACATTGCTTCTTTTTATATATGAGACCAATGCAGTGATTTTATGGGAAAGAGATTATAGGCCAGAAATCTGGCTCATGGTCTCTAGCCACAACCTCAATTCAAATATTATTTTGTTACATGCATTTAATGTTTCTATCCTTGACACCCAATGCAGCTAACAAAATACTTACTTTGTTTAGATAGGATGAGGTTCTAGAGTCCTCACATGAAAGGATACTAAGATAGTTCTGTTCCACCCACCACCCACCCCACCCCAGAGTTTGGAGGTAGCAGAACAACCTCAAAAGAGGAATGCCAACTTAGCACCTGCCTTTTGCCTCCCTGCCAGTCTTCCTGTCTGGTCTTCCCAACGATATGAATTCCTAATCTTCAAAAAAGGATGGAAAGGGAACAAGAGCGGGGTTAAGCCGCCCCGAGTCTGCGGAGAGGGGCGGCATACAAATCTAATGAATGAATGAATGAATGAATGAATGAATGAATGAATGAATGAATGAATGAATGAATGAATGAATGAACAAATAAACAAACAAATAAACAGAGGGAAAGTATAGGGGACAGGCTAGGGGGTAGGTGAGTAATAGAGTGGAATGGTATAGAATAGAATGCCAGCACACACATCAATCTGGAGCTCATTTCTCACCTGCAGAGGGATTTCCAGAAGGCTCTGATAACAAAATACAGGCTGGGGGGGATGTGCACAAGTGGTGGCAAGCAGCCGCAGAAGTGGGCTGGAAGCAGGCTCCTGCTAGAACAGGGCTGTTCTGTGCCACCATCACAAGGTAAGTCACTAATTAGACCTTCCCAAAAAGAAGTCCTAGCCATTTTTTCAGAGGTCAAAAGAAAATAAGGCCCAGTTTTATTTGGGGGGAATCACGGTAGTTACAATCATTAGATTGTAACGAGAGCAGTGGTAGTGTGGTAGCCCAGTGGTTAGAATGCAGTACTGCAGGCTACTTCTGCTGACTGCTGGCTACTAGCAGTTCGATAGTTCAAATCTCACCACCTCAAGGTCGACTCATCAGTCCATTCTTCCAAATGAAGACCCAGATTGTTGAGGGCAATATGCTGACTCTGCAAACCACTTAGAGAAGGCTGTGAAGCGGCATTTAAGTCTATGTGCTATTGCTATTAATCATCAGTTACAAAGCACAACTGATAAATCATAAGAAACCAATAGGAGAAGATAGTAGGAAAGATGAGAAGATGAGAAAGGATGAGAAATGAAGACAGTCAAAGGTCGAAAGAAAAAGATGCAAATGTTTTCTTCAAAACATATAAGTTTAGGAAATAGTTTCCCCCTACTTTTACCCCTAGTCTTGGGAGGCATTTAGGAATTGTTGAAATGCTCCGTCATTAGTATTCTCAGTTTCCCTCAAGGATTATTCTGTTTGAAAACTGATACCCAACTCTCCCAATGTTCTTATAGCACAGGATGGCCTATAACAATTAAACGCATTAGTGCAACCTTATCACACACATTTGTTAAAAGCAAAAAAAACAGGAAACAGTCCAGTCGATAAAAACATTTTAAAAGGAAGATCTGCTAAATAAAAACAACAATTGACTTGGCAAGAGATATATTTGGAAGGCACAAAGATACCGCACACCCAACTTGCAAACATTTCTCTTAGGGAAAGTACCTGCTCTCAACCACAAAAGAAGGCCATTTTCTCTGCTGCTGTAGCATCACCATTGTTGTTATCATTATCTGCAAAAAAAGAAGGAAAATGAGGTGAAAGGATAACTGCATCTACCTCATACATATTAAATTTTCTCTGGTAATATGATACAGTTTACTTACTAGCATTTAGTTAATGTTGCAACAAGGGGAGGGGAATGAAATTTAATGAATAGAATGTGTACCTGGCCCAGATTTTGAAACAGGCCCCCAAATCAGATTTTAAAAACGTATTTAAAAATAGATAAGTTTTATATCCATTACTTACATTGACAGAGAAGAGATAATTTTCTGGTCTTGTTATATCTTTCTTTGTGTGTGTGACCATAAATACGATAATCTATTTCTGTTGCTTTCCTGCCAGATTTTAAATATATCTTAAATATATTTAAATATATTTTACATATATTTTCTAAAGAAAAAATAATAGCATTTGTGAAAGACAAAAAAAAACAGAATAGGAGAAGAAACCTTTGTGCAAGAAACACATGGTAGTGCATAACCACATGAACCAGTGTTACTTTTCTATTTATTATTATTTATTATTATTTTAATCCCATCTTTATTATTTAACTAACTTGAGTAACTCAAGGCTTAGAGAGTGTAACTGACCCAAGGTCACCCACCTGGCTTCCATGATTGAGGTAGGACTTTAACTCAAGGTCTTCTGCTTTCTAGTTTGGAGTATGGCTCTTTTGAGTGCCATTTGTCAACAATTGACTAATGAAGTAGTCAACGAAGCAGAGGAAGTGATGTGCCGGTGCCTGCAGGCTGTTGGGGTCTGGATAGGTTTCAACAGACTAAAACTCAACCCTGATAAGATGGAGTGGCTGTGGGTTTTGCCTCCCAAGGACAATTCCATCTGTCCGTTCATCACCCTGGGGGGGGGAATTATTGACCCCCTCAGAGAGGGTTCGAAACTTGGGTGTCCTCCTCGATCCACAGCTAACATTAGAAAACCATCTCTCAGCTGTGGCGAGGGGGGCCTTTGCCCAGGTTCGCCTGGTGCACCAGTTGTGGCCATATTTGGACCAGGAGTCACTGTTCACAGTCACTCATGCCCTCATCACCTCGAGGTTCAACTACTCTAACGCTCTATACATGGGGCTACCTTTGAAGAGTGTTTGGGAACTTCAGATGGTGCAAAGTGCAGCTGCGAGAGCAATCATGGGCTTCCCCAGATATGCCCATGTTACACCAACATTCCGCAGTCTGCATTGGTTGCCGATCAGTTTCCGGTCACAATTCAAAGTGTTGGTTATGACCTATAAAGCCCTTCATGGCATCGGGCCAGAATATCTCCGAGACCGCCTTCTGCCGCACGAATCTCAGCGACCGGTTAGGTCCCACAGAGTTGGCCTTCTCCGGCTCCCCTTGACTAAACAGTCATCTGGAGGGACCCAGGGGAAGAGCCTTCTATGTGGCGGCCCCGACCCTCTGGAACCAGCTCCCCCCGGAGATTAGAATTACCTCCACCGTCCTTGTCTTTCGTAAACTTCTTAAAACCCACCTCTGGGGCCAGGCATGGGGGAATTAAGACATCTACCCTGGGCCTATACAGTTTATGCATGGTATGTTTGTGTGGTGTGTGTTTTGCTTTTTAATAAGGGTTTTTTTTAGTGACTTTTAATTATTAGATTTGTTATACGTCATTTTTATTATTGTTGAGAGCCGCCCCGAGTCTACGGAGAGGGGCAGCATACAAATCTAATAATTAATAAATAAATAAATAAATAAATAATTAGTAGAACTTGCCAATTACCAATGCTTGTAAATGTGCTCAAGGCATGCCAAGATCAATCTTTACTGAATTAACTGTAATTTTAAATATACTGAAATAAAATATAGTCTTTTGACTCCTGATGTTTGTGTCCTGCTATTTATTTATTTATTAGATTTGTATGCCGCCCCTCTCCGGAGGCTCAGGGCGGCTCACAACCACAATAAAACAATGTCCAACAAATCTAATAATTTAAAAACACTAAAAAACCCTTATTAAAAGCAAACATACACACAAACATACCATGCATAAACTGTTGCTTGTATGCTTGCGATTTATATATAGGCCCGGGGGAGATGTCTCAATTCCCCATGCCTGACAGCAGAGGTGGGTTTTAAGGAGTTTACGAAAGGCAAGAAGGTTACAGTTCCTCATATGGCTTCATAAAAATCATTAACAGTTACTGAAATCCTCACAGAATCTAATGGTTTGGACAGGGCCGCCGATAGACGGGTATTACTGGGAGGGGCGTACCGGGCCCGGGAAAATTGAATAATTGGGGGGGGGGCGGCGCTTCTCCTGCTGAGCCCAGTCCTCTCCCGGTGGCTTTCGGCTCTTCCCGCCGAGGAGCTGCAAGGCTGGCCTCGGAGCCCCGCGCGGCCAGCGTTCCCTCGTGCCCGGCGGGCTCCCCTTTCCTAAACCCCCACCAGCCCCCTCCTTCCCTTCCCGCCCTGCCCTCCTTCCCCGAGGCATCCCTTGCCCATCATCCCCTGCCGGGCAATGGGGCAGCAGGACTGCTAGATGGGCAGCTCTTCCGGCGAGGGTGGGCAAGGTGCGCCCTTTTCAGCTCTCGGCCTCCGCCCGCGCAGAAAGCATCCTTCCTCGCATCCAGCGCCGGCCATGGGGTCTTCCGCCGCCGTCTTCCGCAAGGCCCCCCGAGGAGCCGCGTGGGTCTCCAGCCTTCTCCTGGTGAGTCACCGCGGCAAGGATGCGGGCGAGGGAGAAAGGGAAGAACCCGGCGCCTCGGGCGCTTCCCTTGTGCGGTAGCCTGTGGGGAGCGGGGGAGGGAATGAGCTGGCATAGTCAAAATCACAACTTCTTTCGTTTCTTTTTCTTTCTTTCTCTATTTCTCTCTTGCTCTTTCATTCTTTTTTCTTTATCTTGCTTTCTTTCTTTCTCTTGCTTTCCCTCCTTCCTTCCCTCCATTTCTTTCATTCCCCCTCTCTTTTTATTTCTTTCATTCTCTTTCTTTCCTCTTTCTTTCTTTTGTTTCTTTTTCTTTCTTTCTCTCTTTCTCTCTTGCTCTTTCATTCTTTTTTTCTTTCTCTTGCTTTCTTTCTTCCTCTTTCTTTCTCTCCTTCCTTCCCTCCTTCCATTTCTTTCATTCCCCCCATCTCTTTTTATTTCTCTTTCATTCTCTTTCTCTTTCTTTCTCTTTCTTTCTCTTTTTCTTTCTCTCTTTTACCTTCCCTTCCTCTATTTCTTCTTTTCTTTCTCCTTCCTACCTTCTTCCCTTCCTCCCTTCCTTCAGTCCTTCCTCTCTTACTCTCCCCTTTCATAAGTTTCCTTGCTTCCTTCCTCTGTTCCTGTCCCTTCCCTCTTTCTTTCTTTCCTTCCCTCCCTCCCTCCATTTCTTGCTTTCCTTCTCTTCCTCCCTTCTTTCCTCCCTCACTCCCTTCTTTCACTCCTTCCTCTCTTACTCTCCCCTTTCACACCTTTCCTTGCTTTCTTTGCACCCTTCCTCTGTTCCTGTCCCTTCCCTCTTTCCTTCCTTCCTTCCCACCCTCCGTCCATTCATTCACCCATTCCTCTCTTGATCGCCCCTTTTACCATTCCTTCCTTCCTTCCTTCCTTCCTTCCTTCCTTCCTTCATAGCTCGCCCTCGCCTTTCTTCCCTTCCTTCCAGATGGGAGTGCCCCCTCAAGACACCTGCCTGACTGCTGGTACCCTGCTTTTTCTCTCCCCTCGTCCTTTCCAGCTCCTCTCCGATGGCTGCCGGGTGTGGGATCCCCCTCCCCTCTCCCCTCGCTAGAAAGCACATGGTTTTGTCAACAAGAAGGGAGAAGTGCCAAGGAGCCGTAAATAAGCCTCGCTCCGCCTGACCGATGCCAGGATCTTTCTTTCCCTTGTCACTCCCACTTCTTTCTTTCTCCTGGACGAGTCCACACAATCGGCTTAACCCAGTTCCTGAAATAGCCTATGGCAGTGCTTCCCAACCTTGACAACTTGAAGATATCTGGACTTCAACTCCCAGAATTCCCCAGCCAGCATTCACTGGCTGGGGAATTCTGGGAGTTAAAGTCCAGATATCTTCAAGTTGCCAAGGTTGGGAAACACTGGCCTATGGGACCGCCTCGCTTGGCGTGAAGCGGAAAATGATCCCCGGGGGATGGAGTGGCTTGGCGACTTAAAATAGTTTTAAAATGGCGGGGGGGCCCAGACACTTAGGCTGTATGGGGCCCCAAAATTCCTGATGGTGGCCCTGGGTTTGGAACACATTTGTCAACACGAAGGTGCATGAGTCCTGCCTAGGTGGTATTCAAAGAGGTGCAAAGACCAGTAAATATTCCTTTTAAAAAGAGAGGAACAAAATCGTTTTCTGCAAGAATGCCAGAATGCTGGCACTCATAACAGGGTCACTTGGAAATAACTTTGAAGACTATTCACCATCTCTGAAAGTCAGGTGTGGTTTGGGATCCACCATCTTACTCCAAGCTTCCCAGTATCTGTAAACATCTCAATTAAAATTTCCCAACTATCCTTTCTGGGGAATCTGTTAAAAAGAACAGAGCTGTTCTTTGCAAAATACTAGGTGGGTCGTTTTCCAGACCAAACTGGATGCTACCAGAACTTTCTGCCTTGCTTCTCCTGGATCTGCAGAGGGAAAACAATTTAAATGGGACCTTGGCCAAGCAGGTTTGCTTAAAATCAAGTTGCAGGGATTCTTCATTCATTATTGCCAAGGATATTCTTAGCAGGGCAGGGGGGGATGGAGGTATTCCCCTGTCTGCAAAAAGAAACTGTTCCTTTATTTATTTACTTGACTTATAGACAGTTCATCTGTCTGGAACCCACACCACATTTTGGACATAAACACTCTAGAAAATGTACTAGAAGAGCCCTCCACTCCTCCACTGCAACAGAATACCCTATGCAACTAGACTTACAATCCTATGTTTAGAAAGCTTAGAACTACGGTGTTCCCTTGATTTCCGCGGGGGATGCGTTCCGAGACCGCCCGCAAAAATCGAATTTCCGCGAAGTAGAGATGCGGAAGTAAAGTACATCCTTTTTGGCTAGGGACAGTATCAGAAGCCTTCCCTTAACACTTTAAACCCCTAAATTACCATTTCCCATTCCCTTAACAACCATTTACTCACCATTATTACTGGTACTCACCATTGAATAAGACACTTAGTGATCCTGATATTTATAAACATAATTATTTATTAACAATAATTATTTTTTTGTTATTTATTTGCAAAAATTATTAGTTTGGCGATGACATATGACATCATTGGGTGGGAAAAACCGTGGTATAGGAAAAAAACCGTGAAGTATTTTTTAATTAATATTTTTTGAAAAACCGTGGTATAGGCTATTCGCGAAGTTCAAACCCGCGAAAATCGAGGGGACAGTGTACATCGTCTTAAACACGACCTAAGCATAGCCCATAAAATCATCTGCTTGCAACATCCTTGCTGTCAATGACTACTTCAGCTTCAACCACAACAACACACGAGCACACAACAGATACAAACGTAAAGTATACAGCTCCAAACTCAACTGCAGGAAATATGACTTTAGTAACCGAGTAGTTGATGCATGGAACTCACTACCTGACTCTGTAGTATCATCACCTAACCCCCAAAGCTTTACCCTTAGCCTATCCACTGTTGACCTCACCCGATTCCTAAGAGGTCAGTAAGGGGCGTGCATAAGTGCACAAGCGTGCCTTCCGTCCCCTGTCCCAATGCTTCTCTCTTACTAGTATTGTTATATCTTTGTATACAGTACTACCAAAGCGTACTCGACAAAACAAATAAATAAAAATAAATAAATAAATGGCGCCCAATCCCTCAGGTCTTTTCCTTCCCAAGAAAGCTTCCACTTGGCTCCAGTAAATTCATTTTCCTCTCCCTAAGTATGCGCCATCAACACTCTGAAGGAATCGGGATCGAGAGGAAAAGAAGCAGTTTTTGCCCGCGAAGCGAACTGAAGTCGTTGGAATGAATATTTATGGCGCGCGCCGGGTCGGAATTCCCCCACTCCCCATTCACACACAGACACGCAAACACACTGGCCTGGAGGCTTGAACTTTTGCTCGCGGGGAAAGGCGCCCCCCTCCCGCCTTGGCCTTCTCCTTCTGACTGCCTCCTTTGCAACTTTAATCTGTTTGTTTTAGCGTTAGGGAGAGAGGGAGAGAGAGAGCGCGCGCGCGAAAGCGAAGAGAGCCGCGAAAAGCCGAAAGCCTCCCGGGCAAATGCATTCCGCTCCAGGGCGCCCACGACCGCAGGACAAGAGGCAATTAAAAGCCGGGGTGGGCAATAGCAAAGCAACGCGAACTGCCAGGTTATAATAGTTGGGAGTTTGACAAGTTGTTCTTGTGTTTTGACCGGCCCTGCTGTGTCATTAATTCAGCTGGTGCCCGGGTACTTACAGTAAGCATCCCCCCCTCCCCTTCTACATCTCCGAGCTTGCATGTGACTACCTGTAAATGCGCATTTTTATTTTATGGCGCTGTAATCGAAGGTTTTTAAATTCCCCATGGCTGGAAGGCATGCTGTGAAGCAACGCGAGCTCGTTCAGGGTTCAGCTTGGACGACCGCTGGCTCGTTTGACTGGGCCTACCTTCTCTGCCGGTTCCTTGTTCCCTATTAACTCTGTGAACAAGCCTCATTAAGGGAGCAGGAAAGCCTATTTGTGGTTAAATACCTTTATTTCTCGGGGCCTTAGAGGAGAAGGCCCAATCTTTCTCATTGGCTACTTCAAAAAATGGGGTACCTGGTTCTGAATGAAAGTAGCAGAAGTTCCAGCTTTGCTCATATTTCTTTCATTTCCCTAATTTGAGTCTGATCTGTGTGACTGCCTTGGTTAAAATAATATTGACGATTATTTTAAATTATACTTTGCATGGGGCTAAGGTGGGGCTCAGGGTACTTAGAGTCTTAGACCCTTTGCATCCCATTTGGGAATATCTTATAAGTGTATTCAACCAAACTTTCTTGAAGCTGCTGCCTGACTACTAGATAATTTTTAAAAGACCTTAGCAATGTTGTAAATTTAATTTTTTCATTTTTCAAAAGAGAAAGGAACCCGTTATTAGGGATTCTTGCATCAGAAAAGAAACATTTTGAATTTTTCCCTACAATACAGCATGATTTATCCTTCACACTACTAGTCAAAGAAATATATTGTTATCTTTATTATATAGAAAGAAAAGACATACATATAAAAATAACTCAATATTTAAACCAAGAACTAAATTATGGAAACATGAGTATTTCCATACTTGATTTATTTAAAACACTTAAACACAATTTGTTTATATGGAGATATTCCCTTTATATCAAAATTCTTAAAATATCCACAAGAATTGCATTATTAAATAATACTTGATTGATTGATTGATTGATTGATTGATTGATTGATTGATTGATTGATTGATTGGATTTATATGCTGCCCCTCTCCAATTTGGAATTACCACAAATACAAAGGTTTTAGATGCTGTTAATGTAACTGGACCAAATAGTAAATTCAAACTATTTTTTAAAATAATCCTATTTCTTGTATTAACTCAGGTGATTTACCTTATTGCTTGGCCATTTATTCTGTACAGTATTAATACCCCTCTTGGTCCATAAATACTAGCAATATTAATAAGGAGAAATAATTTATTGGGATTATCTCATATGATAAATTTATTAAATGTCAATAACAATCAGTTGCACAACAGTAAAAACTGGACTTCTAGCACAACATCTTATGTAGGCCTTGGAAATACAGTAGAATTTTGATTAAAAGTAGAAAGGTCATTTAATAATGATGCTGATAATATTTTTGGGAACTAACCACCTAGTTTCATAGAGTAATAGAGGTCAAACAAGTAATAGAGGTCATTTCCCCCCTGCCGTGGGTTTAGTCAACAATATACAGTATATACTGCTCAGAAAAATAAAGGGAACATTCGAATAACACATCCTAGATCTGAATGAATGAAATATTCTCATTGAATTCTTTGTTCTTTACAAAGTTGAATGTGCACAACAGCATGTGAAATTGATTGTCAATCAGTGTTGCTTCCTAAGTGGACAGTTTGATTTCATAGAAGTTTGATTTACTTGGAGTTATATTGTGTTGTTTATGTGTTCCCTTTATTTTTTTGAGCAGTGTACTATAGTATATAGCCGTGATGGCACATAGTTGGGCACAGTTGCTCTTCTGGTTTCTGATGCGTGCATGTACACTGGCCAGCTGATCTTTGGGTTTCCAGCGCTCCAGAACAGCATGTGCACGTTCCGGTTTGGCCACTCAGTGCTGAAAAGGTTCGCTATTACTGCTATATAGCCAATTGTACATCTATGATTTCACTACATATTTTCCCAGATTTGTCCATCTGCACATTGAAAGGTGGAACTGACAACATAAACATGCCCAGAGGTGTATATCCTGATCCATTCCCTTGGAGGTTCTTTGAGCCCATACATTACACATGCAGTAGCTTGTAATCAAGCTCTCTCCAAGGCCTGGGTAATTATTCCCTAGCCTTTGCTACAAAGAGTAAAAAATAACTAATCACATTTGTCATAGCATAGCTTGTTTTCAGCACTGCCCTTATTTTCACCCTAGTAAATACATTAGAATAAAACAAACAAACTTCTGAAAACATTCACAGTTTATGAGTTAGCAGTAAATATGCATATGGTCACACCCCCACATGATAAAGGAATATTAATCTACTGCCACCAATTTAATTCCCACAACTAAAGTCTATGCTGTATATAAATTGGTATGGGTTCTTCCCAGTTTGGACCAGATTGCCCGAACCGTTAGCGACCCACTGGTGACATAGGGCTACCTCTGAAAAATGTTCAGAAACTTCAGATTGTGCAGAATGCAGCTGCGAGAGCAATCATGGGCTTTCCCAAGTATGCCCATGTTTCACCAACACTCCTCAGTCTGTATTGGTTGCCGATCAGTTTCCGGTCACAATTCAAAGTGTTGGTTATGACCTACAAATCCCTTCATGGCATCGGACCAGAATATCTCCGGGACCGCCTTCTGCCGCACGAATCCCAGCGACTGGTTAGGTCCCACAGAGTTGGCCTTCTCCGGATCCCGTCGACTAAACAATGTCATTTGGCGGGACCCAGGGGAAGAGCCTTCTCTGTGGCGGCCCCGGCCCTCTGGAACCAACTCCCCCCTGAGATCAGAATTGCCCCCACCCTCCTTGCCTTTTGTAAACTTCTAAAAACCCACCTCTGCCGTCAGGCATGGGGGAATTGAAATATCTTCCCCAGGCCTATATAATTTATGTATGGTGTGTTGTGTGCATGTTTTTTAAATTATGGGTTTTTAACTTCGTATTAATAGATTTGTATTGTACGTTGTTTCTATCACTGCTGTGAGCCGCCCCGAGTCTACAGAGAAGGGTGGCATACAAATTAATTAAATAAATAAATAAATAAATAAATAAATAAATAAAGATGGCGTCATCACGGATCCGGTTCTGACTGCTAATCCGTGCCACCATCTTTTAAAAAAAATTTCGTTGGTTTTTTTTTCTGTTTGGATGACTTCTCTTCGGCCTCTGCTTTGAAAAAAGCTCTCTCGCCGACCATCGCATTAATATCAACCTTTATTTCTTTACCCGAAGCTTCTCAGCTGTGTTTCGGGCTGAGCATATGCGGAAGTGGATTAGCACGAGGGGACACGTGCAAAGCGTCGCGATGCGAACTGGCGGTGAAGGCAAGTGGAACCCACCTGATATAAATGCTTCAGCTACTTTCTTAATAAGCAGGAAATAAGATTCAATGCAGGAGGTGCTTCTCTGTTTCATCTAGGATAATCTTACGTAAATGAGGGGGGACTCTCTATCTCTCTCTCTCTCTGATCATAAACCTGAACACCTAGGGGCACAATGGCCATCATCTGCTGGAACCTGGCGAGCAACAGTCTGCCCCTTGTTTGAAGGCAGCAGACCTCAACCCCACAGGATGCTTTCAGTATTAATCTTCCATGAAGGATAGAGATGCCAGGGCTGCAATATTCTTTCCAGGCACTTTAGATTCCCATCACACCAGGGAGAGAGCATTTCTCAACTTCAGTGACATCTGCCACACACAGGAAGAAGTGAGGCAGATCTAGGGGCGGGATGAAAAAAAAGTACTCTCAACGGGATTTTTTCCCCCCTCAGAGAATAGCGTGGTTTTCTCAGAGGTTCCACGCAGCATCGATCAAACCCAACCCAGCTCTGATCTTTTCTTCTACTGGGGTTTTATTGCCTCTGTTGCAGATCTGAGCTCTCTTAAAACAGAATATACAGTGTTCCCTCAATTTTCGCGGGTTCAAACTTCGTGAATACCTATACCACGGTTTTTCAAAAAATATTAATTAAAAATACTTCGCGGTTTTTTTTCTATACCACGGTTTTTCCCGCCCGATGACATCATACGTCATACGTCAAAAATTAATATTTTTTGCAAATATATAACAAAAAAAATAATTATTGTTAATAAATAATTATGTTTATAAATATCAGGATCACTAAGTGTCTTATTCAATGGTGAGTACCAGTAATAATGGTGAGTAAATGGTTGTTAAGGGAATGGGAAATGGTAATTTAGGGGTTTAAAGTGTTAAGGGAAGGCTTGTGATACTGTCCATAGCAAAAAATGGTGTTTTTACTTCCGCATCTCTACTTCGCGGAAATTCAACTTTCGCAGGCGGTCTCGGAACGCATCCCCCGCAAAAATCGAGGGAACACTACATCCATTCAGTGCCAGTTTTGTTTCCCCTTTGCAGCTTTTGTAGATTTTCTTTAGCAGCCGGTAGAAACAGCACTTAATATGGTTTAACTAATGTTGTTGGCTGAAACAGCCATGTTGACCTGGATCACTCATGTGTCAAGGTTGGCCTTTTCTCCCAAGCTCCCCTGAAACAAGCCTGGGAAAGATCATTTTATAAAAACAGGAAAAGGGGAACAGATGACACAAGGATGTATTCATGGTGGGTGCTTTACATCCATCTGCGCCAACCATAAAATACCATCATTGCTTTGATCGTAAAAGAAGCATATTTGCCTAACTGATTACAGTTCACTTAGGTTAAGATGAAAAGAGAACATTGAACATGATATGTAATAACGTTACATATGTTAAATCCTACAATTATGATGAATAAGATTGAAGTTCACACACATTGTGTCAAATGTAAACAATTGGATTAGTGGGGCTTATTAGGACGTAATTTGAATGACTGAGATGACACTGGTATCACAATTAAGGTCAGGGGGCAAGCATTGTTGTCTGATGCACAGCTGGGGGAGAAATGAGGTTATTTGGAAAACTGCCAATAGAAAGTAAAAAAAATGAATAGAATGAAATAGAATTCTTTATTGGCCAAGTATGATTGGACACACAAGGAATTTGTCTTTGGTGCATATGCTCTGGGCAGGGCTGGGCTACTGCCCGGACGGGGAGGAAGGGGGCACAGTGGGGTGGCGAAAATGGAGCTCCACCCCAGAGCACACAATTTGCACTGAAAGATGTTGAAAGAAAATGCAGGGCATCCTACATAAGCCACGGCCACAGTGTGGTAGTAAAAATTTTGGTAGCCCTTCACTGGCTCTCGGTGTACATAAAAAGACAAGATTCATTTGTCAAGAATCAAGAGGTACAACACTTAATGATTGCCAGAGGGTACAAATAAGGAATCAGGAAACAATATAAATCGCAAGCATACAAGCAACAAGTTACAATCATACAATCATAAGAAGGAATAGATGAGTGATAGGAATGAGGAGAAGACTAATAGTAATAGTAATGTTACTATTGTAATAGCAATAGTAATAATAGTAATGCTATACTATTAATATTATATTATATATACTGTACTCTAATAGCAATACAAAAATAGAATTTGGTGGTAATTATTATACCCAATCTCAATAAAAAGTTTTGGCCTTCCTGTGTAGTTGGTAACCTAATCTGATCCTTCTAGTATAGCTAACACAACTTGTAAACAATGGAAACCAGTTTGGAGTTAATTTTTTATTCATAGACCAAAGATGTTCAATGAGATCTGCCTACATTAATACCTCATCAGGTTTGGAATGGGGTTCTATTCATCCATCCATTCATTTTGTAAAGCCACCTTCAGGCAATGAAGTCTGTTTAATACAGTCATTGTAGAGACAGAATTCTATCATGACTCTACTAAGCAGACTCCATCAGCTGTATGTATTTTGAAATTTCCTTAATAAAACCATACTACTGTTGCATATGTCTTAAAACATATCAGTGTTGTCATTATTATTATTATTATTATTATTATTATTATTATTATTATTATTAATTCAATTTTTATGCCACCCTTCTCCTTAGACTCAGGGCAGCTTACAACATGTTACCAATAGCACAGTCATGATGAGGATTTAATCTGCTAGAGAACGGTGGTTGCCAGAGGTGGGTTTCAGCAGGTTCTGACCAGTTCTGGAGAACCATTAGTGGAAATTTTGAGTAGTTTGGAGAACTGGTAAATATCACCTCTGACTGTCCCTGTCCCCATCTATTCTCTGCCACCTTAGTCCCAGCTGATCGGGAGGGAGTGGGGATTTTACATTAACCTTCCCCTGGAGTGGGGAGGGAATGGAGATTTTGTAGTATCCTTCCCCTGCCATGCCCACTAAGCCACACCACACCCACCAAGCCACACCCACAGAACCAGAAGTAAAAAAAAAATTAGAAACTCACCACTGGTGGTTGCCCATGTAGATTTTCCCAGACCTTGATAACCGTTTTATAATAGTCTCCAGAGACAAATTTCTATAGTAAAACTCAGTGCCCTATACAGTAGGAAATGCTTCAGCAACTTTCGTTTTTAAAATCTGGCACTTTTTCCCAGTCAAAATTCCTTATCCTTACTAAACAGAAAAACCTCATACAAATTTTATTTCTTTAAAAAAAAGTATTATATTTAATAATATCTAACATTTTAGAATATTTTAAATTTATATTTAGTAGATATGGCTTATCATCGTTTTATTTTTTTGCCTAGGATAGTTCTTAATGGCAGGCTAAAATATCTAATATTTACACAATTAGAAAGAATAGAATAAAAATAATCCTGTTTTAGATATTCAGATGCCAAAGATTCTTCAATTTTAACAGCCTAGGAACATTCCCTTATTTCATTTAATTTTTGTATTAAGAAGAATATATTTGTGAACCAGTTTGTTTGCTTATTTTTATCTGAAATGTATTATCTCAGGTTCTGCAGATTAGTGCCTGAAAAAATTAGGTTGTCTTTCAAAGCAAGCATTCCTTGCTGGAATTAGTTGGGGGTTCTGGTGCCTGATTTTTCTACCTCCACCTTTTGAATGTTCATATTGCTTTCAAGTGGTATTGGACGACAAGAGCATATGCTTTGCAGCCATTCTAAGCAATGATTAACCAAAACACATTTCTGGGTTAAATTTACCCCCACCCTATGTTTAAAATTACCTTTCAAGTGTTGTAGCAACAAAAATGGATGATTCAGGGAACAATGATAAGCATTCCGAACACATAGGACCCTGTGATTATGCTAAACTGCTTAAATAAATTAGTAAGATAAATACACGAATTGTAGAACAGCTGGTGCGTATGTATGCAACTACAAACAACAGGCATTTAAAACAGGGAATTATACTGAGGTCTTGATGAAACAGGTCTTCTTTACTTTTTTGAATTTGTTATCCCTAATGCGCCTATTTTACATTTATATGCAATCTTGACTTCTGAACAAACTTGCAGCTATCTCTGCTTTTTTCTCTCAATTCTTCTTAAAATAAAAAACAAAAACAATTAATCTGGTATGTTGGGAATACTTGGTTTATTTAACAAAGTAAGCGGCCGCGAGAGCCATCATGGGGCTTCCTAGATTCGCCCACGTCTCTACAGCACTCCGTGGCCTGCATTGGCTGCCGATCAGTTTCCGGTCACAATTCAAAGTGTTGGTTATGACCTTTAAAGCCCTACATGGCATTGGACCAGAGTACCTCTGGAACCGCCTGCTACCGCACGAATCCCAGCGACCGATAAGGTCCCACAGAGTTGGCCTTCTCAGGGTCCCGTCGACTAAACAATGTCGTCTGGCGGGCCCCAGGGGAAGAGCCTTCTCTGTGGCGGCCGCGGCCCGCTGGAATCAACTCCCCCCGGAGATTAGAACTGCCCCCACCCTCCTTGTCTTTCGTAAATTACACAAGACCCATCTATACCACCAGGCTTTTTAAATATATATTTATGTTTGGGTATGTATGTGTTGTTTGCTTTTTAAATATGATAGGGGTTTATGTGCTTTTTAATATTAGATTTGTTTTTGCTAGAATATTGTTTTTATTGTTGTGAGCCACCCCGAGTCTTCGGAGAGGGGCGGCATACAAATCTAATAAATAAAATAAATAAATAAATAAATAAATAAATAAATATGGCTTACTTGATAACGTCCTTCACATGTCTTAAAAGTAGACCTTTCCAAATTCAGAGAACTCTGGTCTCAACACAATTAGAGCACACAATGCTGCCTGGGCATGAATACATTGGATGTGAAAGGATTCCGAGGGAATTATGCCCATTATTTTCTTCAATATCAATGTCAGCTTCAAATTTCTATCAGTAAGAACTTCTGTGCCAACAATGGAAGAAGAGGGTTATTTTGAAAGATTTCATATTTATAAAACTATCCCACTGCCCTCATCCATCTAAAACATCTTTCTTCATACAGTAATAACTTGAAATTAAATATTGAAAAGGTTGAGTAAATAGAACAACTCACTCTTTTTGCTAATATATTTTGACATCCCCCCCCCTCTGTCTGCATTCTTTTTGCCTATGCAGTGGGAAGAGCGAGGGATAGTAGCACTCATTTTATGGCTAGTCTTAATTCTTTAATTTTATCTCCAAAGTCCACAAATAGCATTTTAATGACATTATTAAACAGAGCAGGACCACACAATTGTGTTTTTTTTTTTAAAGTATATTCCTGAAAATTTAAAGCAATGCTGCTTGGGAAACTCTAGGAGCTGAAGTCCATATAATTTTGAGGTTGCCAAATTAATGCATCTGTTTTACATCTATTGGAGACATACTTTTTTTTTTCTTTTTACAACCCTATAGTCTTAATTTGGGGTAGAGATGGGGCAACTGGATGGAGCTGAGTGTTTACTAGCTGAATATTTATTAAATTTATATGGCTCCCATTTCACTAATAAGGCAATTCTGGGCAGCTTGCAAATAATAAAAATGTAAATATAAATTCAATTAAAATTAAGAAAAGTTATAGAAAAAGTAAAATTAAAGGGACAGACAGCAAGGGAGTAAGATTTTTTTCTTTTCTTCTTACCCCATGATCCCCCCTCCAATGGAGACCTCAGGGCCACAAATCAACTGACAAAGGTTATTTGCTTTTTCCTTATTTCTCCAAAAAGAACAAAAACTTAACTTGTGTTGAAAAAAAAAGCAGCTGATTTTTTAAAGTTATTATTACAGGTGTCGTTTGCCTATTCCAGTGATGACAAACCTTTTTTTGGTTCGCGTGCCAAAAGGGTGTGTGTATATGTGCTACATGCGTTCATGTGTCCATACCCCTTCCCTCTCCCTCCTGCATGTGCACACACACATGTGCTACCTCTGCATGGGCACAATCCCCCTCCATCCTCATGTATGCGCACATGCCTCAATGAAGCCTGTGACGGTGAAAAAAATAGGCCAATGGGCAAACCGGAAGTTCAGAAAAACTGACTTCCGGTTTGCCCATTGTGCTATTTTTATTGCACTTTGGAGGGTTCAGGGAAGCTTCCTGAAGCCCAGGAGTACAAACAAACAGACCAACGGGCAAACCAGAAATCTGTTTTCCCGAACGTTCGGTTTGCCTCTTGGGTAGGGTTTTTTTTTTGCACTCTGGAGGCTTCAGGGAAGCTTCCAGGGGGTGGAACGGCCTTCTCCAAGGCCAAAAATGGATCTGACATAGGGCAAGATCTCACATGTGCCCTATAAGTTCACCATCACAGGCATATTCCATTCCAGAACAGTAGACAATTTGCTTATGTCTTCTAGATCATTGGCTTATCAAGCTAACTTTGTATGAGCTCAGAGGTTAAGCAGGATTGGCTGTGTTCTATATTTGGATGGGTGGCTAATATGGAAACTCAGGCTATAAATGAGTCTCGGAAGTTAAAAAGCTTCCAGAAAAAAAGGTAGTGGCAAAACGTGTCCATGCTATTGCCAAGAAAACTATAGGGAACTGTCTGAAATTATCCAGTATTGGAGTCCACAATTCATAGACTTGAAACTGAGCTGCACCTTCACTTTGCATATTCCTGTGATCTATACATGCGATTCTCTCTACAAATGCGTCCTCTGTAGAGGAAATACGGAAAGCAGGTTATGCAGAAAGCTATCGTTAGCATTCTGGAAGCGCTGCAGCAGCGCTCAACATTTGACCTGTATCCGGTGGGGAGGGAGCTTAAAGCACAGATCGGGATTGCAAGCCTAGGAGCAAGAATATTCAGAAGTCATTTCCGTTTCTCATCCTCGTCAAGACTCGCCACAGGCAGGCTTTCAACGGATGGTAGCCTTCCCCATTTTTCTTGCTCTCCAAGAAGAAAAAGGAAAAAAATACAAGACCAAATATCTATAAGTAACTGCGTGCAGTTTCACGATTCCGCTTTGATCGGCCTTTGCAACAGTGACTCTCACTTTTCGGCTGGGGTTAGATTCCTAGATCCCAACATTAATACAATAGCTAAAACCCTCGTCTCCTGAAACCTCATTAGACACTCCACCCCCCCGCACCCCCTCATCTGTTCCACTACATTCTTTGTGAGACTGAGCGGTCTTACTGTGAGCAGCAATAAGACTTATAAAAACAGCTTAAGTAATTGGATTGCTAGATGGTATTGAATTTCTGACAACAAATGATATCCATCTCTATTCTCCTTGCTGTATCTTTGTTCCTGCCCTGAATTTATTTAGGGAGGCACTTGGAGAGGGGGGGTGGGCAGCCACTGTCAGGGGAGAGAGAGAAAGATTGGGAGGGGGCACAAAGACAGGGCCAGATGATGAACACAGGGGAAACCACGGTGCCCTTCCAAGAAGTTAATTACAGCGAACAAAAGCAGCAGACGATGACTTGTTGATCATTACCATAATCACATTACTCCACTCTTCGTCCTTTCCCAGCAGTGGTGCGCCTTCCCTGCCTTTTGTTTGACACTTGTGCATCCCATTAATTGTTTGTCACCCTAAAGTCACCAGCGAAATACGGACTCGAGAGAATGGAATGCCTAGTGGGACAATGAGGATAAAATTTATGTGGGAAGCCACTGGGGCACTTTCGATAAATAAGTCTCCCCATGCCCTCCCACTGAAAAATTCTAGGGGAAAAAAAATATACAGGAATACCTTGATAAAAAATAATAAAAGCAAAAGAGGGGTTTCTTTCTTTTTTTCCAGGGCGATTTACATAAAGAAAGGGAAACACCCATAAAATTGTCAGATCCTTTTATGGCTCATACTTTCTAGGTTATACTAATAATCTACGTAACCTTTGCTTTCATCAGAGTGCCATGCTTGGAGGCATGTTCTACCTTTAGTAATGGTAGATTTCATGCTGATTTGTCTCTCTCTGTCCTCCTGTGAATTGAGCTCTTATCCAGGATTTTCTTTTAATGCAGCTATAGCTTAAATGCAGCAAGGAACAGAATAGCGTACAATTCTGGTGGCAATGAGATTTTACAAACGAACAACTTGCTAAAACATTTGATGAAAAGCATAGATAGAAAAGGGCTCCTTGATGGTAAAAAAAAATCCAGTTTATTTATTTATTTATCTATCTATCTATTTATTTATTTATTTATTAGATTTGTATGCTAAAGTTATTCTTCTTTTGGGTTGGATTCAGATTAAATTGTCAGGGTTTGGATTCTGTTGATATCCATGGGCTGCGCCATTCATTTCTGGGCCAAGTAAGTTCAGTTAATTGAGTCTAGTTCTCTGAACCTGAGCTCTTATGTTCCACTTGCTAGAGCAGTGTTACTCCTCCCAGAAATAAACCAGAGAGTCTCAGTAAATTAAAAATGCAAGGTATGACACTGAGGGCCCTACAGGTTCATGAAAAATGCCTGAGGATCAGTATTAGCAGCATAACAATTCCAATAGTGGTCAAGAAGTCACAATTTAATGCAATTGTTTATTGACCAATTATCCCCAAAACGAGGGCCTGTAGCTTTAGATCTCTGTGCTTCATTCTGAATACAATATCATCCACCACAGTAGACTGCGTACGGGTCATAATGTGGTATTCTTCCACGTAATGCCCCTCGCAATGAACTTGGCTGCCCACATTTTGCATATCTGTGTAGAATTAACACCTCTGGTTTCAATAAAATTAATTCCCAGCTCAATTTGTATAGGATTTTTAAGGACGATTATGAATCCCCTTCTTAGAGAGAATTAATATTTCTATTCTTCTATATAGAAAATAAAGTACTGTAAAAACAGCTGGCAGGGGAATACCCGCCCTGCCTCCCCAGGACCCAGTTGCCCCACCGCTAGAATTCTTTGACCTTGAGGGTCATGTGAGCCCTCTTTGAAAATCGTAATGAGTAAGATGTTCATGCATGATACAAAAGGAACTGATGTCACTCAGAAAACCACGATTGAAAAATTCTTGGAATGATACGGTAAGACTGATCCTGTGTAAAAAAAAAAAAGTATTTCTTTAGTATTTCAGTCCTTGGGTTTTCTTCACTTGGTTTTTTGCAAATCTTATTTTCCATTATTCTCCTCCTGACCCTTTCAGTTTTGTAGCTTTCACTCTGCAAACAAAAGCAAGTTGTTTTAGACATATTACTGAATGTCCCTGTTTTCTGCTAAAGTTGACTCTTACACTGCCATCGTTAGAGGATTTCTGGCACAGAATATGAAATACTGGCAAAGCAAAATACCTGAGGGGATTTCGGAATTTGAAATATCTAAATGTAAAGTTTCATGTCCCCTGAGATGCATTACTGTTAAGTGCGTTTTATACAAACGATAAATGGATAATATTATCCACATAGCTACAACATATACCTAGTAGAATTATCTGCTAATTATTAATAATAGTCTAATCATAGATCAACAGTTAAATCATCTTGAGTGAAATTCTAGAAATCAGATGAACAGTATTCTGTTGGTTCTTTAATTGTCCAATGCTTTCTAGAAGATAGAATTCCTAAGACTTTATCCAGTTCTTTCCTGTTGCTATGCAATGGCTATGACCGTAGACCATGATACACATTGATATCTATAAATATGCAACTATTTTCAAGGGGAAAAGTAAAATTCACATTCACTCGTCTAAATCACACTGTGACTTAAGTCAAATACAGTTATTTCTAAAGCAGAGGAGGGCAATTATGCCCCCTTTACAACCTGCAGACTTCAACTCCCAGAATTCCTGAAGCAGCCATGCTGGCTCAGGACATTTGGGAGTTGACGTTCCATGGAACTTCATGGCTGACTCAAGAATTCTGGAAGTTGGAATCTGCAGGTTGCAAAAGGGACTTAGTTGCCCACTAAAATAAAGTTGAGTGCACTTACAGAGTTAGAAATCTATTCTGTCAGCTATTGACCAATGGCTTCATTGCACATTAATGTATCACAGATAATCCTACTTTGTCCAGGCAATAACAGTGGCTTTTGTACTCAGCATACACAGCAGTTACTGCATGTCTAATCTAGTCTTCCCTGGATTAGAAGTACAAAGTTACATTGCTTGCCACAGATAAGGCTAATTAGGGCTTGTTTCAGGCCTTCCCAGGACACAGCAAAGCTGATCTATGATAGAAAATCCCCAAGATCAGTTTAAGTGGAGCCTATGCTGCAGGTCTGGTGCTATCCTAACAACCTGACAGTGCTACCTCCAAACACAAGAGAAGCCTGCATACATACTAGAAGCCTTGCAGAAACCTGGGCTCTAGATAAAGTCAATTTGTTTGTTTGTTTCTTTATTTATTTATTTAGTTAGTTAGTTAGTTAGTCCAATACAAAATGAGGGGTTTAGTGGGTATATATCTATATACACATAGTAAAATACATGATGAAGGTTATAGAGGAGATACTCATAGTAAAATATATCTAAGAAATAACAGAAGAGAAGTTATAGGAATAGAACATATCAATGAAAGAATAGAAGAAGAGATATAGGAATAGAAGAAAGGAATAGGAGATATAGGAGAGCAATAGGACAGGGGACGGAAGGCACTCTGGTGCACTTGTATTTGCCCCTTCTCCAATACTCTAATACTCTACAGCTTGAAAGCATACACAAAAGATCCGATTTTCTGACCAATTGTTTCTGCAGTTGATCCTGGGAGATCTCTCTGGGGGTGGTACTAGTTGAAGCTAGGGCAAATGCCGATCTTTAAGGTATTTGTGACAAAGAGTCATGAGGCATTCACAGGATTAGCAGATAGGAGGGTGGCAACAAAATCCTCAGAACCACTTATCCCCTCCAATACAGGCATATCCAAATCGCTCCCATGTTTCTGGGTTTCCTTCTGACTTAGGAAGCCACCTTGGAATCAAAATTAAAAATGGTTACAGCAATGTTTCCAGGAGAAACTACTACTTTCCCATCCTATACAGTGCACCAAAGTAGGCCACCTGCTTAAGCATGAATATCTTTTCAGTGCAATCAACATGCCTTTTAAATGGCAAAAAGAATCAGAACACCAAATACAAGTTGAAGGACCTTGTAGACAACCCTCATTCTGTCAAGGACCTAATGATTTAAGTGCCAAAGCCCATTGCAACATTGCCAAAAAGGCATTAAGAGTTGTAAACCTAATATTGTGTAGCTTCTTCTCCAGTAATATTACACTATTAAACAGAGCATACAAAACATTTGCTAGACCAATCCTTGAATACTGCTCATCTGTCTGGAACCCTCATTGCATATCGGACATTAATGCAATTGAATGTGTCCAGAGATATTTAACTGTAACATTGCCAAAAAGGCATTAAGAGTTGTAAACCTAATATTGTGTAGCTTCTTCTCCAGTAATATTACATTACTAACCAGAGCATACAAAACATTTGCTAGACCAATCCTTGAATACTGCTCATCTGTCTGGAACCCTCATTGCATATCGGACATTAATGCAATTGAACATGTCCAGAGATATTTCATGAGAAGAGTCCTACACTCCTCTGCTTGCAGCAGAATACCTTATATACCAACAGACTTGAAATTCTGGGCTTAAGACAACTGAGAACTACACCGCCTTTGGTATGACCTAAGTGTAATTTATAAAATTGTCCTACTGTCAATGACTACTTCAGCTTCAACCACAACAATACACGATTACACAATAGATACAAACTTAAAGTGAATTGCTCCAAACTCGATCGCAGAAAATACAACTTCAGTAGTCTATTTATTTGTTTATTATTGTGAATTATAAGCCGCCCAACTCCTTCCAGAACCTGGGCGGCAATGCCTGGAATACACTACCCGACTCTAGTTTCATATCCAAACCCAAAATTTTAACCTTAGACTGTCTACTGTTGACCTCACCCCATTCCTAAGAGGGGGGCGCATAAGTGCACCTGCATGCCTACCACCCCTGTCCTAATGTTTCCTTTTAATTTTATTCATTTCATGTATTAAAATTATATAATTTTAATATCTAATACGAGATTAACAAAATAAATAAATAAAATCTAACATGGAAGAAAATACAAAAGTGCATGGGACTGCAGGTTCCTTTAAAAGGGGCAGGTTCCTTTAAGGGGCAGGTTCCTTTAAGGGGCATCAATTTGGCAGGACTGCAGGGGGAATAGTCATTAATTTTCTAGCAAAGCATCAGCTGAGAAAGTTTTAATTCTCATTTTGCAGTTCTTCGGCAAACTAGCTTTCATTGTAATATGAAGACATATATACTTATGGCATCACTCTCTTCCCTGCTGGCCTTGTTTGTTGTTTTATGCATTTCTGCATCATTTAGAGTATTCTCTTTGATGTGCATTCCTCCTGGATATGCCATTTCCTTTCCAGCTAATCAAAAGGAAAACTAGTTTGTTTGAAAAAGGGTTGAAAGTTCATAGGGCAAAAGCATCTATTTTTAATTCAAAGTAAGAATGGCAGTCCTGTCTCCTCCCCCCCCCCCCCCCAGCATCTTCATGTGTGTGCAAGAGAGAGATGGGGGAATCTTTTTCCATTTTTATCCATTATTAGGCATCAGCTAATGTAACTCTTTGGATCTCTTTATCTTTTAAGGATGTTATCCTTAAGTAACATTGTCAATTGATGTTCTGGACAACTTGCTTAATTTGGCTAGTGAATTAATCAATTTTCAAGATATGCACTATGCAGCAGATCATAAAATCTTGCAATATTTAGTGTGCTGAGGGTTTGCCCAAAACACTAAACTTAAAAAAGGGAAAATGGGAATCAAGTTTAAAACTAACCAAGGACAAATGCAGTTGTGGCATCTCTAACTGGCATGGTTAAACACATGGCACCAAGTCAGTCTGGTTCTGAGATTCTCTAGACTGAGTTGCAAAGCCTGATCCATGCTGTGGTTACCCACTAGAAAGATTAAATGCTGAAATTCTTGTTTGCTCAAAAACTCAATATACTTCAGTGCAGCATCATTAAAACAGAAATAATATGGGGGTGGGGGGAGTTATTTATTTAGAATCCAGATATGTATATGACTAATTAAGTCAGCAGATTTGTAATCATAGGCCCTAAGGGAGATCTAAATAAATATTTACGCTCTATATAGTGTATTGGTTCTGTAATGCAATTGTAGATCTATTTCATGTGTAGATATATGTCTCGTTCATATCCAGAGATATGAATGGGATATCTATGGATATGAATGGGAATGTGTGTGCGCGTGTACTTTGGGGTCCTAAAACCTTGTCATAGGCCCTGGGAGCTTGTGATATAGAAACATAGAAACAGAAGACTGATGGCAGAAAAAGACCTCATGGTCCATCTAGTTTGCCCTTATACTATTTCCTGTATTTTATCTTAGGATGGATATATGTTTATCCCAGGCATGTTTAAATTCAGTTACTGTGGATTTATCAACCACGTCTGCTGGAAGTTTGTTCCAAGGATCTACTACTCTTTCAGTGAAATAATATTTTCTCACGTTGCTTTTGATCTTTCCCCCAACTAACTTCAGATTGTGTCCCCTTGTTCTTGTGTTCACTTTCCTATTAAAAACACCCCTCCTGAACCTTATTTAACCCTTTAACATATTTAAATGTTTAAATATTTAAATATGCAGCAGCATTAGCTGTAGATTTTTAATATTATTGTCAGGCCAGTTTATCCTACTTTAAGAGATAGGACCATGTGTTTATCTGCTATGTAGTGCAGCCTCTCTCATTCTGTTTGCTCGCAAATATGGGGCCACTGGTTCAGTTTGGAACAACATTGGGAAATGACAGGAATTAGGTACCACAAATTCAAAATTTTAAATGTATAGTAATTTTGTACTTAATTATATAAATTTCAGTTTTATACCAGTTGGCCATTTCAAGTACCATATGAAGTGACTTACATGGGCACAAGCCTTCATTTCTATATGCAGAGAATACCCCTTCTATCTTTTGTAGCAGAAAACATTAAGAAAGCTAGCTCCACACATACGATTTTACATTCAAAAATTTACACGTACTGTACACACAGAGAGAGCCTGTAACATAATGAATGTTATCACCTAAGAGGAAATAGTCTACAGAGAAAACTTTTGTGTAATCAACAAATTAAATAAAATTAAGTTTTATTTGGCCATATTCCTAAACTGACCCTATGACACCATTCTTTTTTTTTTTTTTTTTTGCAGAATTATGTCTTTCTACCAAATGGCTATTTTCACTAGTGTGCTATAAAGTAAAACCCATTTTTTTAAAAATAGAAAACTTTGATTATAATAGCTGTTAGATATCTATATGTTTACAATCAGGTCCTCCATTTAAGCAGGAAAATGGAGACTGCTGATTGGTTAAACCATCTGAAAGCTCCCTATAAAAGGGCTAGCTGTCAGACTGACTCTCTGCTGGATCTTGTACATAGTTACAATAAAGAGCTATTGTCTTAAGCCTGTCTCAAGCCTCTTCAGTCCCAGGACTCAACAAAAGCTATCAATCATTTCAGGGATATTTCTGTTTCGCATTTAAAGCTTGCATAAGACTATGAAGCTTATGTCTGATCAGTAAATTGTCATGGCCAACAGGTTTACAACCTAAAAGTTACAATATAAAGAGAAATATAGAAAGAGGAAGAGGGATTAAACTCCATATTCAAGAGCATATTTTTTTAAATGCTTAAAATCCTAGTAACTAGCTAGAACTGAAATCATTTGAGGTCTTCAGGTTTATGCTGGTTGAGCAGCATACATGATCAGTGGCACAAGAAGTGACTCTCACTTCTATGTCTTCATGTCCAGAATGCTCCTTCTAGTTTTGGAAGATACGTCACACAGTCAGTACAGCTGTTGCTAGAGGGAGAACAGTTCTCCATTCAAATTGTATATCTCCATCATGTATCAATATATGGAGTGAAAACAAGTATTGGGGAGAAGTCAAGGAATAGCAAGAAGTCTTGAGTCTTCAAACAGCCATAAGTTCCTTTTAGAGACCAGTGAATTCAGCCCCCAATTATTTTGCTAGAGATCCTACAGTGATAATGTCTCTTGAAGCAGCAATGGAAAGGAGAGGTTTTATTTATTACCATAATTTCCTTCTTATTTAGGTTTAATTTCAGCTCCTTCTACCACCATTCAGCTCATCAAACTTAAGTTAGAGCCAGCGGAATAATTTTCTTAGGATTCCAAACTTCATTGGGATCATTGTTTTAAATTTAGGTTAAATGACAATCATTGAGACTTCTGATAAAAAATTTGAAATGTATGGAGAGTAATCTCACTAATTTTTCTATAATGAGTTAAAAAAACTATATTCATTCAATTAATTAATTATTTCACCATTCATTTGAGTGTTTATGAGCATTTTTGGATGCTACTTTTATATTATTTTGGTTGTTGCTGCTTTCAAATTCTTTTTTGTTTACTTTTACTCTGTTCTAATTAGGACAGGCTAGATTAGAGACAGACAGACAGATAGGAGAAGAAGGAAGGAAAGAGAAAGAAAGAAAAAGAGAGAGAAAGAAAGAAAGAAAGAAAGAGAAAGAAAGAACTCAAAGTTATGTAGAAGATTCATAAAGCCAGGGGAGATAGAAAAAGTATTATAGAAATATAAATGGGAAAAATTAAAAAAAACCAGAATGACAAAATAGCAATGCTATTTTCATAAGAAAAAGAATGCAAGGCTTCCAGTTAACATCAGAGATACTTGCCCTAATGTAGAGAAATATAAAGATACATGGGAAAAATTAAAATAAATCAAAGATAAAAAAAATAAAATTGTATCAACTTTATAAACAGTAAAAATAGATAACTATATACAATGGCAGTACCAGATGGTTAATGTTGTTTATAGTTAAATAGATGAAGCATAAAAAAGCAGGGAAATGTGAAAAATTAAGAAATGTTCAAGGGACATATTATTTATTTATTAAGAGTATTTGCAGTCTACCCAATAACAAAGTTGTCTGTATAGTTTATCATAGCAGTGAAATATTAAAATACAGTAATCAACCATAAAACAGCAGAAATCTCAAACTATATGCAGTGACAATAAAAAAGATTCACAAGACACACTGAGAGATATACACATCTTTTAAAGCAATTTAAGAGCTCTAAATGCACCCCACATTAAGAAACAGAGCAGCAGCCCAGAGGTGGGTCTATAAAAGGAACCAAATTTATTTTGGAGGAGAGTGGGGGAGCCAAAGAGAAAACGTTGATGGAGCAAAAATAATACAAAAACCAGAAATGTGGTAACATTTGAAAATCACAACGGGAATACAATTTCACAATGGACTGAGAGGAGATCTAGATCCCCTCCTCATTGGTAGAGACTCAAACTTTCAGAGTCAAATAATAAAATATCCCTTCTCTCTCCTAATCCCTGTATGAATCTGTATAGATCAGTAACAATTGGGACAAACTAAAATACAAAGGTGCGAACATAAATGTTAGTACAAAGATCATTTCTGGTTCTGTAAAACAGTGCTTCCCAATCTTGGCAATTTGAAGATATCTGGACTTCAAGTTCCAGAATTCCCCAGCCAGCATTCACTGGCTGGGGAATTCTGGGAGTTGAAGTCCAGATATCTTCAAGTTGCCAAGATTGGGAAACACTGCTGTAAAAGACTTCCTGGGTAGTTGAGCATTTTCTTTGAGGCATCTTGTTCTGCCATTTTGTACTCTTCTTCATTAGCCATCATAGGTTGATTTGCCATGAATAAGTCTGAGGTTTGAAAACCCTCAAATGAAAATCATGCCCATATGCTTGTCTCTTCAGTCACTTCGGGTGATTCTCATTCTACAGGTAGCTACATGCTATTCTTACCCAGCTCCATATTGCAAATATGAGGGAAAAAAGGACCAGTACAAAACAGTATCATATCACAATGGAAAAGCCACATAGCCCTGTTGGACGTTCTTTTTAAGGGTGTCCAGCGAGCTGCATTTTCTAGAGACCCCACCCAAATTCAGTAGCTGTGTAAATGAATTAGGAGTGCAGCTCTTAGAATTCCTAGCCAACTTCTAGAATTCCTAGCCCAACCATATTCATTGAGAATTCTGGGCAGCACCAGGTTAAAATATGATCAGAATGATATCTATTTGACAAAACTGTTGCCTGGTATTAGAATCTATTGTTAATATAAAGATATAGAATGTTTTGTATAATTTAAGATGTGTATTTTTCCCCCAAAACTGGCGTATGCAAATAACTAAATAGAGCTATAATAGAATGTTACCATAGTTGGAACCATTTTTTCTATAGGATATGCTGCAAATCCATCCAAATATTGTTTGCTTTTCTTTGTTTTTTGTTCCTTTTGTTTTTGTTTTTGTTTTCCTTTTAAATGTATTAATATTGATTTATGTATTGTATGCATATAAAAAAAAATTCTAAAAAAAAGAGAGAGAGAATTCTGGGCAGCACCAGGTTCCAAAAAATGGCTGTAAAGAGTAGTAATAACTGCTACTCAGTAATGACTGCATCTTCTTTTATTTATGTAGGATGTGCTTCATTTTAAAGTTGTATCTAAACATTTACTTGTCCCCAAAGTGGAGAAAAGCAAACATCATCAGAGTAAATAACAGGCTATATACCCTGTCTGTACGTGTATGCATATCATTGAATAGTTAAGATAGCCGCTGTTCTTCATTTGTCTCATTGCAGATAATAAAGAGAACTCATTCAAAATGTAGCCAACCCTTCAACAGGATGAATTTACAATCTTTAAAAAAAAGAAGATTTTTTAAAAAAATTGGCATTCTCTCATTCTGCTACTTGTTCATTTCTTACAGTTTTTGTTTTGCTTTGTATCCTCTAATCATCTTTAATGCCTTACATTTTCTTTCGTTCAGTCACCTTCCATTCTACTGCATTAGGCCTGATCTCCAACATGCAGCTCCAGCCTTTGTTCTGTTCTCATTAAATTATGCCCCTGTGTCTGGGCATACCCATTTTTCACTGTGAAAAATTCCTAGTTAAGAAAACAAAAATGGGATTTAACAACTGTGTAATTAAAGATGGCAGGGGGCAAGAATGTCTTAAAGACAATATTAAGCGAAAGGAGGGCTAGGCTGCAAGAACAAAGCTATGATGAGCACATTTTTTTAAAATGTTGTCTATGATTACGATTTATTTGTCAAATGTAGGTACTGGACCTCTACCTCTCAGATGATTGTACTTGTAAAGTATGTCATAATATTGTTGTGGTTATTGTTATCTTGGTATCACACTCATAATAGATGGGAAAATATTAGGGGAAAATTAGAGAAAAATCAGTACAGAGAAGTTTCCGTGGTATTTGCATCTTCATTTGAAGACATGCTGCATTGATTAAATCTCTCTTAAAATGCAACCTCAGTCAAGCATAGCGAGAACATCCTTTAATGCTTACTTGTGCAGGGATGTCCGCAGCGTGTTCTCCATCAAGAAAGTCAAAGTGGTGACCATGGCTTAAGCCCTGACTATTTTATTGATGTTGATACCCTAAGTGGCAAGGCTTCCGGGTTTTCTCTCTCCCTCCTTCTCTCTCCCTCCCTCTTTCTCACACACATAAATACACAATGCCTCTGCTATGCACTGATGATAATAAGCTGCCTTTACTAAGCTTGTTGAATCTACCAAGATAGGTAAGGATTAAGGAAATAAAATTGTAGCCTCTTTCATAGCTAATTTCAGTCAAAGATCAAGAAGGTAGATGCCTACAAAACATGAGAGGACAGTTCGGCAAGGTTCATTGTCTGGATATTCACATCACACCGAGTCATCATTTAACCACAATTTTGCATAATTCATAACTAGCTGCATTCATCAAACATTCAAAGCTGTTCCTGATTCACATCCACCCTGGCTGGCTTTACCCAACACAAAATCAGACAAACTTTCTTACGTATGAACAGAGTGATCATCCCATTGGCATGAGCAAGAACTACAAGGGAAGGATACCATGCTCTTGTGTAGCTGCCTGTCATTGAATATAGCTTGTAATCAGGGGTGGGCAGCAGGCAGGATGGGGTGGAACGCAGTTCCACCAGCGGAAATGAAGCTGCGTGCACAGCTCCAGCTGACCAGTGGCAGTCACTTCCTGGATTATTTGTCTCAGCTTGGCTCTCCTTTTTTTCCCTGCTGCTACTGCATCTGAGCTCCTTGCTTTTTTCCTCTTTCCTCCTTCCTGCCCTCAGATGAGCTTCCCTCTCCCCTGCCCGGCTCCCCTTCAGCCTCATGCAGCCACCTCCCAAGGCCAGGAAGGAGGAAAGAGGAAAACAGCGGGAAACACAAAGCAAATTGTCACCCCAGCAAGCGACACAGGTGAGGTTGTAAATTGAGGACTTAACAGTTCACTTGAACAATGATGATCATTCAAGCCACTCCCACCTGGTCACATGACCATCAAACCACTCCCACAAAATAAGCCACACCCGCAGTGTGGCAGTTAAAAAAATGGCTGTCCATTACTGCTTGTAATGGATTGTCCTACAGAACTAACTCTCCAAGTTTATCTAATTCCCATGTCACTCTTGGGGTTATAAGAGCCACATGTTTTAACATGCTTCCTTTCCTTTAGGCATTATGCATGGAGCATGTTCTCCATAATGTTCTCAAAACAGTAGATAATGTGAATTCTGTTATCTGAAAGGTAAGGCCTTACATGGTGACATGTTTCCCACAGGTAAAGATTTCAACATATGGGCTGGGTTTATACATTGGGCTAATTCTCTAAGCCCAAACCAAGGCATTGCATTATCATTTAATAGGATACATTAACTCAACCACAGAAAGACAGCGTGTCGAGGAGGTAGTTACACAAGAATCACTCTCAAGTCCATGTTTTCTCTTTCCTCTTCCTCATTCCACTGTCTATGGCACTGTACCAGTCCAGAATTAGTTCCACACTTACTTGAAGCACAACAAAAAAGGGCTTGGGATTTAAGTCAATTTATTTCTGGCTTTGTATGAAAAATGGCTTTTCCCTTTAAACTGTGCCTGTGGAAAGCCCTGGGCAGTCTGTTCTTACCTCAGTACATTGTCCAGCTCCTGGATTAAGGCAGCCATTACTTTTTCTCTCTGCTCTCACCTACACAGGACATCCCAACATGCACCGAGAAGCATCTTAGATGTGGGGCAAGAACAAGACTGACTTTTAAAGTCTTCTCCCACTGCAGCAAGAAAAGCTCCTCATTTCAACCTGATAGCTCCAATGGCTTTTTAAGAGCAGGTAAAATGGTGGAGAAGAATCCAGGATGCTTTCCCACCTAGCCATTACTCAGTTTTGTTTCCCTGGCAACCAAGACGACTGGTGTACTGAAAATGTGGACAGGGCAGGAGTGTGCTAGCAATATGTTTTATTTCTCTTTTTAATGATGTACGGCAATGATGGCTAACCTTTTTTCCCTCGGGTGCCAAAAGAGCATGCATGCACATTATCGCACATGTGTGAGTGCCCAAACCAATAATTCAATGTCTGGAGAGGGTGAATACTGCTCCCCCTGCCTCCCCGAGGCCCTCTGGAAGCTTCCCAACTTCTGGTGGGCACAGTAGGCTCGTGTTTTGCCCTTCCCAGGCTCCAAAGATTTCCCTGGAGCCAGGGGAGGCTAAAAATGCCCTCCCCCTCCCTGCCGAGGATCTCTGGAAGCCAAAAACGCCGTCCCAGAGCCTCTGTGTAAGCCAAAAATCAGTTGGTCAGCACATGCATGCACGTTGAGGTGAGCTAGGGCAATGGCTCAGGTGCCAGCAGATATGGCTCCATGTGCCACCTGTGCCACCCTTGCCATAGGTTCAACCTGCTGTAGGGTTTCCTGCCTAAGGGAGAGCGGGTTGGACTAGAGGGCCTCCAAGATCCCTTCCATCTCTGTTATTCTGTTTTCTGTTTTTCTTAATGGCATGAGGGTAGAAGACAGAAACTTTATACAATGCTGTTCACTAGGGTCTACTTGCTAATGATGATCTGTGCACCTTGATTTTTAAAAAACTCTGTGGCAGGAAAGATGATCATGGGATAATTTTAAGCTAAAATTCATGTAAAAAATATTCATGGACTGGAAGCCCTCTGTGTTTTGTGCAGGAGAGTTACATTGGGGTTTGGAAACATTTAATAAAAGAGGAATCAATCATCTGTAATGGTGCTGTTCAAGTTATCACTTAACAATGTCATCTACTTTTATTATGAGAACTAGGGCCAGAGAATAAAACATGGAAATGACATTAGCAAAAGTTCCACCCAGTACCTTGCCTCTTAATTAATGTGAGAGAAAGTCAGAAGCCTAGCATTTCCAAACTGGATTATGTCCTTCCAAAGCGAATAGGTTTGGAATAAGCTGTGCTGTTGCTACAACAGCTGCTCTGATTTGAGAATAAAAGAATGCAGGCTTTGTGTTGCAGGATCTATTATTGATCAGCCCAAGGTTAGGAGAACAGGAGGGAAGGGCAGTTCTCCTTCTTTTGAACTGTGGTATGTGCTTTTCAGGCTCACATGATCTAGCAGAAATAACAAAAGCAACCCCCACCCCGACCCCCATCTCACAAGCTGCTCTCTGCAGGACTGCACTTGTTGAAAATTAATCAGATGTACCCATTTGGGTAATTTCAGACTCTTCCTCCATTTCTCACAACTGGCTCTATTGTGGTGCCATGTAGTACAACAGATGGTCTGCAGAGCTTCTGATGGAGGAAAGACTCTTCCCCAACAACCATCCAAACCCACATTTTGCTCATATCTGAAGCTTTGCACACATATTAGCAATCCTATAGCACAGATTCCTTAGCATGTGCTTCCAATGAATATTTGCAAGGGGGTGGGAAAGAAGTTCCAGTTTTTAATTGCACAGAGGAAGTTCTACTTAACAGGCTGATGAACACCTGCCCTCCTTTACAATGTACAATTTCAGGACCAAACAAAAACCACTAGTTCTAGTCTACGTTGCAACAGATTACTCTCCACCTAAAAACTAACAACCTACTCACTAACAAACAATTTGGTTTCAGAATAAAATTATCCTGCAACCTGCAACTCCTTCACTACACATCTCGATCAGGGCAAATCTATAATTGCAATTTATATTGACTTCTGTAAAGCCTTTGACTCAGTGGCTCATGACAAACTACTAAAACTCAAATCCTACAGAATCTTAGGATCCCTCCATAGTTGGATAACTGTGTTCCTATCAAACAGACAACAAGTTGTCAAAATAGGGAGCGCCATATCTAATCCTGTCCGGTTAAGAGCGGGGTACCCCAAGGCAGCGTACTTGGACCAACACTCTTCATACTCTATATAAATGACCTTTGTGATCATATTACAAGCAACTGTGTTCTCTTCACCGACGATGTCAATCTTTTCAACAACACCGATAACACAGCTACTCTCCAAAAAGACCTTGACTTTGTCTGAATGGTCAAACATCTGGCAACTCCAAATCTCAACCAAAAAATTCTGTCCTACACATTGGCAAAATGAATCAGAACACCAAATACAAGCTGAATAAACAAAACCTTGCAGACAATCCTCACACCATTAAAAATCTTGGAATACTCATATCAAATGATCTAAGTGCCAAAGCCCACTGCAACAACATCGCCAAAAAGGCTTCAAGAGTTGTTAAACTAATCCTACATAGCTTCTGCTCAGTAATCTCACACTACTAACCAGACCATACAAAACTTTTACCAGACCAATCTTTGAATACAGCTCATCTGCCTGGAACCCACACCACATTTTGGACATAAACACTCTAGAAAATATCCAGAGATACTTTACTAGAAGAGCCCTCCACTCGCAACAGAATACCCTACCCAACACACGAGCACACAACAGATACAAACTTAAAGTAAATCGCTCTAAACTCAACTGAAGGAAATACGACTTTAGTAACCGAGTAGTTGATGCATGGAACTCAAAACCGGACTCTAGTATCATCACCTAACCCCCAAAACTTTACCCTTAGGCTATCCACTGTTGACCTCTCCTGATTCCTAAGAGGTCAGAAGTGGAGTACATAAGTGCACCAGAGTGCCTTCCGTCCCCTGTTCTAATGTTTCTCTCTTACTAGTATCATGTATATAAACATTATATCTTTTTATACCACCAATACATATGTGACAAAACAAATAAATAAAACAAAATAAATAAGATTTAGTTATTTCTAGACTCCC
This sequence comes from Erythrolamprus reginae, assembly GCF_031021105.1. NCBI lineage: Eukaryota > Metazoa > Chordata > Lepidosauria > Squamata > Dipsadidae > Erythrolamprus > Erythrolamprus reginae. The sequence continues at coordinate 241,029,892 of NC_091950.1, forward strand.
CAGAGCATGAAGCCTAGATTGGTTAGTGTTGGGAGCATCCTGGTAATGTCACATTCTGAGGAGGATGAGCCAGGCTTCCCTGGATACCCTGGGCCAGTGGGGTTGCCAGCTGATGCAGAGGGTGAGAGTGGGGGAGAAAGTGACCTGGATGAACCTGAGGAACCACCAGAGGGGGCTGATATACCAATGGGGGAGTGGTCCCAGTCAGAGAATGAAGGAGACATTAGAGTGGATGACCCATTCTTAGATGCTAGATTCAAGAGGTTACAGAGAAGACAACAGAATTTGTATGGTAAAAGTAAATAAGCTTGCAGCTTTACCTCTTGGGGGTTTGATGCCACTCCCAGCAAATATAAAAGCAAAGGATTTTGGAAAATTCGGGGTGGGGTTTCAACGTTGCTTCATGGACGCTGTGTTAGAGTTGAGGTGCTTGAAAATGCCCCCCCAAGGCCCCCCCCCTGATTTCTGCCTTGCTAAGAATTCTTTGCCAGACATGCAAGACTGTCAGAAAATTGGTGAACTGACTTTTCTCTTCTCTTCTTTTCTCTTTTTTCCGGGAACCTAATCTGATAACTTCAGCAGAGAAAAAAATACTCCCTGAACACTTTAACAAAATGCCTTCTGCTTAATGCTGTATATCCCAATAAAAAGTGTGATTCAAAGCTGAAATTAGTGGGTTTTAGTAGATGGTTTCACTCCGAAAGCCCGGGAACAGAACACTTAGTTTGGAGGATAGACTGTTACCCAAACAGCAGATCTTCCCTCTCCACCTCTCTGAAATAATCCAATGGGATGGTGAAGGCCAATACGATTGGTTCCAGCTACGCCACAGGAGTTATACACAGTCATGAACTGCTTCCGGGTCTCTGGGTTTGGATTTTGCCTCAAGGTTTATTACTGAAGCCTTTTCCAATGATGGATATAGCCACAAGACAGTGGAGGTTTGCAGTCAGAGTTTTCCTTCTCCTAAAGGTTGACCAGGGCATCTTTCGTGTGTTGCCGTGCTCTTAGCATACCACATTGCTTGCAGAGACCACCTTCATGACCGTTGACCTATTCTAGTGGAGTTTATTTGTTTATTTGTTGGTTGGTTGGTTGGTTGGTTGGTTGGTTGGTTGGTTGGTTGGTTGGTTGGTTGGTTGATTGATTGGACTTATATGCTCAGTCCACTGGAATCTGTCTTCACATGCACGGGATAGACAAGTCCCTATCTCTCCGAAGGTCAATGACGCATCAGCTGCTGTCAGCCTGGTTTGGCCAGCCTGTCGAAGCCATTCCCCGGGATGTGGCCGCTGCACATGCTACAGCTACTAGGAGCCCCAGGTGAGAGCTGAGTGACAGGTGGGGACCAAAGGCGAACGAGCTGCCCTAAAAGCTGTCCTAAATGAGCTGCCATAAAAGGACACAACATGCCTCTACACCAGAGGTGCTACCCTTCCCTGAGCATGCAGTAACCCTAAGTAAAACACTTGCCCCGGTTGAGCTTCCTCACGAGGCCCCAAAACCAAAGACCAAACTGAAAAAGACGATAAGAGCCAGCTTTGCTCTTGCATTTATTTATCAATTTGCTAGATACATATCCTGCTTTGAGTTCAGGAGCCTCGCCCCCCACTAATCTGATGTGCACAAAGTCAAAGAACATTTTGCTTTATAGTAGAACAGCTTCAGCTCCTCCGCTGCGTACGTAAAAGCCTAAGCTGCATTTAAAGGCAGAACAGGAATTCTAATAATTACCATCACACCCAATATATGGTTTGGCTGACAAGTAGCAGATCCAAATCTTCAGATCTCCAGGCAAGACTTCCAAAACAATTCTGCCTCAAGAATAATAATCTGAAGAAACCGACTAAAGAAATGTGTGGTGTTTTTTCCCCTCCTCTATCATGGAGAAGGAAGGAGTCTGATACCTATCTCCTCTGAATATTTTTTTCAAAAAATGGAAGTCTCAGAATGTTAGGAATGTGAAAGGACCATGGTTTGCATAGCTTGGCTAAAGGCGTTGCACTGTTTCAGCCAGATGCAAATGTTATATCTGTATATTAAAATAAGCTTATTGGTTAGGTAATCAGTCACCTAGAAGAGAACACCGATTTGCATTCTAAGAACTTAGGATATCAACTTGACCTGAAATAATTTTGCATAAGAAATAAATGTAGTCAGAGAAGGAGATATTTTAGTTTGAGGTAGAATACAACATCTTTTGCTAAAACAATACTATTTTTCTAATATTTAGGATTATATTTTAAGAGATAATAAAGGAGTTGGCCTCCTCCAGGTCTCGTCGGCTAAACAATGCAGGGTGACGGGCCTGCGGGGGAGAGCCTTCTTTGTGGCTGCCCCGACCTATGAAACCAAGTACCCCCCAATGGACATACTTCTCCCACCCTTCTATCCTTCCGAAAGGCTGTGAAGACCTGGCTTTGCCAGCAAGCCTGGGGACCGTGAATATAACATCTTATGTCTGATCCGTAACTGATCTGTAATAATTGACTCTGTATGTTTGTGTGTTTGGTTAGGGTTTATTATAGGTTTTACTGTTCTTTTACTAATATTTGACTTTGTTTATTGTATGTACTATTTACTGTTCTAAGCGGCCCTCAGTCCCATTGGCATTGGGCGGCATACAAGTCAAATTAATTAAATTAAATTAATTAGATATCCTGGTTTAGGATAGAAGATCATTAAAGGGTCAAATCTGACATTTAACAATCATACTGCCACAAGTTAAGTCTTATTTCCATGCAAGTGCACACATCAGATTGCAGGCCAATTTTCTTATCTGTTGCACATTATGCGGGTCATATTTAATTAAAACACAGAAGATCAGAATAGCAAATAAAATTAAACCTCAGACTTATCTACAAAGTCAATTAACCAATGATAACCTATCCAAAACATTAAATATTCAAGTTATAATGAATAGTATGTTTACTCAAAAGTAATACAACATATTATTAGCCACAAAGGTTTGAATGTCAGAGGATTCACCCCAGAAGACAATTCTCCATTTTAAAAAAATGAGAATATATATGAGGAAAACTAGCCTTCTTTTCAGATAACCACACATTAGCCAGCTGATAACCCTTCTACAAAATGGTGTTAATGCTACTTTGCAACTTTCAAAACAAAAGTTGTATTTGAATAATTACCTCAACAGATTTAGCAACAAGCGAGTATTTATTCCCACATTCATGAACTTTTCATAAGTAGAGTAAGGAAAAGCTATTCAACCCATTTCCACAAATAGACCAGAAGAATATAGAGCAGAATACACAGAGCCATATCTGAGGGTACATGAGCAGGGGTGGGCTACTACCCAGACTGGGGTGGGTGGGTGGGAACGCAGTGGGGTAGCGAAAATGGAGCTCCACCCCAGAGCACTCAATATTTCAGTCCTGCTGGGGAGAGGTAGATATGGCGGGAGCCACGGGGCTAGCCGTTCTGGAGGAAAAAGAGATCGCTGCTTAATAGCGATCCCTTGTTCCGGTCCCGTGAGCTCAAACTGGAGCCCTGGTGACGAGTGTAATCCGGGCCCTGGGCTCAAGCTGCTGCTACTCAATGCCAGGTCGGTCGTGAATAAAGCTCTCCTCATCCGGGATTTGATCCTGGATGAGGAGGCCAATCTGGCATGTGTTACTGAAACCTGGCTGGGCCCAGAGGGAGGGGTGCCTCTCTCAGAAATATGTCCAGCCGGGTTTCAGATATGGCACCAGCCTCGACCCCAGGGAAGGGGGGGAGGAGTGGCTATTGTAGCCAGGGAGAGCCTCCATCTGCATAGACTCGTTGCTCCTGAGATCGCGGGTTGTGAGTCACTCCTTGTGAAGTTGGACTTAGGGGTTCAGGTGGGCTTGTTACTCACGTACCTGCCTCCCAGCTGCATGTCAACAGCCCTGCCTGTGCTGCTCGAAGAGGTGGCCGGGTTGGCGGTGGAGTTCCCCGGACTCATTGTCCTGGGGGACTTCAATCTGCCGTCGCTCAGCGGTTCCTCAGGATTAGCACAGGAGTTCATGGCCACCATGACAGCCATGGACCTGACTCAAGTAGTTCAGGGTCCGACTCACGAGGGTGGACACACACCCGACATGGTATTTCTCTCGGAGCAATTGAATAGTGGTCTGAGACTAAGGGGCTTAGAAGCATTGCCTTTGTCATGGTCAGACCATTTTCTACTACGGCTTAACTTCCTGGCTCCAATCCTCCCCCGCAGGGAGGCGGAACCGATTAGGAGGTTCCGCCCCAGATGCCTGATGGACCCTGAGGGCTTTCAGAAGGGGCTTGGGGTTTTACCAGATTCGCTCGTCCACAGCTCGACAGAGTCTCTTGCTGAGGCCTGGAACAAGGCTGCAGCGGAGGCTCTTGACCGAATTGCGCCACTGCGACCTCTCTGTGGCACTAGACCCCGTAGAGCTCCATGGTTCAACGAGGAGCTCCGGGAGTTGAAACGCCAGAAGAGACATCTAGAGAAGCGATGGAGGAAGAGTAAGTCCGAATCCGACCGAACACTTGTAAGAGCTTTTATTAAGACTTACAAAGTGGCGCTCAAGGCGGCAAGATGCGCGTACCATGCCGCCTTGATTGCATCAGCGGAATCCCGCCCGGCTGCTCTGTTTAGGGTGACCTGCTCCCTTCTAAATCAGGGGGGAGTTGGGGAACCCTTGCAGGGCAGTGCTGAGGAATTTAACTCGTTTTTCGCTGATAAAATCGCTCGGATCCGAGCAGAACTCGACTCCAATTGCATAGCAGTATCGGCTGACAATGAGTCAGTTGAGGTGACTGGGGCTAAACGTCTTTGTCCATCTGTCTGGGAGGAGTTTGACTTGGTGACACCTGATGAAGTGGACAAGGCCATTGGAGCTGTGAGTTCTGCTACCTGTTTACTGGATCCGTGTCCCTCTTGGTTGGTTTCGGCCAGTCGAGAGGTGACATGGAGCTGGGTCCAGGAGATTGTCACCGCTTCCTTGGGGAGGGGGTCATTCCCGGCTCCTTATAAGGAGGCACTTGTGCACCCCCTCCTCAAGAAGCCTTCCCTGAACCCAGCCGTGCTTAATAACTACCATCCAGTCTCCAACCTTCCCTTTATGGGGAAGGTTGTTGAGAAGGTGGTGGCGCTCCAACTCCAGCGTTCCTTGGAAGAAGCCGATTATCTAGGGCCTCAACAGTCGTGTTTCAGGCCCAGTTACAGCACGGAAACTGCTTTGGTCGCGTTGATGGATGATCTCTGGCGGGCCTGGGACAGGGGCTTGTCCTCTGTCCTGGTGCTTCTTGACTTCTCAGCGGATTTCGATACCATCGACCATGGTATCCTTCTGCGCTGACTGGAGGGGTTGGGAGTGGGAGGCACTGTTCTCCAGTGGTTCTCCTCCTACCTCTCCGGTCGGTCGCAGTCGGTGTTAGTGGGGGGTCAGAGGTCGACCTCTAGGTCTCTCCCTTGTGGGGTGCCTCAGGGGTCGGTCTCTCCCCCCTGCTATTTAATATCTACATGAAACCGCTGGGTGAGATCATCCAAGGGCATGGGGTGAGGTATCATCAATATGCGGATGATACCCAGTTGTACATCTCCACCCCATGTCCAGTCAACGAAGCAGTGGAAGTGATGTGCCGGTGCCTGGAGGCTGTTGGGGACTGGATGGGTGTCAACAAACTCAAACTCAATCCAGACAAGACGGAGTGGTTGTGGGTATTGCCTCCCAAGGACAATTCCATCTGTCCGTCCATTACCCTGGGGGGGGGGACTATTGACCCCCTCAGAGAGGGTGCGCAACTTGGGAGTCCTCCTCGATCCACAGCTGACATTGGAACATCATCTTTCGGCTGTGGCGAGGAGGGCGTTTGCCCAGGCTCGCCTGGTGCACCAGTTGCGACCCTATTTGGATAGGGAGTCATTGCTCACAGTCACCCATGCCCTTATCACCTCGATTACTGCAACACTCTCTACATGGGGCTACCTTTGAAAAGTGTTCGGAAACTCCAGATCGTGCAGAACGCAGCCGCGAGAGCCATTGTGGGGCTTCCCAGATTCGCCCATGTATCTACAACACTCCGTGGCCTGCATTGGCTGCCGATCAGTTTCCGGTCACAATTCAAAGTGTTGGTCATGACCTTTAAAGCCCTACATGGCATTGGACCAGAATACCTCCGGAACCGCCTGCTATTGCACGAATCCCCAGCGGCCGATAAGGTCCCACAGAGTTGGCCTTCTCCGGGTCCCGTCGACTAAACAATGTCGTCTGGCAGGCCCCAGGGGAAGAGCCTTCTCTGTGGCGGCCCCGGCCCTCTGGAATCAACTCCCCCCGGAGATTAGAACTGCTCCCACCCTCCTTGTCTTCCGTAAACTAAGACCCACCTATACCGCCAGGCATGGGGGATTTGAGACACCTTTCCCCCAGGCTTATTATAATTTATGTTTGGTATGTATGTGCTGTTTGGTTTTTAATTATGATAGGGTTTTTAGTTTTTTTAAAAAAATATTAGATTTGTGCCTGTATAATACTATTTTTATCGTGTTGTGAGCCGCCCCGAGTCTTCGGAGAGGGGCAGCATACAAATCTAATAAATTGTTGTTGTTGTTATTATTATTATTATTATTATTATTATTATTATTATTATTATTATTAATTTGCACTGAAAGATGTTGAAAAAAAATGCAGGGTGTCCTGCATAAGCCACATCCACAATGTGGTAGTAAAAAAATTGGTAGCCCTTCAGTGCACACGAGGGGCTGGCCAGCTAATTTTTCTGCCTTGTTTTCAGCTGTTTTCGCTCTCTCCAGGCTTCAGGAGGCTTTCCTGAAACCTGGGGATGGTGCAAAATGGCCCAACAGGGCAACTGGAAATTGGCTTCTGAACTTCCAGTTGGCCCATTAGGCCATTTTTTGCCATCCCCAGGCTTCAGGAGGCTTTCCTGAACCCTGGGGATGGCGAAAAACAGCCCAATGGGTCTACCAGAAGTTCAGAGGCTTTAGTGTGGCCTGTGCACAGGTTGTGTGTGTGTGGCAGCGGGAGGGGGTTTGTGCACATATGTGGGGGGAGCATTGCATTACAGGTGTGAGTGCGCCTGCACACCCTTTTGGCACCCGAGCCAAAAAAGGCTTGCCATCACTGACATAGAGTATTTACAATGACTGCCTCACCACAGACGTGAATAGTAAATTAGATGGTGACAATTGTCCCATTTAAAGCACCAGACGATTTCTTGAAATTTTAATAAAGATTATCTCAAAGCAGACTTAAACAGATCAATAGGTAATTTTTCAAATCATAATTACAATTATTATTATTATGGAGCACCAAGATACTTGCTCAGTATTTGCCAATAAAGCTACATCTTTGAGCTGAAATATATCACTCGGTCAATTTTTATTTCATTTTGTCAGCCATCAATTTAATTCTTATAATTTACAGAGAAATTATGGAATTGGCTCAGATGAACATTTGCTATTTTGTTGGGGAGATGAGAAAATCGCTTTGGAGGAGTTTGAATTAAACCAGTGTTTCTCAAACTTGGCAAACTTTTAAGATGTGTGGATTTCAATTCCCAGAATTATTGGTTAGGGAATTCTGAGAGTTGATGTCTATGCATCTCAAAATGGCCAAGTTTTGAAAGACACGGGTTTCAGCCACTCCAAATAGTCTCTGAATGAGATGCAATAAGCTTTTTTGGCACACAATTGAACAGGATGCAACTTTGAATCTACTCATCATTTCTGGGTTATTTTATGCAGTTTTCCAAACATTTCCAATTCTGAACAGCAAAAGCAAACAAACAAAAACTTTGGTGTTTTTTTTAAGGGATTACTTTGGAAAGGTTAACCACGGGCTAATTATTTTCTTTGGGTATTCATGTTCTCAGTAGTGTTTAATGAAAAGATTTGTATTAATCTCAGTGCAATGTAAACTACCCTGGTTTTAAAGAGCTTTTCTCCCCATAACTCTATTAACTCGATTAAATGTTGTCGCTTTAAATCCACAAAAGCTGCCTCCAGACCAACCATCCTTATTTTTTCTGCTTTTAAGGGTTCCATTCAGACATCACACTAAATCAAGGATGAATTAATGTCTGAAAGCAGGGTCGTAGCAATGTCTGAATTGGCCAACAACCTACTGGAAAATGGCAGGCTAAAATCAGACACAGCTACATCCATAATCCACTGCCTGCTTAGAAACTCTCAATCTTTCTTGTTTAGAAAGGAAATCAAAATTATATCAGAGGCAAAAACAGAGAGAATGTACATCATCCTGCCCTTCTCTTGAAAAGAAGGAGCTTAGAGAAGTGGAGGCAAACCTTTTCTATGCTGAGTGCCCAAACAGGAACATGAGTGCATGCACACCAGAAACCAGAACACCAGCTGGCTGGGGCACATGAGCGTGCCAGAAACCAGAAGAGCAGTTGGCGATGGCACATGTGTCCACAGAGAGGGCTCGGCAAGCCACCTCTGGCATGTGTGCCATCAGTTCGCCATAAGGCCTTAGAGTTTTCAACCTCCAACATTTTGCTGTGGCTTCTTGTTCTTATCAAGTGCTGTTTAAAGTGGTTGCTTCATTCTATCCAATAACAGAGTTGTCTCTGTGCTAAAAAACCCATATTCTTCATGCAATACTGTTGAAGATCTTGAGCAGATGTTTCAGGATAATTATTATTATTTATTATTTATTAGATTTGTATGCCGCCCCTCTCCATAGACTCGGGGCGGCTAACCTCCCTCTCCCTAACACATCTGGGCAGATTTCTCCATAATGGATGGGTGGCAGGGGCTCTCTAAGAGCTGGCAGTGCGCAAGAACAGCTTCTCCGCAGCTAGGAAGTACTCATGCAGTTATAGGTGGCCACCTAAGAACACTTTGTGTTGAATACTTGCCTGTCAGAGTTTTATGGCTAAGATTTTGAAGGTCAGCTACTGACCTTTTGGTGATAGAAACGGGGAGGTACATCTATAGGCATGTCAGCATGTGTTGAAAGATCCATTTGTGTCAGCTAGTATAATGCATGCTGATTTTCCTTTGAAGCCCCTACTCAAACCTTTCAAAAATTTCTCTGGAATGAAGCCTGCCTTTTTAATAGTTATATCCATGAAGAGCTATACCCACATCTCAAAAGGTTTGTGGCCCTGGCCATTCTCATAATCACAGGTATTTATGTATAGAAGAGATCTATACATAAATAGGTATTTATGTATAGATCTCTTGGGGCACTCCATACATGGCATTTGTCTCATAATATCATATCATATACAGTGTTCCCTCGATTTTCGCAGGGGATACGTTCCGAGACCATCCGCGAAAGTCGAAGTAGAGATGCGGAAGTAAATACACCATTTTTTGCTATGAACAGTATCACAAACCATCCCTTAACACTTTAAACCCCTAAATTACCATTTCCCATTCCCTTAACAACCATTTACTAACCATTATTACTGGTACTCACCATTGAATAAGACACTTAGTGATCCTGATATTTATAAACATAATTATTTATTAACAATAATTATTTTTTTTGTTATTTATTTGCAAAAATTATTAGTTTGGCGATGACGTATGATGTCATCAGGCAGGAAAAACCATGGTATAGAAAAAAACCGCGAAGTATTTTTTAATTAATATTTTTTAAAAAACAGTGGTAAAGGCTATTCGCGAAGTTCGGACCCGCAAAAATCGAGGGAACAGTGTAATACGATCTTTTTATGCCTAGAAATTTGTTGTTGATACTTGGGAGTTTATAGATCTGGACACAGGGCAATGGCTTATCCTTACAAGTTGGGGAAGAGAAGGCCCACAAAAGCTAAGGAAGGAGAATCACTTTAATCATAGTTGGAAAGCTTGTGATGCACACACAATTGTCCATTAGTTACTCATGGATGATCTGAAAAATGCAGGAATTCAAAACTGGGTACTCGATGGAATAGGGAGCTTTGCAGAAATAAGCCATTCTTCCTATTTGTCACAAATCAGCAGACCAATCGGTGTCTGCAACAACCCCTCTCTGTGGGTATGAATATGGTATCCAAAGATGACTTTCCAGAACTGGGTTGTTTGACATATCAGTCTTATGAAAGCTTCCTTCCTTCACTCAACTTTCTAATAATGGATACCAATTTCCCCTTGGTTAAATATAGTACAATTAAGAAGAAGGGTAATCTCCCAGTTAAATACCTTGCAATTAGTTCCTTGCCCCCTAACCCACTCCCGTGTTAAATGGTTATGGAGGCCCAATTTTCATCCCATGCTGGCGATGAAAAGTTTTGCTGGAGTTCAATTGCATTGGGTAATTACAGAAATTAGCTTTCAAGTTTAGATCACTCGGCTGTGCAAATGGGCTCCTCAGGTGGAATGCACATCAGTCAACCATGAAGCTGGAGAGGCCCTATTCTTATATTTGACACCACCACATTCATTCAAGTGAAGGAGATCAGTTTCAGCATAAGAGCAAGATAAAAGTGGCCTGGGGGCACTTATGGAAGCCTCTTTAACTAAAAGGAAGTCTTGCTCAACATGTTCTCTCCGAAAGCACACCTTGACATACAGTAGCTTTAAATCCTCGTAAAGGGATTAGCTAGATGGGTGGCATCTACTCTCCACTCAGAAATTCAACAGGGTGTATTTTCTAATACATTGGGAGGGAAACCATGCCAGTTAAATTGTGGTCTGCCATGAACCTCTTAAATGAGAAGGGGTGGAGCAACACCCGCCGTTCTCTAATATAAGGCATATTAAGTCAAAGGTGGTAATACATGAAGAACTATCCACATGCCTAGCATTAGGATGATAATTACCAGCCAGGTCACAGCTCTCCTCCAAAATTGCAAGGAAAATTACAATTTCTTTAGCCCAGAGATTTTTATTTTATTGGTTTTCACAGCACCGCTTTACTGTCTCTTGCAAAACTGAGCTCCATTATTTCATTTTTTTTAACCTGTTCTATTTCTAATTTGGAACAAAAGTGCTTTGGGTCAGGGTGATCACATCTGGACACCTCATACCACTCTAATGCTCACGGTTTCCATGGCATGTTTTAGAATGACTGTAATCTTATGCGGCAGTTTCTATTTTACAGAGAAGGAAGATGAACATGATCTGAGTAGGAAGGAAGAATGAAAGCTGGATGAAATGCTGAAGGCTCCCACTGGGACACTGTTCAATATGTTGGGTTTAACCACTCTACTACATGCTTGCACTGTCTTAAACATATCTTTATGATCAGGTCGCAATTAACTGACCAGTGTGTCACCTTTTGATGACCAAAAGGGGCAGGTACTCTGCAGACTATATAAACCTCTGCAGAGTAGATGCTCCTCCCCTTTTGATCCTCTTTTGGCCTTGATGACCCTTCTTTTTCACCTCCTTCTACCTCCTCCATTGTCCTCTGCTGAGGACACATGTGTGAGATGAAATCCAAAGCGATCCTCATACATGGGACCATCCAGAAGTTATTAATATGGACTGGAATATAAGATTATCTGACTGCAATCTGTAATTGCATGAATCAACAGAATTGTAAGTAAAGATTGTATTTTTCATCTTTATGAAGGAGTGATCATTCATTGCTAACAAATGGGATTCTGAACCACGTGTTATTTCTTGCCACGTTAAATCCGCTGCAAATTAAGCCAGCTGAACTCTGCTACTACAAATAATATTAATAATAATAATAATAAAAGTACCCAGCACAATCTAGAATGCTTGCCGGGATCTTTCTTAGGTTGACAATGCTGTCAATTATCTGCCACTTGCCTCGTTTGGAATACACATTTATGCAGCTTGTAGAACTCGGTTGCATTATGAATCCTTCCTCAAAGAAATTCTCCTCTTGTCGTGGAATTCTGGAGACTCTTAGGTTATCAGCTCCACTAGGAAAAGCAGATCCGGAAATCAATCATTTCATGTTACAATGGATCTTCCTAGCAGATCAGTAATTCCTTTATTAAGTTCTGACAGCTACCCACATGCATACCCTGTGGTCACGTGATTGCATTTGGCAACTGCAGCATCTCATGGTCATGCAGTATTCTTTGCCATGTTTACTTCTGGTTTCCAGCAAAAAACACCCATTGGCAAAAACAAGTTCGCTCAATGACCACCACATTTGTTTAACAACTGCTGCAAAAACTATTGTAAAACTAGGTGTGGTCACATGATGTCCCCACACACCGAATAATCGCAATTTGTGACCATAATTCCAGGCCAATTATGGTCATACATATTATCTGTACATTTTATTGAGCTTAAATACTGTAACAGAATCTTGTGAATTTGATTGTGCTGTATATTTCCCCTCTAACTAATCAGATTCCCTACACAGGTCCACACCACTACCCCAGAAGAGGGGGGGAAACAGAGAAAAAGCACATATTAAGTAGACTTGTCTACATTGCTATAAAAGCAGAATGTTTTTATTTGTGGTTCATACAGCACAACTCTGCTTTGATTTTGCTTTCTTGGTCCATTAAAATATGACAAAATGTTGGGAACGCAGGGGTTAATTTGCACATTAAAATAATAACTGACAGCAGCTGGAAGCTGCCCATTAAAAACTAGAGTTGGTGTGCTATTGTTTATAAGCTCAGAGCACCTTAATTCTGGTGCTTTAACCGTTTAAATGGATCTGATTGTCTTTATTGCAACTAATATATCCTATTCAGGAATCTGCAGTACAGCATACTCAGTCCCATGGGTCTCACATTCAGCAACTTCAACATACCTTAAAAATAAATAAGTAAATAAACAAATAAATATATACTGTATATATTTAAGTACCATATTTTCAGAGTATAAGATGAAACTTTTTAATCCCAAAGAGGGTGAAAACTTGGATGTAGCCCCACCCACCTAGCCTCCTCCACTCTTTGGCCTCTGCCTCCCAGCAATTTATCTCCTTGCAGCAAACAGCACAAAACCTGTTAAGCCAAGCAACTGATTACCCTCAGCAGATTTAAGGATTCAGTCAAAATGAAAATGAAATTAAAGCTGCAAGGAGGCAAATTGGGAGGGAGAGACAGAGGCAGAATTTTATTTTTTTAGTGCTAATCAGTTGCTGAATCTGGATTGTTTGTGTGTGTGTGTGTGTGTTTGTGTGTTTGTTTGTTTATTGATTGATTTGATTTGATTTGATTTGATTTGATTTGATTTGTATGCAGCCTCTTCCCAGAGACTCGGAGAGACTCGGATGCCAGGAGATAAGTCAATAACTATAAATGTCTGTAGAATGTTCAAATTATTACACTTATTTTTTAAGGACTGCTTTATTATTATTCTAGACAACTTAACAGATGAAGAAGCTTTTTAAAATAAAGCTTGATCTGAAGAGGCCCAGTGCTACTATATCTTCTTTTAAAAATCAGAGAATAATGTATACTTCAAGATCAACAATTTTAACAGGTCTGTACAAGTATAGTCTGAAATGTAACAGCTTCCTGTTTAGTATTAAGATAAAACCGCTAAGTTAAATCATGACTTAGTCATGTTTAGAGTAGATCTATTTAAATAATTGGGAGAAGTTAATGTGACTACATTTAAGAAAACCTTATGGCATTATTTATTTATTTATTTATTTATTTATTTATTACTTAGATTTGTATGCCGCCCCTCTCCGAAGACTCGGGGCGGCTCACAACATGTAAAAAACAAATCATAAGCAATCCGACAGATTTAAAATATTTAAATATTTAAAAAACCCCATATGCTAACAGTCACACACACAGACATACCATGCATAAATTAAACGTGCCCGGGGGAGATGTTTCAGTTCCCCCATGCCTGCCGGCAAAGGTGGGTTTTAAGGAGTTTACGGAAGGCAGGAAGAGTAGGGGCAGTTCTAATCTCCGGGGGGAGTTGGTTCCAGAGGGCCGGGGCCGCCACATATACTGTTATAATGTACATTTCTGTAATTCTTTGCAATTTCTATGGGTCACAGGCATGCACATAAATACACAACAAACAGTGTATATCATTTGAGCTGTTTTCTGTTTGGCAAATTGCTGGGAGGCCTTTCTCCTTGTTTTCCTCCCCCAAAACTGAGGTGCATCTTATACTCTGAAAAATATAGTAAATCCTAAATATTGTGAAATTCCCAAAACTCTTATTCCCCCAAAAGGTTGCTAGCTATTTTCTCCATGGATTGATGATTGCAAACCCCATCAGATTTACACAGAAGGTAGATTTACTCAGAGATTGATACACTCCAGGATGGTAATGTCATCTCTATAGTTAAGAGACCTCTAAGGCAAGAAAAAAAGAAGAGAGAATTATAGGTGTTTATAAACATGGTGAATGCAGTCCTTTAATGACTCATCTGGCCACAAGCCTTGCTAAAATCGATTGGACTAACTTTTGAATCAATATACATAGGAAAAGCTATAAGCTATAGATAAGCCGTCTATTGAAATCTTGAGAACAAGTTTTTTTTTCCTAAATGCCTATTCCAATTTGTAAGTGATAAAAAGACTCCAGCAGTCGTCATAACTCAGCAACCCTGTCCTTGGTGTTTAATGCCCCTGCTGCAGAGCATCTCCGCTGGTGTCGATTTTGGATGGCTCCAGTGATTTCACTCCTAGCGTGTTCTCGCCTAGCACTGGCAGTTGTAGCAAGCAATGGAGAAGTCTGCCTTTTTGGTTTTACCCAAGCTTATCTGCAGCTCTCGTCATCGTTTGGGAAGTTAATCAAGTTGTCTTTTGAGAGTTTGGGGTTTGCTACACAGAGGAGCAGCCAAAGTCATAATGACAAACAGCCTTCAACGCGGCTGCAGTTGGCTTGCCAAGCTCACACAACCTTTACTATACAGTGGGATGCTCTTCTACCCAAAATTAAACTTCAGTTTAATAGGACACACTTGGAGCTACAAAATGTGTAGGACTACAACCCTGCAGCACTCCACTTCATAGATGGAAGTCTTTTGCAAAGGCACACTAGTACAAGTAGTCCTCACCTTATGGCAGTTGAGCCCAGAATGACATTTTTTGTGAGTTTTGCTCCGCTTTACGGTTTATTTCACCACATTTGTTAAGTGAATCACTGCAATTAGTAACACAGTTACTAGGTGAATCTTGTTTCCCCATTGACTTTGCTTGTCAGAAGGTCGCAAAAGGGAATCACAGGATTCCAGGACACTGCAACCATCATAAATGTGAATCGTTTGCCAAGCATCTGAATTTTGATCCTGTGTCCATGGGGATGCTGCAAGAGTCACACATGTGAAAAATAGTCACGTCACTTTTTTTCAGCGCTGTTGTAACTTCAAACGGTCACTAAATGAACTGTTGTAAGTTGAGGACTACCTCTACAGTTTAAAGGCAAAGGAGAGAGCCAACAAGATGCAGAAATTAAGGCGTTGTAATTTCACCTGAGAGTCAGATTTGAGGGTCACCTCAGCCATGGAGGGGCAGGGCAAACTATTTTATAGGACCGTTGTGGGGTAAATGGAAGGAGAAGACACAATGTGTGCCACCTTTCTTTCTCCTGAAGACAAGACAGGGTAGAAATCTTACTATGTAAATCTGATAAGCAAACAAATCCCCTTAGCATTTATACTCTTCTGTCTAGGCAAGAGAGGAATTCCTGAGGTTTAGTCTTTTATGAGGGAGAGACATGGATAAATGAATGCTTCGTTACACAGCCGATTCCATTATGATTTTTTAGGGAGCAAGATCCTATCCTTTCTTTCTGAAATCCCAACTGCTGACCTGTGAACTTGTTTCTGTGATGACCCACCAACCATTGGTCACATCCATATTAGCATTCATCCCACCTTGGGGATCACTTGCTTTTCTAGTAGTAGGAGTTTAAATTGATGGTCTAAATACAGAGGTAGGGAACAATCGCCCCTTTAGGACTTGGGGACTTCAAATCCCAGAATTCTGGGAGTTTATTTTATTTATTTATTTATTTATTTTATTTGTCATACATATATAGTATTGTATTGTAGTATGTTTAACATACTATTATAAAGTAGAGATAGAAAAAATAAAAAGACATTAGGACAGGAACGGTAGGCACAAAGGTGCACTTATGCACGCCCCTTACAGACCTCTTAGAAAAGGGGTCTATTGTATATAATGTAAGGTTGAAGATTTTGGGATTGGGGGAAGAAACAACAGAGTCCGGTAGTGAATTCCAGGCATAAAAGGGCAATTGCTCCCCACCTCTGATCTAAAAAGAGATGATCCCTAGACTGATCGATACAGAATGATTTGAATCATTCCACCCCACCAAAAAAAGATTGTGGTTTCTACAGAGATACTTCTCAGTTTATACTGCTCTCACATCCTTTTTGTCTCTGATATTCAGCTGAGAATACAAATCCTCAAAAATGGTTGGCTCAAGCCAGGGGTGGGTTCCACATACCTTCACTATCGGTTCGCATTGTGACATTTTGCATGCATGTGTTCCCTCATACAATTTGGCTTCCGCACATACTCAGTAGCTGGAATCAGCCAGAAACATAGCTGAGGACCTAATCAGCTGTGCTTCGGGCGAAATAATAAAGGTCAGTTTAACCCAAGGGTGGATGTGAGGGGCCCTTTACAAAAAAATCCCAAAAAAGATGGCAGTGCCCATGGACCGGCATCAGCCAATTCAGTTCAATGACATCACCAGCAAGTCGCTACTGATTCGGGCGATCCGGAGGAACCCACCCCAGCTCAAACCAAACATTTGCTTCACAGTGTTAAGACTACAAATAGCCCGATTCCTAGAACACAATTAGGACCAGAATTTATGTTGCTAAGCAAAGTGGTTTGTTAAGTCAGTTGTATCTGTACTTTACTGTATTGTATTGCCATGGCTGTTAAACGAATCACTGCTGTAATCAATTATTGGGATTGTTAAGAGAATCCAGCCTGACTTTCTTTGCAAGCTGCAAATGTCACGAATGACAACCGCACAACTCTGGGATGCTGCAGCGGTTGTAAATATATGGTGGTTGCTATGCACCTAAATTCTGAACATGTGATGGTGGAGATGCTGTGATGGTCTAAGTGCAAGGATTGGTAAAAAAAAAATCAATTTATACAAAATCCAATTGTAAGTCACTAAACAAATGGTTGCTATCACCTGAAATAAAGTGCAGCCAGGTTTAGATACAGTGGCCCAGCAACAACTAAGCACTCATCACCCCAAGAATATCACTCCTGTGCTCCAGGCCCTGTGCTGGCCTTCCATTTAGCCTCGGGATGCAATCAAAGTCCTTCCTGTGCTCTTATAGTCTGAGATAGCCCTGCCACTGAGATTATTATTATTATTATTATTATTATTATTATTATTATTTTATTAGATTTGTATGCCGCCCCTCTCCGCAGTCTCCGGGCGGCTCACAACAGTGATAAAGAACAATATGTACTGACAAATCTAATAATTTAAAATCTAAAATAGCAATTGTACATTTAAAAAATCTAAAAACAAGGAACCCCAATATAAAAAACATACATATAGTCACATCATGCACTAAAACTATATAGGCAGGGGGAGATGTCTCAGTTCCCCCATGCTTGACGACAGAGGTGGGTTTTGAGGAGTTTACGAAAGGCAAGGAGGGTAGGGGCAGTTCTAATCTCTGGAGGGAGCTGATTCCAGAGGGTCGGAGCCGCCACAGAGAAGACTCTTCCCCTGGGTCCCGCCAGACGACATTGTTTAGTCGATGGGACCCGGAGAAGGCCAACTCTGTGGGACCTGACCGGTCGCTGGGATTTGTGCGGCAGAAGGCCATCTCTGGCCAATTGGATTTGATCTGCGCTCAACCCATGTATCCTGGGATAAATTTTGGGTAATTTTCTGCTTCTACTTTCCCAGAGGAGGAAGTGCTGTTCAGTGGCAACATTTTATTTCATGGAACAACCTCCCATTAGAAACAAGGTTGGCTGCCTCAGTCTCGATCTTCTGGAAATTCCTGAAAAGACGTATTCCAGAGGGCCGCTAGCGAGTGGGAAGGTGTCTGGTTTGGGTAACGTTTCTGGTTTTAGAATGGCATATGTATTTCAATTCCTACGGTAGACATTTTATTTAAATGCTTGGGCTGTCTGAAATTACTGTAAACTGCTGAGAATCTTGCAACTGCAGCAGAGACTGGCAGGTAGATAGATAAAATATATTTATAGATTGTAGAAAACCCCCTGACAGCAGCTTTACTGCAAATTCTTTGGTCCATGGTTAAGAAAAATGCATTTAAAAAAAAAGAATCGACTGGTTTGCAGTATAACAAATCTAGCAGATTTGTAACCACGAGGTTAGTTCATTTAACTCTGCACCTCCATCCCATATAAAGCTAGTAGCAAACTGAATGGCGCTTCCATGCCCCCAAGGCCTGGAATCATACTCATATTTGCTCCAGCATTGTCCCAACCACATTTAGGATCCAAACAAAGTCTGCATATAGGTAAGCCATGAGCAACCAGAAATCTGAATACTGTTTCTGGTAATAAAACTGCTATATCTCTGCCCTTTGGTATTCCGAGTAATCTTACGATCTCTCTGGTTCTTGAAACCGGGTGGAAGCAGGGTACAAGGAGTTCCCCATAATTCAAAACACCCTCATCTTTTAGAGACAAAGTGTGTGAAGGAACGTAAATGACACCAGATCCTCAAAGTAATAAACTTGGAGTCTGCCCCATTGGGGTTCCAGCCAAATCCTTTCCTAGTATTTTATCATTTATTTTATTAAACCAGTTTATATGGTCCCTCATCTTGAGCCAAGAGTTTTATTTCCTGTGCTAAATTTGCTACTCAATTTAGATACTACTAGTAGTAATAATTATATTTCTGTGATCTTCAAAATTTGCATGATCACCTTGGCTTGTAAAGAATGGAAGTCAGAGAATACAAGGGGCAATGTAGAGAAGCTGATAATGTGGTGTTTTGTTTTGTTTCCTTAATATTGGGACTTGAGTTTATCCAATATAATTGATGAGAAATTGTGATACTGTCTGTTTACTGATTTCTGGCATTCAGAGCAGCAAGGTCTGCTGAGTGGTTATACAGTAAAAGCAAATTAGACACATTTCTGGAAAAAGAGGTCTATCGATGATCATTTAAGCATTTCAAAGAAATGGAACTTCCAGAAGCAGTTGCAGTATACCTGTAAATCATAGTTGCTGGAAAATACAAAATGGAGGAGAGCTACACCCTTCAGGAGTTCCTTATTGCTTATTAGCTTCCAAGTATGTAGTAGGAGCATTACAATGGTACTGCTATTCTGAACCACACTATATGTGCCTGTTGTAGGAAAGGAGGAACCTGTTCCCAAAGTGGAGATTGGCAACCCTATTTTGCCAACACAACCAGCATGGCTCAATGCACAAGAATTCAAAAATGACGCACTTGTGGCTCTGTCTGCCCAACCTGTTTTTCTCCTATACAGTATTCCATTTCTTTTATTATTATTCTGGTGCTTTTAGGGCTCGTTTATGACAAAACGAGTTTGTGGGTTTTGGGTGAGCTCTTATCAAAAGCTAATCAGGTTCTCACAGGAGTCTCACCTCTCCTGATTCAGAAGTTTCTGGCTAGTCTCTGTGGGAAAACAAAACCCAGGATTTGGATGGAATGCTCTGTAATTCTTACCTGCTCTAGGGACAGAAACCCCACATTTCTTGCAGCAGATGTTTGGCAAAATAAAGAGAAATTGAGATGCCATCTAAATAACCTTCATGGCTGAATCTGATTCAGTATACATACCAACTTTGCATTTAGCAAACGAGGTAGCAGCAGACAGTACAGACTTTTGGGGTGGTGGGGGGAGGTCTTCTTTTGGCAAAACATTCACAAAACATTTCAGGATGGGTCCATGTGATGAGGCCAAGGGAGTTAGAAAGGTTGAATAGGTGCAGTTGGAAGGGCGGCACAGTCAGGAAATGCTCAGGGAAACTGCTATACAGCTTTGGGATGGGAAGCCAAGGCAGGGGTCACACTAAATGTTTAGCCAGGATTGGTAAAGGAGGCAATTAATCATGGTTTTCAAAGGAGGGATCACATGCAAGCTAAGCCAAACCACACTATGGCTTAGTGTGGCAAGTAAACTTAGCTCTCACAGAAAAATACTTAATTCCTTAATAATCTCTTTTGAAATATGTTCCAATAGACAAAAAAAGCAGCCCAAGTGGAATGACGTTCATTTTAAAAGCCTTCTTAACACACACACCCTTGGAAGAAATAAAGATGTTGTCCCAACTTGTGTCCTTCAAGAAAGCTGTGATTGGGTCTTGTTGTAATTTTGCCTTTCATTGAAGGATCTCCAGGAATTTAACCTTCTGTTACTCTCTCCTTTTAGCATTGTCTGGAATACTTTGAGCAGGACACAGAAAAAGACAGCTCTGGACCCACAGTGGAAGAAGTACTCACAGGTTGTAGTCTATGTCAAGAGGGCCTCCACAACAGTTTTGATTGTTGGCGACCAATCCTACTAAGTCAGAACATGGCTTCCTTGATTTTGGTTTGTTCCATAAAACCTAGCTACTGTGGTTTGCAAATCATCATTGATGGCTTGGTGAGATGTGTGATCCTGGACTATCAGAGTTTAAGACACACAGTCAGCTGTGTATGTTTTTCCTTTTTTAAAAGTTTGTAAGCTACCCAGAGTCATTACAGAGTTGGGTATCATCAAAATTTGATTAAATAAATTTAACAAGCCATTTAAACAAGCTGTGACTTAATGTGCATTAGCCTGAGATTAGCCAAGATTACTCAATCCACATTGAAGGAAATATCCATCCATCCATCTATCATCTATAATCTGTCATCTAAATTTGTGCCTGGTTCTCATTTCATACTACAGATGGGGGATTTCATATTCCTCTCTGTAAATAAATATTGGTAATTAAAAAGCACAAATAAGTTAGAATGGTTACACTAAAAACCTCTGCCAGCATGCCTGGGAATCTTCTAAACTCAGCAATGTTTAACACAAAGCTCTGTCACCTGAGTCCTTCCAGACAGCAGTTTGAAACGAAGTTGCTGAGGTAAAGATTTCCTGGTTCATTAGGAGCAAGGTTTGTCTTTCAAGCTCAGCTGTGTGTTCAAATAGATAATGTCAACTTTTTATTTTTAATAGCTCTGAAGTCCACCCAAAGAACATTGTTAATGGGCTGATTAGAAATTATAACCAATAAATGGGATGTTGCAAGGATTACTATCTTGTGTACATTCCAGCTCTTAAGAAATGGAGAACATGGACAGGAATAGTTCTTTGAACTACTGAAATCCAGAGACAAAAAAAATAAAATCCTAATTGGTCCTAATGACCCGGACCTTTCTGCTTTGAAGTAATTGGTGTTTTCATTCCATAGAATCCTTATTCCCAAATTATCATCTGGCACAGTTTTTGGTTTCCTCAAAAGCCCCATTCTAACTGGGTCTGCCTCACTTTCTAATAAAAGAATTTTATGCCTGCAGCTAAAAAGCAGATTGCCTAGTTGGGGTCCTTCATAGGATCACTACTGCTCCAATTGCACAGCAGTAGAAACGCTTAAGAGAGTTGTTCTTGGCTGCTCCTAGGAGAATGCAGCAACTCAGAAGTAATCCTTGCTTTGCTTGCACTAATTTTTATCAGCCTCCCCACATTGCATCAGGTGAGTAACGGCTTCTGGACTCTCCTGAAAGCTTTCCCATTGCCAAAAGGTTTTTCAGCCAACTTGTGCAGTCAGTGCTCTAACACATTTCAGGAAAGGAAAACTCTGCAGCTGAAATGCCACTTTCCCAGCTGAGAAAGTCTCTCTCTCTCCAGCACACACACCCCTTTTTTTCCTCAGGCGGGCAATTTGTCTTCAGACAATGATTTCCACCACATGCCTCCTTTTCCCAGTGTGATTATCTTCACTCGCTCACATATACAAATGCACACCCTTTCCTCTAGCTATTGCCATATAGCCTTGAGCCTGTGCACGTTTACTTGTGACAGGTAACCCTGTCTTCAATTCAAACACACTTGCCCAGGCAAGGGGGCATGGAACTGTGGTGAGGGCCTTTTGTTTACAGCCTTGTCTAGCCTGGTCAGCATTATTTTTCTCCCTTTTAAGCTGCCTTCTTAAAACTCACTCTCTGAGAGTGCCAGGCCCTAAGAAGTCTGTGCTGATATCCAGTCAAGGAAAAGGCAGCCCTATCAATGTTAGATTTGTCAATGCAATTTGTTAGACAAATCTAACAAATTGACAAGATAACTTTTTTAAAGGTTTTAATAGTAATAGAACACATACATTATACTTAATGTAAACCACTTTAAACCTGATTGTATTTTTTTTATTTTTACAACAGTTGTCAAAGTCTGGAATATCTTATCTGACTCACTTGTCTCGGCTACTAACTTTCAGAGTTTTAAATCCAACTTCTGTGAACCTCATTTCATATTTAACAGGTTCCTAAGGGTGTGTGTTTGTGTGTGTAAGCACACTAATGTGCCTATCATCCCTGTCACATTTGTGTCATTTTTGTTTGATAAATAAATACACAACTACCTCTCATGAGTGCCTTGTTTTTTGCAGCCCAGAAAGTGTAGTGTGAAACACTTACTAATCCATACAAGTTCCTGAGATGGCTAGGATCATTTGGTCATAGGGAAAGATGCTTTGATACATTCATAGTTCTGCTTTTTTGGTAAATAGGTGTACAGGAGGCATGCTTTAAGAAAGAATCTAAAACCTGACTGCCATCTTTCACACATAGCAACACACTTCTGCTAATCATATTTTCTAACCTTCCCCCATCCAAATTAAGCCACTCTTGGAAACAGTATTTATTAAATGGCTGTGTGACCCTGTTCACGTCAGCTCACATTCTTCTGCAATTCATTTTTCAAAGCCCTATACTGGTCATTCAAAAACAACAGCAGGCGAGTAGAACCCAACTCCATAACCCAATGTCAAGAAACAGCAACCCTGGGAATCCAGCAGACTCACCAAATGAGGACCCGGATGGTGGGGGCAATAGCCTAGCTTTGTTAAAAAAGTGCTATTGCTAACATGTTGTAAGCCGCCCTGAGTCTAAGGAGAAGGGCGGCATAAAAATTGAATGAATGAATGAATGAATAAATAAATAATAAATAGGTGAGAACAGGAAGCAAGGAACTATTCCTTTCCTGCCAAAATCAGGGCAAATTAACTACATTTCAGCTATACTATTTCAGACAGCTGTGGATAGCCGTCTACTTGATGATTCTCCTTCCCCTCTCTAGAGAAGAAAAGGTTAAAGAATGCAATTTTCCCACCTAGAAAATCAGGGTGTGAGAAAAATTCTAGTTGCTTTCCCTAATAAACTACATGTCTACATGCAAGGAATTGTAATCAGATTAAATAACTGTGGTGGAAATGACTTCTTTATGTAGAGTTGTGTATAACTTTCTTCACAATAAAACGGGAGCCAGATCTGCCTGGGGAGGGAAGGCAATGCAGTATGCTTTCTCACCCTGAAGCATAACTCTGAGCAATTTTACTATGACAAAGTCACTTTCCACCACATATGGTTCATTGCAATCTGAAGTTGCCCAGCATGAAAGATTGCAATTTCTTCAGCAATCCCAGCGACCGGTTAGGTCCCACAGAGTTGGCCTTCTCCGGGTCCCGTCGACTAAACAATGTCGTCTGGCAGGACCCAGGGGAAGAGCCTTCTCTGTGGGGGCCTCGACCCTCTGGAACCAGCTCCCCCCTGAGATTAGGATTGCCCCCACCCTCCCTGCCTTTCGTAAACTCCTTAAGACCCACCTTTGCCGTCAGGCATGGGGGAACTAAAACACCTCCCCTTGCCCATGTTGTTTTGTTGATTGATTGACTGTGTGCCTGTTCTTTTATATATACTGTTTTTATGAGATTATTAATTTTAAATTGTAACTAGATGGGTGGGCATTGGATTTGATATTATGTACTGCACTGTTTTTTATTATTGTTGTGAGCCGCCCCGAGTTTGTGGAGAGGGGCGGCATATAAATCCAATAAACCTAACCTAACCTAAGTTAGTTCTTACTGCGGAGTAAATAAGAGTTTCCCTCCAATTTTCACAGCCCAGTGGCACAGTGGTTAGAGAGCAGCACTGCAGGCTACTTCAGCTAACTGCTAGCTGTGGTTCAACCGTTCAAATCTCACCACCGGCTCAAGGTTGACTCAGCCTTCCATCCTTCCGAGGTGGGTAAAATGAGGACCCAGATTGTTGGGGACAATAGGCTGACTCTGCAAACCGCTTGGAAAGGGCTGTTAAACGCACTGCGAAGCGGTATATAAGTCTAAATGCTATTGCCATTCCTTTCCTGCCATAAAAAAGCAGTTCTTAAAAGCGATTTAATCGGATAGAAATGCTACAGATCGTACTTGAGGATTCAAAAGGTGTTGTTTTATATCTCCCCCCACCCGCCCCCCCCACACACCGGCACGTGCACGAAGTTATTCTCCGCACCTCTCGTGAACTTTGTGATCGGAGCCGCGGTAGCTACGGTACGATCCCCCTCCCCCTTTATTAAAAAACAACCACGCTGGTCACCGGCACTCATTTGGCCTTTCTCAGGCTGTGAGAACGGGCTCCACTTCTCGGAAAGATTAGGAAATGGGCTTTTCTCTCTCTCTCTCTCTCCCCCACACACTTTTAAAAACAAACATGTAAGTTTCTCTTGACTAAGGATGCACTTTGCCAGAGCGCGCGTGTGTGTGAACGTTCATTCCCACATGTACTGGGCGGGGGGAGGGGGGTTGTCGGGATGAAGCAGCGTTTCCAAAGACACCCCCCCCCCCCGAATGAGAGAAAAAAAGTCAAGGCCCCCCTCCTCGCAAAGGGGACGTCGTCGGTGAAAGGAAGCCCCCCCCTTCCCTCCCCCCTTTTCCACACCTCACGGTGTTGTTGGTTTTTTTTTTTAAAGCCGCTTCTCTCCTCACAGTCCGAACACCAGCCCAGCGCGAAGCTCGGCTGGGCTTCCGAATATTAAGTTTTCCTTTCTTTCTTCGCAAGCTTTATTTGCGCAAAGCCTACAGGGGTCGGAATGGCAGGCGAGCGCAAAGAACGCGGGTCCGGACTCGCCTTCCCCACCTGCTCGCCTCTCACCTCGTGGCAAATCTCCGCCTTTCCTCGCCTTTTTCGCGCTATCTCGCCCTCCCTCCCCCTCCCCTGCCCGGGTGGCCGTCGCTCCTCCTCTTGTCACCCTTCCAAGGAAAAAGGCAAAGCCTCCCCCCCTCCCCCTTCCCCCCCCCCGGGAGACCCGAGGCGGCGCTGCCGCTTCCTTTTCCACCCTCCTCCTCCTCCTCCTCAATGCATATTAATGGCAACGCATGCGCTGCCTGTCCCTTTTTTCCCCTCCTCTTGTGGCCATGGGCTAGCGAAGCGCGAAAGAGGCATTCTCTTCAGTGGGGTTTGCGGGACGGGCGGGCGGGCGATTCTCCCTCATTCTCCAGTTGCTTTTTTGTGTGTGTGTGCGCGCGCGCGTCTGTGTGCGCGTGTCCCCCCCCCCCACTCGCCCTCCTCCTCTTTTCTCGCGCGCGCGTGTAAATTTTTTTTTTTTTTTTTTGGATTTGTTTTGTTGCCGTCGCGGTCGGTCCTCTTTCGGGTGTCGTCTATGTGCGTGTCGCGGGGGGTGGGGAGGGGGGCTCGCCCGGGTTATTGTGTGGCCTTGAGCGAGAGGGGGCGAGTCATCCGCAGAGAAAGAGAGGCGGAGAAGGGGGGCTGGAAGGGACCCGAATAACCCTCGGGAGTTCTATAGATATATACACACACACATATATATAAAAAGAAGAAAGCAAAGAGAGGAGGGAGGGGAAAGGGGGGGGGAGAATAAAAGGAGGCTGAGCTGCCTTGCAATTGAAGATTTGGGGCGCTATTGAAGAAGGAAAAAAAGCGTGTTGGAAAAGTGGCGCGGTGCCTTCCCCACCCGCGCGTACTTTGGATTCGGGGAGTATATTAGAGCCGGACAGCGGCTGCCTCACAGCAGCGGCACCTCGGGAGCGTCTGTCGAGCGAAAGAAGGGGGACTCTGCAAGGAAAGAGGCATGCTTTTATCCAGGAGGCGACCGCAGCTCACGGAGTTTTCCCTAAGTCTCTTCCTTGCGCTGCTATGCTTGCGAGTAAAGGTACGTTGCGCACCTCTCTTAAAAAATGAGTTTGCTCTGGGGGTTTTTTTTGTTTAAACCAAACTTACAAAACGCTTCTCTATTCTCTTCCCCCCCCCTCCCTCCGGCGTCCTTTTAATTTTGTACCACCGAGTTCTGGTGAGGATTTCGAGGAACCTCGTGCCTTACAAGCTTGGTTGTTGTTTTTTTTACCCCTTCTTTGCATTTTTTTTTCATTTAAAAAAAAACACGCTTTAATATGCAACGTATCTTCCCAGCTGGGAACAGCCTGAGATAAATTTTTAAAGCAACTGCCCCGCCCTCTTCGCAGATTTATCTAATTACAACCAAACTTTCCAAAGATTTGCTCCATTTCGCTTTTTCCTACCAGGAGTTCTGCTTTTTTATTTTTTTATTTTTAAGAGCTGATTGCAAAACGACTTACAATTTGTACGGTTGCATGGGCTCTATTAGAATTATGGGTTTGCCTTGTGTACGGATTATTGCGGATTCAAAGAGATGGGTTTTCTTTTTAAATGTCCCTTCCCAGATTACAGCATGACACCCTTTTCCAACTCTAATTATGAGAATTTTCTTGCTTGCTTCTTCTTCTTTTTTTGCAGGGGGGGAGGGGGAAGAAGAAATGCACTTGTGACTTGCGTTTTCATAGCTTATTTGGTACTTTAGAGCAGTGTTTCCCAACCTTGACAACTTGAAGATATCTGGACTTCAAGTCCTAGAATGCTGGCTGGGGACTTCTGGGAGTTGAAGTCCAGATATCTTCAAGTTGCCAAGGTTGGGAAACACTGCTTTAGAGGAAGGATATAGAAATCTGTCTTGACATTTGTGATGCTTAACTTTCACTGATCCGGTTTTCTTTTTTACACAACCTGTGTGACTAAAACTCTGTTCCTCTCCCTTTCCTGGGGAGGGTCTTTCTTTAACAGGTGACACTAACATCGGGCCAGTTCGAGTTTGAGATCATATCCATGCAAAATGTAAACGGCGAATTGCAAAATGGAAATTGTTGTGATGGGACCCGAAACCCAATTAATAAAAAATGCACCAGAGATGAATGCGATACCTATTTCAAAGTTTGCCTGAAGGAGTATCAGTCCCGCGTTTCTGCTGAGGGCGCTTGCAGCTTTGGATTGGGATCTACCCCGGTCATCGGTGGGAATACCTTTAATTTAAAATACAGCCGGAATAATGAAAGGAACCGGATTGTCCTCCCTTTCAGTTTTGCCTGGCCGGTGAGTTTGAAGCACTTAAGGCATCCTGCCACATTTTGTGTGTGTGTGTGTGTGTGTGTATGCATATGAAAGTGCTGGTGCTGCGTTCAATATTCTTGGTGGAGTTCTTGGCTTCCCTTTGTTTTCTATCCAGCCCTCAAAAAACAAGCGTTTGGCAAACACATACAAACCCTTCCTAGGCTAGAGACGTACTGCTTGGTTCCATTTAACTTAGAAGTAGGAGCTTCAGGTAGCTTGTGCCACCTGAAGTATAATGTACTCTGTGTGCATTCGCTCTTTGAAAGTATGTGTGAGTTCCCTTGAGAATTACAAAGGTCACAAGTTCATGTTACCGATTTTATTTTTCTTCCCAATTAGTTCTTGTGCCCAGGAAAAAGGGAGGGGCAGTGCCTCTCCCGGTCCCTTGGTGAAATGTGGCTTGCCAGAAAAGGGCATGCTTTGGGGAATCCTCTATAAAGTGTTCTTCTCTGTATTCTCCCTGGTGCTCACTGGAGCTGTTTGCAGTGCCTCCTTCTCCAAGAATCTTGGATGCTTATAAAGCGGAATGAAAGCCATAGACCCCACCTTGCAAATTTATTTATTTATTTATTTTATTTATTTATTATTTGGATTTGTATGCCGCCCCTCTCCGAAGACTCCGAAATGTACTGATCTCCCCTTGTAAACTGTCATTGCTGCTGGCTAAGCAGAAATCTCCCCTGGAATCATGGTTCTTTAGTGTAAACTGGGATGTCTATTCTAAAACGCAAAGATTTGCATTGGTGAAGGTTTGAACTTTAACTTTTGGAGCAGGCCCAAGAGTAATATTGGCTGTAAATAATCCAGTCCTTAAATAAGTGATGAATCCATCTGTACCTCATGCATTTTGCTTGCTCTTGATGAAGCTTCTTTGAAGTTGAGGTGGCTGATTGATGTCGGAATACGCTATCTTTGCTCAGGGCCAAAGCTTGAACAGTATTTACAAAAAGCAGAAAAGCAACAGTTTTGGCCAGACATGTGGGTTCCATCCAACATCCTTGTTAAAGATGCTGAACCATTGTAAGTTGCAAGTGGCTTCAAGGAGTATTTCCTGGTTACTTGGAAATCCTGATGAGAACCTGCCTCTTCTTGAAGAGGGTCCCTCCCCCCATTGGTTTTTTTTGGAAGAAGTGTAACTATGAGGTCTCAGACACAAGATTGTGTTTTCTTATTGGCTCAGATTACTAAATTGGAGGCCGTGGGAGGGATGCCCAAGCCACCGCCTCTTCTCTCTAGCAGTTAGCAGAATTTGCCAAATGCTGCTGTACTGCCTCCTATCTGCCTGTGTGGTAAAAAATCTTCAGCTCACTCATTTTTCCTCAGTGTTTTCCCCCTCCCAACTTTTCTTTGTTTTGGGGGGGGGGGTTGAACCCCAATTCATGTATTTAACCCTGCTGTTCTGTTCGAAAAAAGTTCCTAATGTTATGTTCCCGGGTCACCCTGACCCGGACCGAAAACTCTTCATTTGCAGTGCTTATGTTTGGTCTTTTTGAAAGCTTTTTTCACCTGGAAACATGTTTGAACATTTCTGCACACAATGGAATGAAAATTGAACTGAAAAAATTAATCCTTATTGGTTTATTTTGCACATAAATGTGCCTCCCCCCCCGTTTTTGTGAAAGTTTTTTCAATTTATGGATAGTTTTGCTTGCAAAATCCATTCTATTTTACTAAAGTTGGTGTGGGATTGGTAGCTTGAACATTTCTGCACACAATGATATGAAAATTGAACTGAGAAAATTAATCCTTATTGGTTTATTTTGCTCATAAATGGGCTCCCATGCTTATACTCAAATAGGCTTATACTCGAGTAGGCTTATACTCGAGTATAAAATGATATGGTCTTATATTCAAAAATAAACCAATAAGAATCATTTTTTTTCAGTTCATTTCTATTTTTCTTATGTTTAGGATTGTTCAATTTAGTATATCAAAACTTTTGAGTTTATTGATAATTTTGCCTGCAAAATGCATTCTATTTTACTATTCTATTTTGGTGTGGGATTGGTAGCTTGAACCTTTCTGAACATAATGATATGAAAATTAAACTGAAAAAATGATCCTTATTGGTTTATTTTGCTCATAAATGGGCCCCCATGCTTATACTCAAATAGGCTTATACTCGAGTAGGCTTATACTCGAGTATAAAACAATAAACCAATAAGAGTCATTTTTTTCAGTTCATTTATATTTTTCTTATGTTCAGGATTGTTCAATTTAGTATATCAAACCTTTTGGGGGAAAATTCCTTAGGGATTTGTAGCCTTAAAAAATATAAATTGACACGAAATTCAAAAAGGATGGGGGGAGGGGCTTTTTGATCAAAATAAAAATATAAGTCTCAATTTTTCCAGTTCAATTTTCATATCATTATGTTCATAAATGTTCAAACTAGTTTTCCAGTGGAAAAAGTTTTCAAAAAGACCAAATTCAAGTACCTAAAAAAAATCATTTTGATCCGGGTCTATATGACCCGAACAGAGTAAATGTGACTTTTTTTTTGCCAAGAAAAAAATTTTTCCCCCACCCCCACAAATATTTTTTTGATGATCAGCATTGTTAAATTGAGTAAATGAATGCGTAAGATTTTAAAGAATATTTCGGATTTGGAGCATAAAAAAATAAAAAGTGAAAATTGTTGCAAGCAGCCAGGGGGGGGGGAGAGGCCTTATTTCTGATGTTAAAAAAACAGTAAGAATCATTTTTTTCAGTTCCTTTATATTTTTCTTATATTCAGAAATGTTCAAGGTACCATTCCCACACCAACTCCAGTAAAATAGACTGCATTTTGCAAGCAAAACTATCCATAAATTGAAAAAACTTTCACAAAAACGGGGGGGGAGGCACATTTATGGGCAAAATAAACCAATAAGGATTAATTTTTTTCAGTTCAATTTTCATTCCATTGTGTGAAGAAATGTTCAGACTACTTTCCAAGTGAAAAAAGCTTTCAAAAAGACCAAACATAAGCACTGCAAATGAAGAGTTTTCGGTCCGGGTCAGGGTGACCCGGGAACATAACATTAGGGAGTTTTTTTTTTTCAGCAAGAAAGAAACCTCCCACCCCCCCAAAAAAATTCTCATAGAGAGAACCCCTGAAATGATGAAAAGTCATGAAATTTCAAGTTTCAGATATGCAGGGAAAATTTTTTACAGGGTCTCAAACCTTGATTTCGGGTCTCACAGACCCGAACAGAACAGCAGGGTTAAAAAGATACTAAGTACAAAAAACGTTACATACTCAGGACTGTGGGTTGAATTTTACTGGG
This sequence comes from Erythrolamprus reginae, assembly GCF_031021105.1. Lineage (NCBI taxonomy): Eukaryota > Metazoa > Chordata > Lepidosauria > Squamata > Dipsadidae > Erythrolamprus > Erythrolamprus reginae. Next base: position 241,060,414 of record NC_091950.1, read on the forward strand.
GATAAGATAAAGCCATGCCATCAAAGGACTACATTTTTTAAAGGGTGGTGATTGCCACATTTTTGTTAAAAATTCAGACTTTTATTCTTTTTTTTCTCTCTCAATTGAGAAAAGCCTGTTGAAGGATGCCTTGTTTAAGAAATCTGTCTCAGATGTCATAAAGCAAATTGTTTGTGTCTCATTACCAAACGAACAGTGACTTGCACTTTTGCAAAAAGGAAGCAAGGATTGAAATCTGTTTTTCTAGGAAATTTGGTAGAAATCAGCTCCGCGCATAGATATATATAACACAATCGCTGTCTATATTTGGAACCAAGTCTAACTTAGGTCAGTGAGGCTTACTTCCAGATAAATCACTATAAAAACTGAACCTTTATCTGGAAAGAAGGTGGAGATTGTTTGAAAGTAAACCACACTTGTCTGCTTTTCTTTATGTTCCAGCATGGCCATGTGCTTTTCTTTCCAACCTTTTTGAGCATTTTGAATTAGACGTGACTTAATCTTACAGTAAGCTCTTTGCCTCACAGGTTCCTTGGTAGGTCTGTCTCTAAAAGTACTAGCTGTTGATATTTATTTTTACTTTACTAGATAACGCAAGCATTACAGTGGACAGCATATGCAGACAAAGGACCCACCAGAATAGATTTAGGGTTGGCAAAACATTCCTGTATCAAAAATCTGATTCAAATTGAAGCTAGTTTCCACAGCATGGACAGAAGTTGTGTTTTCCTCGTGCTCCTGAGGCGTGGTGCTTTTTTCCTCCCTTTCATCCATCCAGCTGGGCGTATCTGTTTTCCTATTACAGCTCTCACTTTTGTTGTTACCTGTCTTCTGCAGGCGTGCTTCAGGCCTCATGCCACCTCTTGTTCATTAAGTGTTAGGCATGGCCAAATCATCTGCAGGCATGTTTTGGGATATTGAGCTACAAAGGCAATCCACAGCATAACTTGCACAACTCTAAACTTGTTAACCAAGGAAGTTGTTCCTGAGACTTGGGTTAGGTGTCTACTCTGTTACTCATAGAACAGTTATTGTCTTCTTTTTGATGATGGGTGGGTAAACATCCTAGCCTGTAACAAACTAGGCAGTTTTTAAAAAGTTGGTGTAAGCCACTGCTTTGCCTGGATTCCCCACCATTTCAACAGTAGGAGACACATACATATGAATTGCTATTGCTTGGAGTGATGTTTAAGGAAGCCTCTCTAGCTTGTTTTTAACAAATCTTGCATCTTCTATTTACTAAAAATGTTTCTCCCTGTGGTCTTTTCAGAAACTACACTTACTGCAAAATAATATTGTGTGACACAGCATTTTGTCCACCACTTTTTCCTAACAAACCACGAATTCTTATTTTCTTTTGAGGGAAACAGTTATTTTTGGTTTGCTTTTAAAAGGGAGGTGTAGGAAGTTTGGTTGTTAAAACTTCCCATTTGCCTGGTCTGGATTTTGATGTAAACTGAATGAGTAATGATTGTGGGGACAGAGGGCTGTAAATTTCCTTTTAAGAGATTGGAGATTTGAATTGGTTGCTAGGAAACAGGACAGCAAATCAGCAGGAAGGAAATAAAGGGATCCATCCAGAACACCACACCTGCAATCATGGCTAAAATTAAGCAGGAAAAAATGGAATTGGCTAACATTTAGAAAGCTTGACCAACACTTCATCCAAGGAGGATTCTCTGTATTGATAATAAAATCTCACAAAAATGCTTAGTCTCTAAAGAGATTCTATTCTTAGCTCTTATTCCTTAGAATGCGTTTGTTTAAAGACCTCAATACAGTGCATAAATCGATTTATCTCCAGTACAGTATTTGAATTGTATTGATCCATTGAGGTAAGCAGCCATTATTTATTAAGTGGGGAGCATTAAAAGTTTGTCTTGTGATATGGGTCCCATCTCTCCCTGTGTCCCAGGAGTTTTTGTCTTGTCTAAAATATATTCCCCAGAACCTGAAACAGTCCCCTTTTATAATCCCTGATGGATTTTCCAATATACAGTATAAAGTATACCAACCTGCTGGATTTGGAATAAGGTGCTCTAAAGTACTTTAGAAAAAAAATTAAGAGGAAAGTTTTAAGTGTCTTACATTTGCATGAACCTTTGGGTTTGAAAAACCTTGGAAGCAAGCCAGGTGGTTATTTCAGAAGATTCTTTTAAAAGTAGTTTGCAGATGGTAAGATTCCTTCAGAATCTGTTGAGCAAAACTATCATTTTGCTGAGTTATGCTAGGCCTTTATTTTGTAGCCAGTTCACCTAAAGGCCTTTTGTCTGGTCTCTTAAAGGGTCTCTGACCTAAGGAGGAAGGAAAAAAGAAAAGCTATCAGATAATCTCTGAGCTTGTGAATACTTTCCCATTCAGACTTTGCAAGACCAGTCGCTCCACTTAAAGTAACTTTCTGAAAGTGAAATTTGCAGCACCAAGCATAGAATTAAGCAGTGTTGGGTAAACCTGCATTCACTAAAAGGACTGAGTACATCGTGGGAAAGACTGTGGAATGTGAAAATACTTAAGTTATTTTTAATGAGAGGCTACAGTGGAGCAGGTAATTGTTTGCATGGAGTTGGTTACTTTTCAAACGCTTCATCCCTGTTAAGATTGCAGCTCATTGGGCGAGGTTGGTAACCCACAATGTGTAATGCTTTGTAATCTGATTGTAATATTTTTTTACAACCTTTGCCCATGAGTTTAACTTGGAATGTGTGCATTCTTAAAACAGGAACTGATTTGTTTATCCCCACATCCTCCTGCAACAAAAACAAAGGCCCACTGTAGGTGAATAAGTCTATACAGTTTTAAAGATAACCTAATTCTATAGACGATTGGACTGTTTTTTAAATTTCCCCTTGAGTAGATTCTTCAAAAATCAATATAGGTTATGCATTTATGCACACTAGCGAATAAATGCTTTGAGTCACTTCTGATCAGGCTGAAAGTCCATCAGCTTTTGCTGTTGGATAAGTACATGAGCAACCTCTGCTGTTAGAAAGAACACAACAATTATTTTTAAAAAGTGTGATATTCCTTCAATAGAATTATGCCCGTGGTGTTTGAGGTTCAAAGATTTTGAGTAAGTTAACTGCTTTGTTATAGTATGAGATTGTACTGGAAATGAAGTGAGTAGAATGACAAGGTGCCAAAAGAAAGCTAAAATAAACATGTACTGGGTACATGGAATCATGCAGTGCAAATGGCCCATCATGTAATGAAATGGCTAAATGGGCTCAAATAAATGCCCTGATATTTTGTAAGGTTTTCTTATGGACAATATTTCTACTACTATCTCTTCTCCTTCTCTCCTTCGTTGAGGCTTACCCTTAACTTTTTGCTTTACTGACTGCTAGGTATTCTGCCTATTAACCTTGTCACCCTGTCCTAACTAGGGCATTGAATAATCAAAGCTGTCCTTTAAGCAGGTAGTGAAGCTAAATGCTGAGAATAGCAGATAATCTTGGTGGTGATGTTTAAACTAGCCACTGGCAGCCCAGCATGCTTGAGAGAAGATAGGTGCAAACAGATATAGTTATCAGTTCCCTTACCTCTTTAAAAAATAATAATCTTAGTCCCATCCTTTGGCCAGCAGATGAAGTCTTTTTTGGAGAATATCTAATCAAAGACAAAAATACCATGACTCCTTACTAAACTTATATGCCCCCCCCCCTTTTAAAGCAGATCACTTTAGTCCTTGGAATATTGTAGTCTGACCACCCAGACAGAAGCAGTGGTGGCTAATATTGAGCAGTGACAATAGCGTGGCCATGCTGACTGCAGAGAGGATTATTGAATATAATGGGGCCAGTCCAAAAATAATGCTAATACAGGGCAAGTAACAGGAAGCAACAGTACACTCAGCATAGTTTGGCTCCCAGACAAACTGTGGGCTAGCTTTACACAATGGCAAGTTCAGCACATCCCTAATAATAGTGATTATTATTCCATCAGCCTTGCCAGAACCCTGATTTGACTTGGTTCATTACAGGCGGAGCAAGCATATTCAGAAGTCACAGTATCTTCATTTCAGAGATGGGCGGAGAAGAGTTATATTAGGGGGTGCTTAGGAGTGGGACAAATCTTTGCTGCTTCTGCAAAGGGGGGGGGGCCGGGGGCGCAAAGCTGACTCTGAACTAAATGAATAACTCAGCAAAGTCCATGTCAAATAAGATTTTTTTTTCCCTTCCAAAAAATTTTGACATCAGCTTGCCAGGGCCTGGAGCTGTCTTGCTGTGCTAGCTATCAGATTTCCAGGCTTTCTCTATTTTGTTGATCTGGAACTAAAAATCACGCCATGTTCAGATAAGTGTTCATTTCTGTTCTAAAGATTGATTTGCAGTAAAATATACAACTTGAAATTAAAATCATTTTGTTATTGTTAACAGCAACGCTAATGGTTGTAAGGAATCCAAGTGAGAATTGCTCTGATCTAGCAAACCTACTTCAATTTGAGACTAGCTGGGTGTGCTTGCTCAGTTACTCTGGGAACACATAGCTGAGCCAGAGAAGTTGTGTGTTGGCCATGTGTGGTCCTTAGCCACAAAAAAAATGCCATTGTACCCTCCTTCCTTGCCAGCCAGCTGATCTTAGCTGATCAGCTGGTTGGCGATAAATGCTGATTTTCCACAGCTGATGGAAAATATTCTGAAAGCTATCTGGACAAAAGGGAATGTATTGAGTGTCAGAAAGAGAAAGAGGCCTCTATTCTCAGATGATTTGAAGAAATGGACCTGTGTAGTCTTCAGGGTCATAAAGGTCCCCTGCCCCGGATATAGGTCTTTTGTCTTAATGATACCGGAAATTGCCCCCAAATTCTCTTAAGCTGTTTAATTCACCCATAAACCCACCAGGCCTCTTTACAACCTTTAAGGTACAAGAAGAGCATCTTCCACTTTATATCTATATCCATATATCTATATCTTCTTTATATGTCTGTCTGTCTGTCTGTCTGTCTGTGTCTGTCTGTCTGTCTGTCTGTGTCTGTCTGTGTCTCTATATATATATATATTATGTATGTATGTATGTATGTATGTATGTATGTATGTATGTATGTATGTAGATTGTTCTGAGTTCGGGTTTTGCCCCGTGTAATATTTTGAGTGTCTATGCAACGTTTCGGTGAAATCACATTCACCATCATCAGGCTGAAGTTGTAAGCTTCGTGCTGCTGTAAATATTTGATTGTGATTTCACCGAAACGTTGCATAGACACTCAAAATATTACACGGGGCAAAACCCAAACTCAGAACAATTTACATATACCCGTGAAAATCTACGAAAACACACACACACATGTCTGTCTGTCTGTCTGTCTGTCTGTCTGTCTATCACAACTACTAAAGGATCCTTGATTGGAGGGAGGAGAAGAAGAGGTTCCTCCAGTTGCTTTGTCTTTCCTGGTTGTGGAAAGGAGTCCTGTCAGCAAAAACCCAGAGAAGAAAAAGAAGCCATTCTACCTCTCTGGAGCTTGTGCTTCATCCTGAGTAATTATATGGACTGACTTAGCTTTCTTGCATGTGGCCAGAGGTATATGGAAAATATTGCCAATCAATCTGAATTTTACCACCTAATATGGGTGGGTGGGTGTTTCCACCACCCTTAATTTGACTCTACCTTGTCAGTGAATCAAGCAGCATGGAAGGAAATTAATTTGGAATGATGGCATCACTTCCACTTTGGGGCTTTCTTCCACTTGGCAGGAGAACATTTTTTCTGTCCCTAACACGCTGTCAGGCATGTTAACATTTCTCCTCTTCCCCCCCCTCTTTTTGCATTTGTAATGAAGGGGAGAGATGTTTGCTAGGCCTTGCCTTTTCTTTCAAGGTTGGGGGAGCTGGGGTTAAGCAACTCAACCCTAGTCCTACCTTAGTGGACCTGACTAAAATGGCATGAGAACTGCTAGCTTAGAACAAGAAAAATATTCCCATTATGGGTTTTTTCCCCACTCAAAAGAATTAAATAAATTTTTCTCCAACAACACCCCAAACTCTTTTCTCTTACCCACTTTTAGTAACTTGACTCGGAATTGTTAGGTCCTCTACCAGTTCCCTTTGGAAATTAGTAGTAGGAGGTTGAAGACTACAGCACTAAAGTAGAAGGTGTAAACTAAGTATAAAAGGAAAACATTCTTAACTAATGGCTAAGATTGAGAAAAGAGTAGAGCTTCTCAAAGTTTATGTTTTAAGTACAGTATTCTTTTTTTTTTTAAATTAAAAACCCCTCAGTGCAGAGCCAGGTCTTGACAACCCAAGTGATATGATTTATTACATAAAATGTTTTCATCCCATTTTTCCCCACTTAAAAGGTGCTCCGAGTGGGAGGAGACGTAAATCTTGTGAGCTGGAATTTCAAGATTGGCTTTACATTTTTTGCTGCATCAACCAGCAGAGGCTAGATTTGAACCTGGGATCTTGAGATAAAATCTCTTTATTACAAAGTGCAGTAAGGCATTCTGGTTCTTTTGGGGGGGGGGGGAAACAAGGGTGAGGTGCGTGGGAAATGAGAACCATTGCCGGCAAGAGTCATACTTAGATTCCTGCTTTTCCCAGGCTTGTGGAATGTAGCCGGGGCCACAGAGGCATGTACCAAATTTAGAAATTGGGGGGGGGGGGGATTTCTCTAAGATGAGTTGGCTCAGGAAGGAGCTTGGTTTCATGTTATAAAAAGTGGTAGGAAGGAGAGAACATTGGAGATGTTTCCTGTGAATGTCCTAAAATTCTCTGGAATTCTTGTGCCTTTTAATTATTTCTGATTCTATCATGACTACAACTTCCACCCCCACCCCTCCCAAAATGGGACAAAACAAATTTCTTTGGGGAAAGAGAGAATAAATGACACCTGTTTCGGAAGGTTTTTCTGAATTGCAGTCTTTTTTTTAATAAAAAAAAATCCCTCCTCTTTTATCTATTGATGTAAGCTTTTCTCACCCCAGGGAATCCGATTGTATTCTTGAGGTTATATACTTGGGTTAGGAGTGTGTAGTTAACTAAGGAAGGAAGAGGTAGGGGTCAGTTTTATGGCCGTGGGAACCTAGCAATTATGCATTTTCATTGGATGCCAGCACATAAAAGGCCTGCCCCAGTTTAAACAAATATCAAAACTGTTGTCACTCAAACTGTCATTGCTTGCAGAAACCCAGGAAGATTTGTAAACCAGAAGTAGGAAATGGGCATGTTCTAGACATTTTGAGTTACAAATTTCTGAGTATTAACGTTACACATTCACACTGATCCACAATCACAGATCAGAGCAGCTGATGTTGGCAGCTAAACAGTGCTGGGTGAATCTTGCGTAGAAAACTGTTAGGAAATTTCTCTGCTGTAAACTAGGCTGAGATTTATTTTTTATTTTTTAAATGGAACGTTTAGTGGCAAATCATCTTATCTCAATGGTTGCATTCTTGTTGTCACCAGGACCCGGAGTCTTTTTGCAGCAATATTGTTTGCTCTCAAGAGCTGAAAAAGCTGACTTTTTAAAGTAATGACCAGGATTGCAAGGGTCCCCTGTCCGTATGTCCCAACTAGAGGTAGCCTTGAACAGCAGGTTGCTGAAAAAAATATCTGTGTGGAAGGGCTGCATTGGGATGGCTGGCACACTTTGTAGAGGGAGCAAAGGCACAGGACGAGCAAAGTTACTCAGCAAAAGAGAACCAAGAAAGGACTGAATACCTGGCTTTTAAGTTTCCTTATAACAGAAATCAGAAGTGTGGTCAATGGTAAGCTTGTGTCTCAGATGTAGATGTGAGCATGCTGGGTAAAGGAGTGTCCCAATACAGTGGTACCTCTACTTATGAACTTAATTTGTTCCGTGACCAGGTTCTTAAGTAGAAAAGTTTGTAAGTACAGTAGAAG